>NC_090933.1:1249264993-1249572771 GCF_040938575.1 Ambystoma mexicanum | reverse complement strand
TACATCTCGTTTGTCATGATTCTTCTTTAAGCTTAGCCATATGTGGATTTTTATGCCATCACTCTGTGACGAATCTAGCAATGCCCTCACTTCTTTCCCTAAAGAAGTCTCCCTCCATGTGGCCAGGGGATGGCAGCCGCCACCTAATCCTGACCCTGGGGGTGGCTATATGAGGGAGGACCACCTGGGGGGAGGTACACTTCGAAAAGCTGACAGGGCATTGCTGGAGAAAAAAAGAAAACACCCCCTTCGCTTCGAGGGATGTTTTCTCTATTCCCCATACCTTAATGGCATATTGTCACACTCTTCTCCAACCTCTTGGTGAATCTACTTTGACTACTCTTCAAACTCCCGTTAGGAATAAAATATTGACAACTGGGACGAGGAAGGGGCAGTGAGGATCTCTCCCAGAGAAGTTTGGTATCCACGTCCGCGATGTCATTCAAGAGATGGTCTCATAACAACTGACACTACGAAGAACAACAGAGTAATGAAATTACTAGAACCGGGCAACCAACGCATCAGTCTAGTTGTTGGAAAAGGTATAATCAAGCCTGGGAGCCTAAATGAGCGCCAGCTACAGCTGATGAGAGGAAGGAGAGGAGAGTGCTGCAGACGCAGGTCTGTCTCGCAATCCCTAATGAAGCCGGACACCACTCCTGGAGAGAGACACGCCACAGCAGGCAACTTGATAGCAAATCTGTATTGAGGAAGAATAAGCCGAGGTACAGACGGTCACTGCCGAAGCCAAAAGAGCAACAGGAGCGGTGCCGCAAAAAAGAAGGCGCAGTGAAGGGACAGCGCGTAATGGGGCGCACGCAGTGCCAATACACCGAAGCAGAAGGAAGCGAAGGAACGCTGGAGGAAATCAGTAAGCCCAGGGATCACAAATGGGTTACCGGGTTGCCGGCAAGCTTATGCCACTTTGTAGGACTAACACATTAGTGCAAGAAACCGAAGCAAAGGGAAGCCAGAAAATACTGGTAATCCCACAGAACACAACTGGGTTACCGGGTTGTCTAACAGTCTGCCACTTCAAAAAACACTGAAAGTCATTAAGGAAGTGAAAGTATTTGTGGAACCAGTTACACATGGATTGTTAATCCCCTACCTTAAAGAGAAAGTGTTTGTGCAATAAAGTCCTGGCAGGGGAGTATACCAGGTGAAGATGAACACGGGTGCATATTGTAATGTATCTCAAGGAGGAATCATGGCCTTGACAGTGTGAACTTTTCTGTGAACTGTTGAAAGAAGGCTCTCAAGGAAGGCCATGTCCTTGAGTTTGTGAACCGTTATGAAAGTGTACAAAAGGAAAAGAGATTTGTTAGGAAGAGAGATACCCTTGGGATTTTGAAGTGAAAAGAAATCTTGGGGAAGGGCGCGATTCCCCCGAAGGAAGTAAATACACCAAAGGGAGAGAGTCGTCTTCTGGGAAACCGGACTATTCTTTTGAAATTGTTTTGCTTTGTGGGATATATTAACCCACTTATGCTCTGCCCTGCGGCATCACTGAATACACCATATTCAGAGCGGACAGGACTCACTCCCAGGGAGGCGGAGTCGCCATTATAGCCAAAACCATTCTCCAACTGAGATCAGGCCCTATTGAAAGTGTAGATGGGTACGAATTACTTCTAACTAAACTAGCTATCAACGATAAAACCACTATCAACTTCATTGTCATCTACAGAACACCCAACTCTCACAGTCATCCAGAAATAGATATCCCTCTCCTGCTCGCCCCCCTTATCAAACCCAATACTAAGTGTATTATCCTTGGAGACATTAACACCGACACTAAAGCAGAAGCCCTTCACTCAGCTCTCAAGGACATGAGTTTTACACAACATATTAACACCCCTACTCACATCAAGGGCAGAACCCTAGATTGGATCCTAACGCACAACTCCACCGCTGCTATTGATTCCATATCTCCACTCAGTTGGACTGATCATTTTAACATTCAGTTCAGCATTATCACTGATGAACCCCTCCCCACTGAACAAAAATCTACTCACACCTATGAAGCTAGAAATCTTCGTAAACTCACACCAGATAACATTAGCCCTATATTGAGTACAGCCCTAGACGCATCATCAATCACAAGTTACATCCCATGTCTCCTAGCAGACATTACAAAAATTGTCTCACGTCTACCATCAATGCAATAGCACCCCTTACCAATAAAACGAAACGCACCGATAAACGGTCATGTTTCTGGTTTAATGAGGACCTAGTTGATCTTCGAAGAAAAAAACGCGCTCTGGAACATGTCTACAGAAAAATTCCAACACTAGAATCAAAAAGCGCTTTCTTATAAGACAGCAATTATTTCAACTAAAGCGAATGCCTATAATACACGGATCAACAATGCAGCCTCTGATTCCAAAGTCATTTGCCATCCTGAGAGAATTGGAAAACCCAACCCCCATTACTAATTCCTCTATACCGAACAAAGAATGGTACACCACCATACAAGATGCCCTAGCAACCAAAATTAAATTGCTGCAAACCAAAATCCCCACTAAAAAGAATCTGCTAGCTAGCAAACTAACCAATGATAAACTCTTGCTTAACCCCGTCACCAATACCAACCCACTATTCGCCTTCACTCCAGTCTCCCAAGATTTAGTTTGTGACACCATCTCCAAACTTAAAGCTTCCAACTGCAAAGGAGACGCTGTCCCAGCTCACATAGTAAAATCTTGCGCTCCTGCACTTACACCCGTTATCACTAACTTAATTAATGCCTCATTTAAAGCTAATTTGGTCCCGGCCAGTATCAAAGAAGCCTGGGTCACCCCCCTGCTTAAGAAGCCTTCTCTAGACCCAACTGTACCTACAAATTACCAGCCAATAATGACAGACCGCTTTCTACTGAAAATCATTGACAAAATAGTCTATAACCCAGTACAAACCCATTTAGAAAAAAAACAACTTCTTGGCTCAAGACAATCTGGCTTCAGGCCTAATCACAGCACCGAAACGGCTCTACTGGACCTTAAAATCCAAATGGACACTATTAGAGACTCAGGTAAACTATGTATTCTCCTGCTATTAGACCTCTCGGCCGCATTCAATTTAGTGGATCATGACAAACTCTGTGCTACCCTACTAGCTAATGACTTTAACTTCTCCACGGATGCAACCAGGTTGATTAAATCCTTCTTAGCTGACCAAACTTCTAGAGTTACTATAGGTAAGGAAGCAGCTGACCCTATCCCTGTCCCCATTGGGGTGCCACAAGGCTCTTGCCTTTCACCCACACTCTACAATGCATACACTAAGCTCCTATTCTCAGCCATAGATGATATGGGTGTCATCTACACTAACTTTGCGGATGACACCCAGATCCTCATCCCGCTCTCAGGTAACTACTCCCAAGACACCCTTCTCATCAATAAAATCTATGCCATCATCCAAAACTGGATGGCACTAAATAGCCTTTGTCTTAACAATGAGAAGACCGAACTTTTGATAGTGGGCTCTCAATCTAATATTAGCACTCTCCACTCTGACTATGCATCCATCAACATTGATGGTACCACCATACCAGTCTCAAAACAAGTAAAAACCTTAGGAGTTTACCTGGATGCCAATCTCTCCATGACTAAACACATCAGCAATCTCTCATCCACCACAGCATATACAGCGAAATTAATTTCACTAAGTAGACAATTCCTCACCCCTACCAACTGCGTTACTCTGGCTAGAGCACTGATTCTCTCGCGACTAGATTATCGTAATGTTTTACTATTAGGTACCTCAAATCTAATCTAAAAAAACTACAACTGATACAAAACAAAGCCCTAAGAGCAGCTCTAGGCATCAGGAAATCAGACCCTATATCTAAGATCAGGAAAGACCACCACTGGCTTCCTATTGCAGAAAGAATCGTATTCAAGACACTCTGCATAACCCACAAATGCCTACAGGACACAGCTCCTAAGTACTTAAACAAAGCCATTCAAAAAAAGTCTTCACCAGAATACTAAGGTCCAATAACCTCCAACTTGTTGAGATACCTCGTTACAAGAATACCAAAGCAGGAGGCAGCAGCTTCCAATATTTAGCCCCCAAACATTGGAACTCCCTCCCCAACAAAATCAAAGAAGAAGGCTCCTTCACTGGATTTAAAAAATCACTCAAAACGTGGCTATTCAAATAGTAGAAGGGACACAGATCTTGAGTGGGCCTAAATATGCTGCATGAAACCTGTATCGTTCAATTGTGTGTGCAACTAAAATGTAATCCTGTTTGGAAAAACTGCATTGTGTAATATGTGAATTATTGTGTGTAACATGCTAACTTTGCGCTGTAACCTCGCTGTGAAACCTAATGGTCTGGGCGTGTAACAAATGTAATACATAAATAAATAAATAAAAAATAAACTGTGTCCTGGTGGTGCCAGAATGATCAAAATGGCTGCAAAACCCCTATGCGTGCCAAAACCTATGAAAATTGTGCTCTACAAAGCACAAAAAGATGGCTGCCAAATCTACCATTCATGTTATCAGTGGTGGAATAGAGAGCGCACTCCTGAAACACATAAATAGGCTTCACAACAAGTAAAAATGGAGCATAGATGAAAAGCAGTGCTTTACTGAAAGGAATCCAGAATCTTGTTTTCAAATCTTTTTCTTGGTTGCTGAAAATAGAGAATGTCGGTACAAAACACCCGCAAACACCCAATATTCTTGCTGGGTGTCACAATTTACTGAATTCAAGAAATCATTGTGAACTTGCAATATTCTGAAAAGCTGAATTTATCATCAAAACACCCACAGCAAGAGTTTGCCTGCCTGTGGGATCTGTCAAAATCTGGTCATTGAAACTGTAAGCTTGTGCCACTAAGATCTAATGTCGGAAATCTAAGTGACCTGTTATCAAGAGTAATTTAAATCCCATGGTTTAGAATCTGAAATAAGTGTTCTAGCTGCTTGTTTGAAAATTGCAAGTTTATTTTAAACCAAGAAAAAAATGTTACAAAATGACATTGAATTTAAGCTGGACTCAAAGCCACTAAACCAGTATAACAGCTTTCCCCCAAGAGGCCAGGCCTCTCTCTTCCCCAGGAACTCACACCCATGTGATGATTAAGGGGTGGGAGGAGAACTTGGGCTGCTTTGGGAAGAAGACAAGGACTTCCTCCAACTCAAGGAGATGCTAATCAGGAAGGAACGTAAATGGCCTCTGCCAGAAGGAAGGGGGCGGAGATTACTTCTGAGCTGCAAGAAGAGGAAGGAGGCGGGGATAGACAACCCTTTGTTGATTCACAAGGACAAAAAGCACATTTTTTAAAAGACTGATAATTTACTGTGTATAATTGTGAAAAATATGTCAACAACAGATTTGTGAATGTGATTATGGCTCCACGTTTTAAGAGACGCCAGAACTCTGTGCTATGTTCTGGGAAGTAGTAGTGAAAAATATGGTCTTACTCCAAATGTATTTATGTCAAAAGCATGAAACTTCACACGCTTATGCCCATATGCAATGCGCACAGTTGTCCAAATTTCTGGATAAACTAGTTTTTGTGTTCCGGCCAAAAAGGGCAGAATTCTGTCAAAAGCTGACGCAAGATCCTACAACGACGGGGATTGGAAGAGCATCTGCCACACAAAATATCTGATCTATGTATGTTATTGTTAGAAAGATTGCACACATGTACATATGTATTATACTAAAAGTAGATTTTATGTTCAAAGGGCCAAGGGGATGATTCTCTGACTTACAAACCCACATCATCATGGTGACACCCTGTTTTCTCCTCCAATCAAGGGATAGAGGAGACTCGAGCCAATAGCTTACCTAGGGGGCGCGCTTAGGAAAATCGAGCACAAACACCCCTTTACCATATGCATAAATAGAGAAAGCTGAGGACTTAAAGAGGACACACAGATTCACCCACTAACCGATTGCTGGCGGAGCACCCTGCGAGAGGACCATACATCTTCCTTGCTCCAGACTCCAGAACCTTGGCCCATTCCATAGCTGAACCATTCTCAGCTTGGCCTTAAAATTCCAGAAACCAGAGTTTACCCCAGACATCTAAGGGGAACAAAAGAAACAGCCGGGCTGTGCTGTACTGCTTTCCTGCTAAAGAATTATTACCAGAATCAAAAGACCCAATCCCGTTGTGCCGTGCTGAGCTGTGACCAGAGAGCCATTGCAGAACCAGTCCAGTTGTGCTGTGCCGTGCAGACCAGAGCGCCTTGCTGTGCAGTCCGGTGTGCCCAGCAGAATTTCTGAGCAGAATCCCTGATCTTGACGGACCAGAATTCCTGACGGTTCTGTTCAAACATATATAGTGAGTATCCAAAGTATAGGGCTGTGTCACTAGCATATGTACTATCCATAGTCAATCCCTATCTAAATCCATCCTATCTTGTCTTTAGAACCTCCATTGTTAGAAATCTTTTAGAATTGCCTGAACTCTCTATCTTATCCCTACTATCTTCCTTCTGTAATAGTATTGTTAAAAATATCTTTGCGCTGATATATTTCATCTGAAGAAGGCAAGCTCCTCTGCAGGCAGTCGCCCTGATCCAGAGGCGCTCTCGTCTAGTGCCTGTGCTTCTGTATGGTATTTGCTTCTTCATAGTCATTCCCTAGTGTAAAGAAATCCTGTTTGTCTTTTGAAAGCGCTTCCCTGTTTTCCAATTTTACGCCTATTTGAAAAAAACGACCTCCACTAAAATGCCCATAACTTCTTCAGTTTTCATGCTAGAAACGAAATTTAAACGACTGCTTGTAGCGAACATCCACAGCTTTCCATAGAACCAAATCCATATAGTTATTACCGTGCACGGAAAAGTTTGCCGCAAATGTTCATTTTGGCAAAATATCACACGTGTAATACAGCTTTTGATTGCACCCGACCTCAATTTTTAGTTTTCACATTGCCTATTAGTATCAAATCAATGCTAGTGTTTGCCTGTAACTATCTAAAGCAGCTCCCATTACAATTTAAACAATTTCAGTGATTTAGACCATATTTAGTGTTTTACCCAATCCATTCTCAGATAACTTTAAAACCATTTTGACAGTTTGCCAATCAATTCTGTTTCTCTCTTGTGTTTGCTGGGGGAAATTGGGATTGACATTTGTTTGAATTCTGCATTCCTGAAACCTGTTCTCTCTCCTCCTATCCCTCTACATTGCATATTGGGGGGTTGAGGGGTGTGCCGGGGGAACGAGTAAACACATTTCTATTTGATTTGAACACACACCCACAAAAGTATTATTGCTGTGCTGCATTGTTTTTGCTCATTGTTACTCCTTGTGATTCAAGAGATTGCTTAGAGAGACATCACCCCATTGGTGAGTGTTGTATCCACATTAAACATAGTGTGATTATATTGTGAAATATATGAATAAATATTTTAACTTTGTAAACTAGCCTGATTCCTGGTTCAGTGTGACCGGGGGGGATGGGGGGGGGGGATTCCAAGAGAGGGGCGTGATATAAGTGGTACATCGTTCAGAATAAAATAACTTTTAGACACAAAGAAATAAGGATTTCAGTTGTGCATTACACGCTAGGCATTGACTTAGGTGAAGTGCCGGATTGAAATCACTTACAGCTTTAGTACACCGAGTCTGGGGAAGGAGGCTGTGAACATTGTCCATTTGGAAACCTTTTGTTGGATTTGAACTTTTGTGTTGATCTGAATCATCCTAGCACTTTGCGAAATCAAGAGACAATACACCTTAACACCTTGAAGTTATTTTTGAGTGTGAGGGCCCGAATAGGATTACGGACACAGGACATACTTTTATTTGGACATCTTGACACAGTACAGACTCATTAGATTTGGTTGAGGTAGGGAAATGTCTCCTAGATAAGGGATAGTGAGGCATTTTCGACCCCCCATTTGTATTAATAAATGTTTGTTACCACAAACATGTCTCCTATATGTCTGTGTCTCTTTCCTGGCTCCTCAGAGCTCCCTGTTACTATCTTTATGTGTTTTATACTTTGTATGTGTTGTGTGGACCCAGATGTCCCCGGTATGCGAGAGGTACTGGAATTACTTCAAACCAAACTCAATGACGAAGTAGACAACGTGCAAGGCAAAGTTCAGCTTTATTATCATCCAAATAAAGCAGGAACAGCATAAAAGCATCAATATCTAGAGTCGCTCCTCAAATACATACCCAACAACACTTTAAGTACCTTTGATGCGTCATACATAATCACAATTTGACAAAACCTACAGGGATTGGGGATTAGTTAAGGGATGTGGCTACATATGGATCACTTATGGGTTACACCATTAAATGTAATTTGTATCTCACGGCTCCTCCCGACACTGCCCCAATATTAAGATAAAAATTCATAATTTCTAAGGAAAACAATTGGCTGGTATACTACATGGTGGGCGGCATGATACTAAGGCATTAGATTGCTTGACGTCTTCATAACCAACCTTGGACATTTTGACAGGTCGTCAAGATATGCGCCAGACAGCTAGTAGGGTGAGAGAGGCCCATGATCTGTCTTCTGTTCATTAAAGACATTACCCTCCCTCATTCCCTACACCATGAGCCTGGGCATTCTATGTATGCTTGACCTTGGGTCTGTGTGTGCTTATAGGGAGCACCACAGGTGTCCTGTCTTCTACTGGCGCCTAATGAATAGCTAGTGTTTTCGAATTACAAGTCACATGCTAGAGGATCGTGTATGAAGTGGAATTACCTCCTATTTATTGAGATTGAGATTTAATCTACTATGTGCCATGTTTTCTGTTGCATCTAGGGACACACTTGAGCTATTCTCCATGGGGTCCTTTTGGCTCACTGTGCCGTTGCATTCAGCTAACAAAGGATGGTGTGCTCTTATATGCTTGAATTAATTGGGGAGTATACTGCCTGTCCTAGGAATCACTATATTGTGCCTTTTGATCTACCATTCCCATCCAGCCTGCCATTCCTCCCAACCTATCTCCTTCTGACCTTGATGCTAACTGCCAGCTACTACTTGAGCTCTGCACAGGTTTGTATTCCTGTGGATTCAGCCTTTTGAGTTCTCTGAAAGCCTTGAAGCTTGTGTCTATTTAAAAGCATGCTGTGGTGTCCACTTTAAAGAAGATGACTGCCCTATTAGAGTCTTACTTCTGCGTCCCATCCCCTTTCCGCCATACTGTAAGGGGCGTCCCTGGCTAGGGACGGGAGACGAAACCTTTTTCACAAGAAAATATTCTTCCCCTTCAACTTTAGGGGCGCACAAGGGCGTGGCCCTGGGAGCATACGCTCCCCTGACTCAGTCCACCGGCACCACACCCACGTCCTCTTTTCCGCGTCGACAGGAACAGACCGGTTTCACCAGTGCTCCTGGGTCAGGCCTCCTGCCAAGTAATTCCACACGCTCTTCCCCAGAGAAGTGTATTTTTGTCCTCTTTCTTGTCTTTAATCAGATACCTCTGTGCTCCGGTGTCACACTCCACCCCAGCGTATGTTGACGTCATTGGGCTTCAGTAGGTGTGCAGCCTGTAAGAGGCTCTTCCCTACATCCGAGCTCCATCCTCTCTGCCTCCACTGCTTTGGCCCGACCGCGACTGGGACGGCTGCACTGCGTGCAATGCGCTGACACCACACACTCTGAAGAAAAGGCCAGCTCGGTGGAGGGAGCTCTGCGGAAGCTCGCCTCTGGAGAACTTAAAGGAGTTAATCAAGCACAAGTCCAGGCCCAAGGTAGGGGCACTTTTTTCATCTGCACCCCGCAAAGGCGACTCCTTTCCCAGGAAGCGCACGAGCGGGAAGGAGTAACAGGGCGGGTACTGAGGCTGCTACCAACCAGCAGGCTGAGGGGTCATTCGAACCTACTGGTGATGTCACTGAGGGGCCGCAAGGTTCCATTACACCCTAGTACCGGACATATGTCTGAGTGGGTGCCTGTACGCAGCACTACCGGTGACACAGCCGAGTGCACTCCGCCTACCAGGACCAGTCCTGAGGTGCAGGGTAGGCCACAACCTCCACTGCCAAGAGCCTTGGAAGAGGCCAGGCCCAGCGCACCAAGCACCACGACACAGGCAGGTAGCATGCAGCCCGACAAGGTGGCTGCCGCCCAGATAAAACGGCGGCTCGCCCAACACCATCCCCTTTTGGGGAACAGGTAGGGGAACGAGTTTCCAGGTGGGACTGGTCTTCACCAGGCATGTGGCCTATGACATACCCGTCATCACAGGGAAGATACACCCCGCAGACAGTAAGGCAGAGTGTGTCCAGGCCTCAGCCCAAGCCCGCGCCTCCAAGCTTTCCACCGGCCTGTGAAGACAGGTTTTACAAAATGTTTTTGACCCTCATGAGGTGTGCAGAGATGGCATCATCCTCAAGGATGTGATCAGGAAAATGGTCCCTCCAGTCCTGACCCCGGCACCCATGGCCAACTCCGCCCATTGTTCCAGTGGCTCCACCCACGGTGGAGCCCTACCAGCGCCCACGCCGGCTTTCACGCCTCCAGCGGTCTTGGCAGCACCAGAGCCGCTGCAACAGCCGCCGGCCCCTGTTAGTACGCCACAGCCACCGGCGCCCGGCACTCCTCCAGCTGCACCCTGACCAGCAGGACACCTTGGTGGACACGGACGCGGAGGAGGATCTGGACACACCGTTGTAGGCCAATTTAGGCACCAGCACATACATAACATTTGTACTACACAGCAGGCAGACAATCACTCGCTGGTGTTTTCCCAGCCTTTGTGGATGGGATCACTGCCCTTACCCCTGCCCCTGTCAGCACCCAAAACTTCCACCTGCTCTTGTGACAATTTAGGCAGCAGTATCTGGGATGGTGTATATTGAGTTTCTTGCTGGTCCCGTTTACCAGTGTTCTCGTTTATCTTAGTGTAACATTTACTGAAAGTCTCATTAATCTCCAGCTGGGATCTCCAATGCTCTCTGCATTCATCTTCAATTAACCTAATCATGTGTCTAGGGGATTCCCTTCGGCATAGCCATGCCAACAATTTACCTGACCTGTCCCCTTCCTCATGCTGTCTCGTTGTGCATACTCCAAATCAAATTTTCAGAGCCGTTCCCAAGTGCCCCTGTATTGTTGCCAAAGAGAAACAAGTTCTTCCTCCCCTCCATTATCCTGGATGGGCAGCCCTTCCTATCTCTGAATGTCCTGTCCCATGGCCTCCAGCTCCTTTACCCCAGACCCTTCTTGATCCCCTCACTCCCAACTTTGGCTATGGCCTCCCCCTCACTACCACCTTAAACGCTTCCCTCATTGATCTCAAAATATTCTATGATTTTATTCTCTTTGCGTGCCCTAGACTGTTTGTCCAGCAGAGATTCTGCCCTCATGTGTTTATAGGAGGAGTGACCCCCCCGCACCCCTGAAAGCTCCACACCACTGCCATCCGGGGATGGTCTGAGATAGACCTACCTGAGTATTCCACATCAACAAACTCTCATATTCAATGCCCGAGAACATGTAATCAATACACGTGTAAATCCTGTGGTGAGCCGAGTTATAGGAGTATCTTATTTACCCGCCAGAGATCTACTAATGATAAATCCCGCAAAATATACTGCAGTTGTCTGGCTGGTGCCGAGGGCACTGCACATTTATCATCAGACCTATCCCGTGTAGGATCCAGTGTGCAGTTAAAATCGCCCGCATCATCCAGAGCATTTTCCGCATAGGTGCCAATTCTCCCAGCAATGACTGAAAGAAGCAGTCTGCTGCATGATTAGGAGCATATCTATTTGCTGTATATACGTCTCTCTGCTCCACAAATCCATGCGCTGCCACCATCTTGCCTGCCTTAGCTGATTGAACTCTGATCTGTTTAAAAGGTACCGAGCCAGCTACCCATATGAGGACCCCTCTGGCATATGCTGAGTTGTTTGAGCAGAAACTCATCTCCAACCCTCCTCCCCTTTCTCAGCAACCACCTTCTGTTTCTCTGTCAAATGGGTTTGCTGAAGTATGGCAATCTCAACCCTTTTCCTATGAAGGTGTGAGCTGACTCCGTTCCGTTTGGGAGGAGAGCTCAGGGGGTCTCGGGAGGATAGCTCAGGGGCAAGGCGCTTACCTTGGAAGCAAGACAACGCAGAGCAACACAGGTTTTATCCCCGGGTCCGTGCTCAGAAACCTCTGGGTATTAAGCACATTATAAATAACCAATCAATCATACATTCATACCTAGTTAACCCCCTAGTGCTGTTATTACCTTCAGACTATTCGCCATTCCAACTTCAAAGGGCTGGACACCCTTGGTGCTAATGCTAAAATCGCCTTGCCCATTATACCTCCCCAGCGCCTGCATGACACATTCAACTTGAGCATAATTTCTGCAGCCCTTATTGACAAGCATAACCAAAAATCAAACCATAACCTAGAACTAAACAATTCGCTCAACAGCATGCCGCCATTTGAGCAAGCCTGCCTTCCATGTTGTTTCCTGGCCTGGGGCTCAAGCAGGCCGGCAAGTACCCAAGTCTTGGGTTACCTGCCAAATAAAGTACAAAGTTGAGGGTAGTCAAGTTATAGGCTCAGCAGATGTATATCATTCAGAAGTCAAGTGAGGACTCCCGGATGTAGTTGATGTACCCACTTGTGTGTGTTGCCACACCCAGCGGCGCAGTCTAGCCATTATTTAGTCCAGCCAGCTGTCTGTGGCCCAGGGATTCTCAGCGACTCTGGGCTATACCCCATCTTCCTCACTGCTCGTTGTTGTTTCGGGCTGCTGCCATCTCTTTACTGTCCATTGGTGTCCTGCCTCTGGAGTGTAAAAAAATAATGTGTTTCCGTTGTGCAGAACCTTTTAGCTTGGCCGGATATATTAGCATATTTTTCAAACCCTGTCATCTCAGCCTGTCGTTTGTGGACAAACCTGCTGAGTCTCTACTGCACCGCTGCTGTGTAGTCGGGGTATATCGCAAACTTGTGGGATGGGATCCGCTCTGAATATTACCACCCTCTCTTGAAAACGTAGGAATCCTCTCTGTGTCTTCAAAGTTCAGAACTCATGCAATTATAGGCCTCAGGGGCACACCCGTCAAAGGCCGTCTCGCCAGAGACCTATGTGCCCTCTTAATCGTAAAACCCTGAGACAGGTTTCCAGGACCTACTTCATGTAGCAACAGGTTCTCAATAAAGTTCTTCGGGTCCCCCCCTCCTCTTCTTCAGGAAACCCCAGGATTCTGAGATTAACTCTCGATCTCCCTTCCGCATCCTCCACCTTAAGTTCCAGGCACTTGTTCTTCTCCCTAAGTTCTTCTTCCTGTTTTTGCAGCATCTCCGTAGCATTGACATTTTCCGATAGTGGCTTCTGCAGTATGGACTCTCTCTGATAGAGAGTAAAAATCCTGGCGCAGCAGGCTCATATCCACCTTAACCTCATCTATTGTCATATCCAGAGAGGTTTGCAGTGCCGCAGTTGCTTCAAGTATCTTTTTGTCACCAGCACGCTTCTGCCCACTCTTTGGCCCAATGGCACCCTGTTCAATGGTGTGGCAGGAGCCCCCTGTATGTCTTTTACTTGCAAATCACTCCATCCTAGTTTGCGTGTGGCCCCCTTTAGGCTTGTGCTGTGGCATAAGTGCTCACCCTCTGTGGCCAGAGACATTATACTGCCCTAGACTACTGGTATTCTCTAACATCCGGCGACCATCAGCCCCTCCTTACCCAAATGCTGTGCTCTGGGGGTGATGCTCTTTCTATACCCCAGAGGTAGCCAGGAAGGAGACAAGGATCCAGACAAGGGCTCTGTCACCTGGGTCCTACTTAACAGCTCCAGACGCAGGGTTTCATGAGATGAGATGGGATGTCTCTGGATGCCACCCTGCCCAATGATTGTTACATCAGTCAGGGGAACACTCTGAGCCAGCCGCCAACCAGGAAAAACTCTCACGAGGGAAAAAACCTGAGCCAAATGACAGAAGGAGGCTGATGTACTGCAGCAGATGAGCCGAGCTCTTAGCTGGGGGCAAATCTGCCACGATTTTGACGATTTTTTGGGCCCAATGGGGAATGGGTACTTACCGTTCTGCCAAACCCGTGATCTGCGCTAATAGCGCCGGGGGGGGGGTTTGGCGGTAACGTTAATAGCCCCGGTGGTAATACTGCCGGGGTTACCGCCCAACTCGTGCTGAGGTCCATAGTGTCTTTGATTAGATTCTGGCGCTAGCCTGTAGCTTAGGAAATAAAGCAAAAGAATCCCAGTTCCTGTCGCCAACCTGTAAATGGCCTGACATGTTCTGGATACTCAGGATTTGCTTAAGTTGATGCACAGATAACCAACCAAAAGGCAATTTGTGGTGGCACGATTGGCCTTAATGGGCAATCCGCAGCCCATGTCTTGCTCATTCTGAGAACACTCACTCCAAGTGTTGGTGGTATGAACCTATGACCAGGCACCGCAGATTTTTTCTAACTTAAATGTATGATGTAGTGTAAGCCAGTGTTGCAATAAGTAACTGTTTTTAGTTTTTCTTTTCTACCAATTCATTTTGTTGTTACCTCCCTTTCTTTCATGGTTCTGCTTTTGTATTTCATACTTGTTCACAATATTTTGTTTCAGGGGTGTCACCCGGTCCCATGAGGAAAGGTCCATAGTAGGAACAGCTGCCACAACTCCAAGCAACACAGGATCCTCGGGACTACAGAAACTTCCTTCCTTCATCTCTCTGAAGTCCTCCCCTACGTCACCGATTGAAGAAGGACCCACCCCTCAGAGGGAGAAGTCCGGTGATGATACTGGTAGGTTTTTCATTCTGTTGATTCATTTTCTTCCCAATCATCCACCACTACATTGATGCTCTGTTTTCTTGCATATGAAGTATGCAACGCTTCCCAAACAATGCAGCATTTCATGTGCCTCATTGGGTTAGCCTAATTACTGGTATTATCTCACTATAAAGCAGTATTTTCCACTCCTTTCGGCCTTCGTTTTTGTGAGTTGTCAGCAGTTTCCCATCTGAGGCCCCACACATTGGTATGCATTGCATCCTCCAAGACCATACACAGTATAGCAGGAACCAATCGGAAAACATGTTCTCAGACCTTAAACCCCAGTTAGCCGTTGCAATCTGCAGAAAACCATGCAAGGATCTTTCTTAGCACCTTCTGCAATGCAAAGTAATACAAACAACCCTTTGACACTGGCTTAAAATGACTGTAAACAATTATGGATTCAAAGGAAACCCCTAAACTCCCAACTGGGCCACCTGTTTATATACTCGGATGTGGATGATGCTCGTAAAATGGGAACATGTGCTTCTGCTGGTAGCATTGATGATGTGCTTTGAGTCTCAATGTTTCAGGACTTAATAATTTCATCAGTAGTACAGACTCCAATATGTTACGGTAAGGGTGTCATGAAGCAGAACCTAACAAGTGTTACAATGCATTTCTTGGTTCCGGTATCGAAGCAACAGTGTTTTAGAAGTGGGTGGGGTCAACATCACTGTCACAGACCAACCACAGACATGTGTGTTATAGTGCAGGCTTTGGTAAAATTGCATCTGCGGCAGCAGAAGTATCAGAGTTGATGATTACAGAGGTATCACAGAATGGGCATCATCAGGAATCTCAAAGAACGGCACTGACAGTGCCTGACCATGCATCTGGCCGATGTGAGGCCTCATGGTCCTGCTGGGCATAATGGAGCATAGAGAGGCCTAGATGGATGTCACAGCATAGTAACACTTTGAGTTCAGTCCTTCAGTTTCTTCTGTTTTGAAGAGCAGCTCTTTATTCTCTATCACAGGCTGGCAATAGAGTTCAGCCTTTTGTGTAGATGGAAGTTTGGACCTACAATTTCTTTCATGTGACAAGACCTACACTGAACCCCAGACTGGCCACCAATATCCCTAAACATATCTAACAGATATACACTTTTCCAGCATAGTATGCTGCAAATAGTCACATGCTGTTGAAAGTCAAAGGATCTAAAACAATTTGGACCTTTTACAAGTATGGCAGAATTAATTACTGTTGTGGTAATTCTGCCATATTTGATATTGTTACCGCCATAATACCTTGTTGAACGAAAGATAAAGATTCCAGGATACAAGGTTGTTTTATTCCCCAATATGGATCCAATCAGACTCCATTGAGGTGTGTAGGTATTCCCATTGACAGTAATTCCAGTTTTTCTTTGAGGCAGAGTGGAAGAAAAACCTCTGCAAAGTTATGGAGGTTTTTCTTCCACTTTTCCTTCAAACTCTGAATGTGGCGGTAACATTGCAGTGAAAGTGGCAGTACGCCCTTTATTGCCACTTACTTACCCATTGTTCTTTATTTAAGACACAATTAGGCACAAAACATCAGTGTTACATGAGATACTGTTGACGTAATCCAGTCCACAAAGTACTCCCATACTTATAGCATCATATTTTTGGTCCAACTTTTCTCACACAAGGATATTTTTACAATAGATTGTATCACCTGGCATTCATATTTATTTTGGCACACGTTTTCAATTAACTATCAATTTTTGCTGCTGAATATTTTTTTTTTTCAGCCATTGTTTCCACGATCTGGAAAAATTAGCTTTTTTATCTTTACTGCATTTTGTCATTTTATTGTTCAGTCTTTTTCCTGATACCCGCATCTATCACTCAAGGTCTTTTTACAACTTTAGATTTTCCTTAATCACAACATTATTCGAATGCACAACTCCTGCCATATAAAAATTGTGGCTCTAGATCGATTCAGGGTTTGAAATTGCCAAGACCTGGGTGCTATTTAGCTCTTACTTGTAGCCTAGTAGAACCTGGTTAGCTTGACGCCAGCAGCCCCCGGGAGCTACCTTTGACTCACGAGGCCAACCGGTCCATTAAAAAATATTCCTATATGATTATAAATCTTTGTGTTCGGGAAATTTTATGAAGGACATTAGAACCCATCTAGAAGACATTTAAACTATAATAAACCATATATAATGGGCATAGGTTTATAGTTTGCCACATATGTGGAAGTTAGATTGCCAACCCGCTGTGTACTAGCTCCTAGTTCCCCAATGTTGGCACCTACTTACTGGATGATACTTGGAAAGCTTCTGCTCTACAAATCCTTATTTCGACCCTTGTAGATTGATTCAGATTTTGATTTTGACATTTGTAGAGCGCATAGCCCATAGAGTCCAATCAGGGACTGCATCTAGGTACAGGTGTTAAGCAGCAAATGGTCATATATTTCACTGAGCGATCACTTGATGCTTTTATTAGTTAATAAAACAAATTAGATAAAAAGGTGGGTTTTCAAATGCTTCCTAAAAATGGATAGAGACTCAGTACGTCGAAGATCCAGCGGGAGGGAGTTTCAGGCGCTTGTTCCAAAGGAAGAGAAGCGCCTATCATCCCAAGTTGTCGTTTTAACAAATAGATCTGTCAAAAGCCACTGATCCATAGATCAAAGTAATCGACCTGGGTGATGAATTTGGATTTTTGAAATCGGATATGCCGGAGTTAGGCCGTGAATACACATAAAAACCAAACAAAGAACATTAAACAGAATTCTCTGATGTACTGGGAGCCAATGGAGACTTCCGATATTGTGACACAGCTGTCTTCCTCGGTAGTGAAAAAATCGGCCTGTTTGTAGAGTTCTGTGCAACCTGCAATCTCTTGATTTGAAATTTTTGGACGACCATAAAGAGGGCGTTATAATAGTCCAGTTTTAAATTTGTAGGTATACCCACCACTAATTGGACGGTCCTTTTCAGCAATGAGAGGAAGTACAGGTTTTATAATGGGAGTTGGTAATACACTGATTTAACGGTCTGGTTGACATAAAGATTGCAGTGCCTACTTGACTGACAGATACAGCCAACATTTCTTACTGCATCAGAAAATTTGATAGGCGTTCCAAACAAAGAAGGACTCATAGTGCATTATATGGCACTCACTACTTTTCTCTTAAAGCCGAAAACAATGACTTCCATTTTTGGTGGGTTCAACTGGAGCTTATATTGTCGCATCCACATTTTTAGTTTATTTGCACAGGATGGAACTCTGTCTATTGCCTCCAGCGGTTGTTTAAGCCATACATAGATTTGTCTGTTGTCTCCATTATAATCTGCCGGATGTTGAGGAAACTAGCAAAAGAACAGCACAAATGCTTCATTCCATGAAGGTCTAGCCATTATTTATCAGGTGCCTTCCTCACTTCTTTCTGTTGTGTAAATTGAGATTTCAGATCTTTGGAGCACCCAAGAAGCAAAGCCCCCTTTCACCCATCAAAACGGGGCTCTTCCTCTAAAGAGGGATCAAGGGAGGCAACTCAACAGGTTCCTGCTCTTTGGGTTCGGTTAAGGGAATAAAACATACAGAATGGCTCCGCCTCAGCAAGCATTTACGAATAGGCCTTTTATCATCCTAGTCTTTTCTCCTTTCTCACCATTATCTTCCCTGTCTAGTTGAGGCATGAATCTATTCACCCCTTTTACTTACCCCAATAGACAGTGTTTCCCCCTTTGGCCTTTTATTTCTAAGCTTCTGGATATGATTTCCTACCACCAAATTTTAATTCTTTCTTTACTCTTATGTCTCGGCCACCGCTTCTGTAAATGGCATTTGTGCAGCCCACTCTATCAAATCATGCCTACTCTACTTTCACTACTTGCCCCATGATGCCTTTCAATACAAGTACATGTCCCTGCTTGCCTCTCCTGACCGTGTTACTGCGTTTAACATAGTGAATTATCTATTCCCTTCGACAGTGTTTCTTCCTGTTTATCTTTTTGTACATTCTTTCTTACTGTTGGTGTCATTGGCTTTGTGCCTGCAAATTTCTTTTCTATATTTTTAATTAATCAGACACTCTAGAATCTATTTAAGGGTTGAGAGAAAAAGGTTCTTGCCTCCTTTTACCAACCCAAATATCAGGATGCGGACATTGCCCGATTAGCAGTTAGACCCACCAACACCAATTCTAGCAGTACGTCAACCCCACCTCTACTCAGCTTTCACTTAACCGCCACTTGAGTCAGCTGATGCAAGAGGATGCTGGCAAACGGCCACTGCCAGCTCAATGCCAGGAAGCCTCCCTTTCACCCTTCTTTCAGGCCTCAAAGAATCTTCAGCGGGATGCCCATGGTCAGCTAAGCATGTGCTGCCGAGCCTAGAGAATCCCTCTACCATTTCACGGCTTGGAAGGAAGGTTGGAGGGGAACTATCCTGCCAGTCCAAAGCTTGAAGGTACTGCCGGCCAGTCACCATTGGCCACCTGGTGGTGCAAGTGATCCCCCAACCAGAACTGTTTCCACCAGGTAAGTCAGCTGTCATAGGCCACTATTGGTAGCCGATTTCAAATCAGTCAGGGCCTTTACCTCCCTGCTTGTTTGCTGGGAGGCAGATCAGAAAGGTGGCAAACACACGGCTTCTGACAGTTCTCCTAAATATGGGCCACTCTCTCTTGGCCTGCTTTCTCTCAACTAAGTCTGTACTCTCCGTGCAAGTTCTACTGTGTGCCTCTTACTTTTGTGCTTCTCAGCCATGCCCTGGCTTCCATTATGGCCTCTTTTAGGCTGTTTTTATGCAGCTAATCCCCAAATAAATGTATCCACATTATTGCATAATTTTTTCTGTAATTGTTGTTTCAATATTAACATATACTTTGTCCCTCCACACATCTCAAACTCTCCACAACTCCACAGTATTGTTACTTTACGTCTGTATGCTACCCTCAATCTTCCAACTTCTTGTTTCCGTTGTCTCCACTGACTCCAGTCTTAACGTGGTGTTAATTCACATCTCCTCTGTTGCTTTCTGCTCTGCTGCTTTGAACTACATCATATAAGTGTTAGGAAAGATTTCCATGTATGTGTAGTTTTCCCTCCAGTTGTTACCCCTCAACTGTTTGCTGCTGTTAAACATTATAGTCTGGCTTTGCCAGTGAAGCACAGCCTTCAGCTGCACTCCACTGGGCTTTCGCTCACTTTATTATGGGGAAACTGACATGACCTTAAAGACAGTCAGTACTGGGAGACTTTGTTACTGGGAGACTTTGTTTCCCTTAGTCCTTGTCAATGTTGCAACTTTTCTGCAACATATAAGAAGTGCACAACGTACCTTACAGTACAGTGCACTTGGGTGTAATAGTCATTTCCAAAGGCCCTATATGCTCTCGAAGGATTTTTTAGGAAAAGTGCGGATGTGCCTTGGACAGGGCTGGTGACAGCTTATTTTTTCATGTAATTTTAATTCTTTCCCACTAGATAAACCGTGTTTACTGCGTTTGGCACGAATAGGTGGCCTGGCTCCAAAATGGTCATGCAACATGCTTCTTTGTCCTGTCCTTTGGCCATCTTGCCCCTACACCTTCCCCAGGTCACGCTGACCTGTGTCAGTCCTTATTTGGGCATGCATTCTCCCACGAAAAGCCAAGCTTTCTGTGTGTGCTTCCAGGATGTGGGCTGGACTGTCTGGTTCCAGTACACATCCTGGGTGCCAGAGAGTCTGGTGTGCTGTGAATGCCTGGGACCACTGTGGTCCATGATTGGTCCACGTATGGTATGCCTGTCTGAGAGCAGATCTCGCATTGGGTCTGCTTCGTTTTGGTGCAAAGGTGATTTTTGCTAAGAGAAGGCTCCAAACACCCATACCATGTTGATTTCTGGAGTTCTCACTGAACAAAGGATAGGATCCAAGTATCCTGAAACTAAGAAGCCGAGTTGAGGAACTGCGGGTGACCCGCTGGAAGGTTTGGCACCCTGAGCCCGCTGTCGTCCTGCTGGACCCCTCTGCATCTGATCGAACTAGGTCTGCGAAGACGATTCGACCCATGAGAATAGTGGGACTAACTATTCTCGGCACCTTCATCAAACCCTGCAAGTAAGCCTTCTCGGAAGTGTCCCTGGCCCAAGCGGTGGGCTGACCAGCTTGCGTAGGACCTTTGCCTTGATACCGCCGCTGTTTCGAGGAGGCTCTTGAAACTTGGTATGTCGCTAGCTCTGTGTTCACGGCACTCTCACACAGAATTTCGTACACTTGCCGTTCCCAGGTCTGGAGTAACGAGAGAGAGCCTGATCCGGAGTGAACGTGGTTACCGTGTCGCCCAGCCGTGGTGACGAACTTTGCAGTTGCGTTGCTTTTGTGCCCCTCTTGCCCCTGAAGCCTGCTGCAGTGAAACTGGCCTGATCCGTCCACCAGGAGCGGAGAAGTCAACACTGTACCATTTGGGAATCAACGCTGTAACTTTACTGCTGAAAGCCGCAGAATTGCCGCATTTGAACCTGCAACCGAATTGGAATTGACTGCCGAAGTCTGGTCCGGAGTGTGCCAGGGGGTCGGTAAGTACTAGCGACCCTTCACTCTGTCCCCTAGCGCATCCAACCCTTTTTACACCCTGAGGGCCCCTCTCCCTTCCACAGATAGCCCAAGCTATCAAGCTATTCCCAAGTCTTGGAACCTGCTCTGCCCTGTTGGGAAGACCCTGCTCGAATAGTGGGAACTTATTCTGCATCACCTCATCTGCCTTCCTGAGCTGCTACAGACCCTACAAAAGACCATGTTTTGCCCATCTGCACTACCACGTGCACCAGCATTGAAAGTACATTTGAGCAATAGGCTCCTCATCTAAGGGATTGGACTGCCTCTCAGTTAGGACTGTGATTTCTGCAGAATTGCCTAAAGACTATTTGCGCTACCTGCCTCCTTCCCTTTTAGGTTGCGGACCCATTTCGCGCATTAAGCCTTTAGGCCACTTGGTCTTGTATATATCTATGTAAGTAGGATTGTATTGATCTAAAAGTATTACTGTGATTATTATTGTGTGTTTTAACTTCAATGGCCTTGAAATAAATGTATTTGTATTTTTAATATATATACTCCTCGCTGGGAGTGATTTGTAAGTGTCCTTTACTCCGTGTGCTCATTGATGTCTTTCAGTCGCCCTCACCCCTCCTGAGACCTAATCTTGACCGCTGCCAATGCTACCTTGACTGGTCTGGCTTGTCCAGAAGGTTACCCTGTTCCAAGAAACTAGGCTGGCCTTCTGAACCTCTGCCCACCAGGTCAGAGTTCAGAAATCAATCTTAACAATAATAATGGACAATTCCTCTAGTTTGCTTTTCTCTTTTCTGTTGACTTCAGATATACTCTTTTTTACCCTGCTTTTCATTGCCATGTTTCCCCTCTGTCTCATCTGTATGGCTTAGCTACCTTTTTACGGTTATACTTGATTTTACTGATGGACATTACACAGTAGTACATTTCATTGAGGTCAAAAAACTGAAAAACACTGAATTTTTATTTGTTTTTAATTTGGAGGCATCCCTGCCCCCAAGTCTGCTGTTTTTCCACCCTTATAACACCGACCTGACCCATTTTAACCCCTTACCACTCTACCCTCTATATATTCAGTTTTCTGTGTTTTTCTGTGTTTTAGTCCACAGTGAAATGTACCACTCTGTAATGTTTTTGATAAAATGACTGCGTACCACTTTTTACCTATACCTCCATCTGTTTTTCTATCTCCTTTGTTTACTTGCAAGCATGGGCTGGCCTCTCTATATCTTTTTGCACATTCCATTCTTTTTCCTACGAGAAATATACCCTAATGTCTGTTTTCCAACTTTTCACTATTTTGCTGCTTTCCCTTTTTCTCCCCAATTTCACCCACATTCTGGAATCCCAATGTTCAGAATTTTAGATTTAGAACCACTCTATAACTCTGTTTACTCCTTCATCCCGTCCCCTTTCCTCTGTATTTATGAGAATTACTGCTGAGTGGAGATGGGGCCAAAGCCTCCACACAGCAGAGCATCCTTCCCCTTTAAATGTTCTTATGGGGGCTGGGCAATGTACATGTGTGCAGCTCCAACCTCTGCCTCCATCCTTTCAGCTAATGCATTGGAATCTGGGTTAATAAACTGTGACAAACTACTTCTGAGGCTTGTGTATAGGTGGACTGGGGCACTAAGGGGACGGGGGAGAGCCACCCTTTCTGAGATGCAACATCAGGCGGTTTTATTTGGAGGATCCCTCAGAGTCCACAAGCCCTTACTCTCCTTTGGATTCCATAGCACCGCAGCCACACAGCCTCGGAAGCACCCAACGTTTAGATTAACAGTAGATGTGCGATATAGGCCACGGGGTTGTAGGATGTCAGGGGTAAAAAATACATGTAATTTAAAAGTGTGCGTTAGATACTATGCAGGCCTAAATGTATCACTCTGCCAAAGAACCATCTGAAAACCTGCTTACCGAGTTAAGTCCTGCGACATGCTCCCCAAAGTCATGGCAGTCCATCACATTAGTCATTGCTGAGGATAAAGGCTGGTTTAGGATAATGGCGAACAGAACTTCAGAAGTTCCACCAAGAGGCTGGTTGTCTGAGTGACTCTAAAGGCATTTATTTTGCTCTCCTAACCCCCACATCCCGTCTCAGGTTCCTAGCATTCTTCTCCGAAGCCCACTTTCTCTTTCTTCCGTGACGGTTTTCCCCTGTTCTTGTACCTATGGGAATCTCTCTTACATTCTCTTCCTCTCCTCCACAGCACGTCTCTCCTCCTATATATCCTCTACGCTCTGACATATGTTAAAATCTGCACCCTTCTCAGGCTCTTCCTTTTAAGAGATTGGGTTAGCCTAATTCTGATCCTCTACCAATTCTCCTTCAGTGTTTTCCATAACATTCTCCTGAGATCTCCGTCCAGGCTCTTCTTTCTATTGTACGGCTTTTCCAATATCTGCCCAGTGTTGTTTCTATGTTCTTCCTCTCCCTATAGTGCTTTCTACCTTCTTCCCAGTGTATCCTTCCATCCTCCTCTCCTTCTCCCAGATGTCGCTCCCACCATCCCACTGGTGTTTGCTTCCAACCTCTTCTCTCTCTGTCTCTCTCTTTCCAGTACATTTTTCAACCATCTCCTGGCGATTCCTTCCAACCTCCTGTCGCTCTCCAGAAGCTCATTCACCATCCTCCTGCTGTTTCCTGACAACCTCATATCTATCTCTCTCTCTCTCTCTCTCTCTCTCTCTCAATCCCCCTCCCTTCCCAGTATCTCTTCCAACCTCCCCTCTCTCTTCACCTCCTTTCTTTCTCTGTCTCTCTCTCTCTCAATCTCTCTCCCTTCCCAGTATCTCTTTCAACCTCCCCTCTCTCTTCACCTCCTTTCTGCTGTTTCTCTGCCCAACCTTCTTATCTCTACTTGGATTATTCTTTCCTCCTCTTATACCGCCTACTTATCTCTGCCACATGGTCTTACTCTCTTCTGCCCTCCTGTCCCCCCTTTTACTCTCTGCCTCCACCTTGTTCTCCACTCTCTCATACTTGGTACCATTCATCGTATCTCACCTGCACTCCATTCCACAGTCTCCAACATGTCCTCAGCACTCTACTTCAGATTCTGGCACTTCACCTCGCAACCTCACCCGAACAGCCCTCATCAATCCCTCTCTGCACAAGTCTTTTGTACCCTGACCTTCCTTTCTAACCACTTCCTCACCAAGTCCATTGGACCCTGTCTGGACCTGACCTCTAAGGCCAGTCTTGTGCTTCCTTTTACTCCAAGGTCAGGTCAGCAGGTACCATGCTTTTAAAAACCCTCTTCAGACCTGCCCCGTTTTACCAAGTAGGTTTTCATGGGGTTGCCATGGCAATGTATCTGGCTGATTGTATTGCCTTGCTGCAGTCCCGTGGAGTCTGTGTTTTCCGTCTGGTTATCCGGAGATCATCAAAGGCATGCGACTCTGGTTCAGCCTTGGTGACTCGCTTAATGGAGTTTCCTGCTGGGGATTAATTGCATTCTGGAGCCGGTGGTTCCTTATGGAACATGAGAGAACTCCGGCCAGATATGAGACTTCAAGTCATGGTGTGACACAGTGGTACCAAGGTTACAGTTACCCAGCACATTGAGGGGGTTTAGTCACTGCAGCACTTCCAACTCCCCCACCTCTGGGATAGGATTGGGTCTGGCATACACCCTGGTTCGTTCAAGTCCCTGTCACATGAGAAAGTGAAAACTGAGTGTGATAGGGATTACCATTTGTAATAATGTCACAATTCATTCATTTAAAATGTATTCACATTACATGCCAGTCACTTATGAACTGCAAAGGTACAGTCAAGTCTTACTAAGGCTTCATTCTGGTGCCACTGGGCCTCATTCCGAGTACGGCGCTAACCAATGGCGCTATTAACGCCTTGGTTGACGCCGTACCCGGAACAGCAGCGCCTTGGTGGATGGCGGAATCACCGCCCCATTCCAAGGTTGGCGGGGCGGTAATTCCCCATTCACCAAGGCTCTTCCCCATTCCCAAATGAGCCCTCATAGGGCTCAATGGGAATGGGGAAGATGCAAATAACGGTGACCGTTCATTACGGTCACCGTTATTGGCTTGGAGGCCCCTTTGCGCCCTCGACTTTAACACCTGCTCAAAGCAGGCGTTAAGGGCGAGGGCGCAGAGGGAACTCGGAGTATTGCGGTAAGGGATTACCGCCACCGGTCTCGTTACCGGTGGCCGCTATCCCTTACCGCCATACTCAGAATGAGGCCCACTGTGTGTTATTATTTAACTCTGTATGCCCTGCATATACACATAACCTCCTATTCATCCAGTGCGCTTCCTTTGGTATTCTTAGTGTCTTCTGATTGTTGCAGAATTGCAGTGAAGCCCCTTTGTATTGCTATTCCATATTCTTTTTAACTTTATTAGTATTTTAACATTTACATAAACCACAATACTTTCTTCTTATGTGTTTTCAACAGGAAGAAATACAATCATTTACAATCTCCTTAATTCTTTCCCTTCTGCTTCAGGGAGCTTCATGCTTCAATATCTTCCAGCAGAAAACTGAAAACCCTCCTCTTTAAAATACAAGATTCTGAAAGGATATATGACCAATCTAACAGATGCTCCCTGTCACCAACACAATGGGAAAACACCACACGACACAAAAATAAAGTTTAAAAGAGTTGGTCTTTATTTGTGGTTCGCAAATATTTGGGATGGGATTGAAATAGGAAGAAACTGATCTTAAAAGCATAGTCACAAACAAAACTAGAATGACCCCAGAAGGACAGAATGACCTTGTGTGTGTTTTACTTAACCTTGCCCCCTTAGTACGTAAGTATCCGGTCAGGAATGAGTGTTAAATCTGTTTCAGAAATCCCTTCTGATATAATTTGTAGTGTACACATCAAGTTTGCGTAAGGTTTCCCCAGGACCCTTCCCTTCAGCTACTCTGTGGAGAGTTGTCCCGGATCAGAGTGGACGATCAGCTCTTTGTTGGTTATGCTGGAAGGCGTTTAGGTCAGGCTGTTTCCAAGCAGACTTTGTCCAGATGGATCATTTTGACGATCTCCGAGTATTACCGTTTGGTGGGAAAGGACCCTCCAGTAGGCTTACAGCTCACTCTACTAGGGGTCTGGCTGCCTCCACTGCTCTACAGAGGGGAGTTCCGATATGCAACATTTGCGAAGCAGCCACATGGGCCTCTGTCCATACTTTTGTGAGTCACTATTCCTTGGACTCCATCCATGGGCAGGATTTGGCCTTTGGTAATGCAGTCCTCTATTCAGCAATTTGATTGGGAATTTGTCATGATCTCTGCTTCCAAAAGATCAGGACTTGCCCGACTCCCTTGGAAGCAAACCCATAACCCCGGTTCCGAGTGCCAGCCAGTCCCAATTGGGACCTTTTGGACCCTGTCCTGGCGCCAGTGGCACCAGGCTCATAAAGATGCCCAGTCCCAGCGCTGGAAGCGCCGGGCTCATAATGTTTGGGTGGACTTACCTGCAGCAGACCATGCTGCTTACTTACCTGCCAGTTGAACCCCTGATCCTCTTCTGTTTGGGACTACTTTTCCTGTGGGGTGGGGCAGGACCCACTCCCTAGGTTCAGAACACTGGAACTCTTCTGGAAAGCAGGAACTCTTTTCTTACCTAGGCGTGGCTGTGGAAGGAGACACCTAAGCACTACAGGAGGCTATTTAAACCACACCCGATGGATGAATCTTGCTTTGCGTTATTCTGCATTCTCTGCAGCAGAACGCTCATCGGGTCTTCTGATCCTGGGCCTAAGGGAACAAAGGCTTACCATCCTGGAATCCAGTTTTCAGCAGCACCTGTAAAGACAAAGAAAGAACAGGTTAGCACTACGGTCTTCAGTGGCAGCGCATCTCTTACCTGGTCCATCGGCTGTCACCAACGCCTCGCGCTGCATTCCGGTATCTGAAAGACAAAAGCTTACCAGCTCTTCGCACGCTCCGGAGGCCTTCGGCGCTGCATCCCGCATCTGAAAGACAAAAGAAGGTGCGTTTAAAGACATTGGGCAACTTTATTACTCACGTGCCATTACTCCTTCCCACGCCGAATCCTGTGGGTATTCCAGCACCGTTCAGCTTCTCTAAAGCTCCGAACTTGTACCTGCAAGATAAAAGGGACAGTCAGTGCGCATCGTGAAGCAGGCTACAAGCGCTTACTTACGTGCTTCCAGGCGCTTCTATTCCTCACGCGGGTTCGATCCTCAACTCTCATCAGCCCGCCATCCGCCATCGCCGGAACCCTGCAAAACAAGAGATATCATTACAAAAGACTTTTAAGACATTTGAAGTGCCCAGAACTTACCGTTCGTGCAGTTAACGACGGACAGCAGTCCTCTGAGGTCAAGAGGCCTGCACCCTTATCCAGTGAAGAAACTGGTTACGGCACCCTGCCCCGAGGCAGATGGAGAGCTCGGCGTTCACTTACCTAAGGTGAGGGCGTTAACCTTTGGGGTTCTACAGGAGAAGAGAAAGGGAAGAGGAGAGAGGCACCCAATAACCCCAGTCCATTAATCCCATATTTTCTATCTGCAGACATCTTACTCTTCGAGTCAGACATACAGTGCACAGAGGTCCAGCCCAAAGAGCCAACCGTGTGTTACACATCACCTTTGAAGATACGGCATTTACCCAGTCAAGACCGGCGCCTCTGCGGGAATCAGGTGAGCGTTACAGAACGCAAAGCCTACCGCAAAACTCCCACCCAGGCGCTGTGGAAACCTCGGATACCGACCAGCTAGCCCAGTTACTTGGGGAACTAAGAGCAGAAGTGCATGCAGCCCGTCAGGAAACGAATGCTCTAAGAAGGGAACTGATTATTTCCAAGGAGCGAACAGACGATCTCGCTAGACAATTGCTACAGTCACAAGCCGGACAAACTCCGTTACCCGCATCAGGGGCAAATCTTCCTTCAACATCCTCTACGAACCCAGTGCAGATCAACCTACCTGGGAATGTACCTCTGGCTCCGCCCGAACGATTTTCTGGTGACCCAAAGAGGTTTGCAGTATTTATTAATCAGTGCCGGTTGCACTTCTTATGCCGGCCAGCAGCCTTTCCAACTGATCAAGCTAAGGTAGCTTTCGTGCTTTCGTACCTTAGTGGCAATGCGGCAGACTGGTCGATCCCTCTAGTTAATCAAGATGATCCGGTTCTCCATGATTTTCAAGCTTTTCAGCTCAGTATGGAAAAACTGTTTGCAAGACATTCACAGGGGCAGGCCTTGGACAATGAGCTCCTTTCATTGCGACAGGGTAATCAAGACCTTTTGGCTTATATTGCGTCTTTCAACAGACTGATAGTGGAAACTCGATGGCCTGAGGACAAAAGGATTACGCTGTTTTATAGAGGTCTACGTGGAGAGCTCAAAGATGTGTTAGCCCAAGTAGTGAATCCCCCGCAAGCCTGTTTGGACTATATTGACTTAGTCGTTCAAATTGACCACAGACTGCAGAACAGGAAGGCCGATCGTTCCAAGTTTGATGCTCGAGTATTTTCCAAACCACCAACTCCTACCAAAGGAGTAGACTCCGGGGAACCCATGCAAATAGGGGGCCTGAAAGGACCACTAACACAAAAGGAGCGGGAAAGGAGAAAACAGCTGCAATTATGCCTCTATTGCGGAAACTCGGGGCACTTTCTTCGAGACTGTCCGGTGAAACCAGCCAAGAAGGCAGTAGGAGCTGCAGTTACCAGGGTCACAAACTCTGAGCAGGGAAACGACCTCGCCCGACAAGAATAGAGGTCCTCTTGCCGAGCGTTAAAACCAGTTCCGTGACCTCGCATTTCGTGATACCTATGGTCCTCATTAGCCCTGAACATCCGGATCGATTACATGCGATTGAAGCTTACGTCGACAGCGGTGCCATCGGCAATTATGTGGATCATGAAATGGTTTTGAGGATGAATCTGACTCTTTGTCCAAAGGCTGTAAAGGACGTCATTACTACGGTGGATGGTACAGAGATAGCCTCCGGACCAGTAACGCATACCACCCAAGAAGTAACGCTAGTAAGTCAAGATGGACACCATGAGAAGATTGTGTTCGATGTGATCAAGGCCCCTCAGTTCCAGATTATTCGAGGAATTCCTTGGTTAGAGAGGCACAATCCTCAGATCGATTGGCGAGCAAGAACGGTTCAGTTTCCAGAATGTGTCTCTACTTGTCACCCTCGACCTGGTGTTGCACTGGCAGCAATTTCCTCGGAGGCTCCCCAGTTACCTCCTGAATCCCTAGAATTCCAGGATGTTTTCCGGAAGGATCAGGCTAACTCTCTACCTCCTCATAGGTCTTATGACTGCCAGATAGACCTGATACCTGGATCTACTCCTCCTTGTAGTAGAATTTATGCCCTCACCGAGCCTGAGAACCTTCACCTCCGACAATACCTGGATCAATACCTAGCGAATGGGTTTATTCGTCCTTCCAAGTCCCCTGCTTCCTCAGCTTTGTTCTTCGTTCCAAAAAAAGAAGGGGACCTTAGAACTTGTATAGATTATCGCGCCCTGAACCAGATCACCGTTAAGAATAGATATCTGTTACCTTTGATCCCTGAACTCCTGGACCAAGTCAGAAAAGCATGCATATTTATATATACAAAGCTGGATCTTAGAGGAGCCTACCACTTGGTACGAGTAAAAGAGGGCGATGAATGGAAGACGGCCTTCCGCACCAAGTATGGGCTATTTGAATATCAGGTCATGCCCTTCGGACTTTGCAATGCCCCGGCCGCCTTTCAATATTTTATGAACGATGTCCTCAGAGAGCTCATAGATGTGTGTGTTGTTGTTTACATTGACGACATCCTCGTTTATTCTTCATCGGAAACTGAACATCGGAAACACGTGAAAATGGTCCTCGAGAGATTGCGTCAACACAAACTTTTCGCTAAGTTGGAAAAATGTGTTTTCAACGTGACTGAAGTTGAATTCTTGGGATTCATATTATCACCTAGCGGAGTGCGTATGGATTCAAAGAAGGTCGATGCAATTCTCAAATGGCCATCGCCATCCTCCGTAAAAGGTGTTCAAAGCATGTTAGGCTTCGCTAACTTTTACCGCAGGTTTATCCCCGAAATCTCTCGAATAGTCCAGCCCATCACCGCCTTGTTAAAGAAAAACAAACGTTTTGAATGGTCTACCGAGGCGGAACAAGCTTTCCAGAATTTGAAGACTAGATTTATCTCTGCACCGATCTTAAAACATCCTCGCCCAGAACTCACCTACATCGTTGAAACTGATGCTTCGAGCCTTGCCATGGGGGCAGTTCTATCACAAAAGGACCCAGTAACCAATCAGTTGCATCCCGTGGCATTTTGGTCCCGCAAATTCTCGCCTCCTGAAATCAATTACACTATTACTGATAAGGAACTTCTAGCTATCAAGTCCGCCATTAAGGCTTAGCGGCATTATCTTCTGGGGGCCCGACACACCGTTACTGTGATTACAGATCACCGAAACCTGCAATATTTGAAAACCGCAAAAGCTCAATCCTCTAGGCAACTCCGTTGGGCACTATTCTTTGCTGAGTTTGACTTCATAATTACCTATCGACCTGGTACAAAAAATGGTAAAGCTGATGCCCTTTCTCGGATGTGAGTGGAAGAACATTTGATCAATCCTAAACCTGTACCTATCATTCCCGAACAAAGCATTCTAGGTGTAATCGCCACACAATCCATAGAGGAAGTTAAGGTTAAAGCCAGGCTACTGGTAACTCCAGCAGACATACAGAATTGGCATCTGCAGGGAAAGGACTTTACGGTGAAGGACAACCTATTATATTTCCAAGTAAGGTTATACCTGCCCAGCACATATTTACAGAAAAAGGTAATCTCTTGTTATCACGATTCTTTAATGGAAGGACATCCCGGTATGACCAAGACCTCGGAAAAGATCAAGCACTACTTCTGGTGGCCGTCTTGGAAAAAATATATCAGAGACTTTATAATGTCCTGTGGAGTATGCGCCCAAAACAAGAGTCAAAAGGAAAAACCAGCCGGCCTCTTACGCCCTATTGACATCCCGCCTCGCCCTTGGCATACGCTTTCTATGGACTTCATCACGATCTACCTCCATGCTCCGGATACAATACGATCCTAGTAATCGTGGACCTATTCTCCAAGATGGCGCATTTCATTCCACTCAAAGGCTTACCAACAGCAGCAACTCTGGCCCGAGAATTTCTCGAAAACATCGTCCGACTGCACGGTTTTCCTTCAGTTCTAATTTCGAATCGAGGTAGTCAATTTATTTCTCATTTTTGGCGAAGTTGCTGTTAGTCGCCTCAAATTGATGTGAGACTTTCGACCAGCCACCACCCTCAAACCGAGAGGACCAATCGAACTCTGGAACAGTATTTGCGCTGCATGCTACAACAAACTGAAAAAACTTGGAAAGATATCCTTTGGATAGCCGAATATGCCTACAATAACTCTGTCCACTCGGGAACTGGGAAGACCCCGTTTTTTCTTTTATACGGTAGTCAACCTCGAACCTCGGAGTTGGATCCACTCCAAGATCTTGGAACACCAGCAGTAGACCACCTGCATTCTACAATCACCCAAGCCTTTAAGGAAGCCGTTTCTCACCTTCAAAGGGCTAAAGAACAATACAAGAAAGGAGCAGACCAACATCGGAAGGAAGCCCCCCAATATCAAGTAGGAGATCAAGTCTGGTTATCCACCAAATATCTACCTCTAAAAGGACCACGCACATTCAACCCAAGATACCTTGGTCCCTATTCCATCACTACCATAGTAAATCCAGTAGCGGTCAAGTTGGACTTGCCCCCTCACATGAAGATACATCCGGTCTTCCACGTCTCTCTATTAAAACCAGTGCAACCTCAAACCCGACTAACTACATCTCCAAAACCTATTCTAGTTGATGGAGAACTCGAGTTTGAAGTCAAAAGCATCCTGGATTCCAAGATCTCCAAATCTAAACTATTTTACCTGATTGACTGGAAAGGCTACGGTCCCCAAGAAAGATCCTGGGAACCTGCAGAATATGTCCACGCGCCTCGTCTAATCAAAAGATTTCATCGAACATTTCCTAACAAGCCCAAACCCCCGGACAAGCCCGGTTTGGGAGGGGCCTTGGGGGGGGGGTGCTGTCATGATCTCTGCTTCCAAAAGATCAGGACTTGCCCGACTCCCTTGGAAGCAGACCCATAACCCCGGTTCCGAGTGCCAGCCAGTCCCAATTGGGACCTTTTGGACCCTCTCCTGGCGCCAGTGGCACCAGGCTCAAAAAGATGCCCAGTCCCAGCGCTGGAAGCGCCGGGCTCATAATGTTTGGGTGGACTTACCTGCAGCAGACCATGCTGCTTACTTACCTGCCAGTTGAACCCCTGATCCTCTTCTGTTTGGGACTACTTTTCCTGTTGGGTGGGGCAGGACCCACTCCCTAGGTTCAGAACACTGGAACTCTTCTGGAAAGCAGGAACTCTTTTCTTACCTAGGCGTGGCTGTGGAAGGAGACACCTAAGCACTACAGGAGGCTATTTAAACCACACCCGATGGATGAATCTTGCTTTGCGTTATTCTGCATTCTCTGCAGCAGAACGCTCATCGTGTCTTCTGATCCTGGGCCTAAGGGAACGAAGGCTTACCATCCTGGAATCCAGTTTTCAGGAGCACCTGTAAAGACAAAGAAAGAACAGTTTAGCACTACGGTCTTCAGTGGCAGCGCATCTCTTACCTGGTCCATCGGCTGTCACCAACGCCTCGCGCTGCATTCCGGCATCTGAAAGACAAAGGCTTACCTACTCTTCGCATGCTCCGGAGGTCTTCGCACTGCATTCCGGTATCTGAAAGACAAAAGCTTACCAGCTCTTCGCACGCTTCGGAGGCCTTCGGCGCTGCATCCCGCATCTGAAAGACAAAAGAAGGTGCGTTTAAAGACATTGAGCAACTTTATTACTCACGTGCCATTACTCCTTCCCACGCCAAATCCAGTGGGTATTCCAGCACCCTTCAGCTTCTCTAAAGCTCCGAACTTGTACCTGCAAGATAAAAGGGACAGTCAGTGCGCATCGTGAAGCAGGCTACAAGCGCTTACTTACGTACTTCCAGGCGCTTCTATTCCTCACGCGGGTTCGATCCTCAACTCTCATCAGCCCGCCATCCGCCATCGCCGGAACCCTGCAAAACAAGAGATATCATTACAAAAGACTTTTAAGACATTTGAAGTGCCCAGAACTTACCGTTCGTGCAGTTAACGAGGGACAGCAGTCCTCTGAGGTCAAGAGGCCTGCACCCTTATCCAGTGAAGAAACTGGTTACGGCACCCTGCCCCGAGGCAGATGGAGAGCTCGGCGTTCACTTACCTAAGGTGAGGGCGTTAACCTTTGGGGTTCTACAGGAGAAGAGAAAGGGAAGAGGAGAGAGGCACCCAATAACCCCAGTCCATTAATCCCATATTTTCTATCTGCAGACATCTTACTCTTCGAGTCAGACATACAGTGCACAGAGGTCCAGCCCAAAGAGCCAACCGTGTGTTACACATCACCTTTGAAGATACGGCATTCACCCAGTCAAGACCGGCGCCTCTGCGGGAATCAGGTGAGCGTTACAGAATTCTAATATTCTAAATTTCTAAATTCTTTTCCCACCTCCATACGTTGGTACTGCTTTTGGGAGTCTGTCATAGATGTGGAATACGTCGGAGGACACAATCCCCTCAAAGAACAAGTTACTTACCTTATCTGGTAACGTTCTTTCGATGGGATGTTCCTCTGACGTATTCCACATCGTACCCTCCCAGCCTGCCCCTACAGAATTTCTTATGCGATTGCAGCTTACGTTTCCGCAAGGCTTTCTGCAGTCATACTGGCGGGAGATTGGTGCCACACGTTCTAGGAGAAAACTACAACTGAGGCTACGGGCGCCGTGCGTCCTATATATAACATCAAGTAACGTCAACCCTTGACGGAGGCCCTCGATGGAAATGCCGACGTCATCGATGCAGGACGCCTACGCCGAAAAATGTTCTGAAGCAGCACAGCTGTGGTCATTACCTGTCATAGATGTGGAATACATCAGAGGAACATCCCATCGAAAGAACGTTACCAGATAAGGTAAGTAACTTGTTCTTCGAAGGCATTGTGTCCTCCGACGTATTCCTCATCTTAGATATCTCCTTCCAGCTCTGCTGGCCTGCCTCGGAAAATGTTTTCTCTCTAGAGGGCGCTGCGCGTCGACGTCCTCCGAGTCGATGTACCTCGACAGCCGCCGTATCGACGTCATCCTGCCTATAAAGGCCGCGCGCAGCGTCCGTTGCTCAGTTCTGTTTTTCCGCGCTTACTCAGTGCCTCGGAATACTGTTGCTCAGTTCTTGTCAGATTAATCCTATTTACCTCGAGTTATTCGATCCGTACTCGATGGCTTCCTCGTCGGAACCGACAATTCCTCGATCCGGCTTCAAAAAATGCCGAGATTGTGGGAAAAAGATGTCGCTGACTGACCCTCACAGAGTTTGTCTGTGGTGTTTGGGAGCTGAACACCATTGTTCGGAATGCGAGGACTGTATGTCCATGACAGCTAAGGCCCTGAAGGAGCGTAGGGGGAAGCTGGAGAAAGGTAAGACTTTTAAAGCTTCTTCTTCGTCGACGAAGTCGAGACACTCGTCTCCTCGTCACCATTCGCGCTCCAGGTCTCTGAGTGGGTCCCATCGCTCCTCGAGATCGAAGCACTCGAAGAGGAGACGTCGAAGATCCCCTTCTCCGTCTTCCTCTTCCTCTGTTTCGCCAAAAAGAATCCCTTGCCCCACGAAACATAGTTCCCGGGCTGAATGGGAGGAATTCCGCAAAAATATGATGAGCGTCTTCGAGAAAGCGGCCTTGACCCCCTCGAAGACTGCCGAGAGCGATGCTCTGGTCGAAAGACCCCAAGGTCAAAAACGCTGCGAGTCGCAGTACCCGGCGAAGGAAACCTCTCGAGCGCGTCTCGAACCCTCGAGTAGGACTATGACCTCCAAACCTTCCTCGAAGGTTCTGTCGACGCCGTCGACGAGGGTTCCGTCGACGCCGAGGTCGGTGTCTTCGACGCCGTTGTCGAAGGGACCTTCGACACACGGGTCTGTCGACTCGACGCCAGCTTCGACACCGGCGTCGACGCCAAGAAAAGTCACGGTTACGACACACCCAGTGACTCCCCAGGTCCTCGATGTCGATGGCTTCGAGATTGTCGAGTAGAATTCCAATTCTGTCGAGGTCTTCGAGGCCTCCGCCTTTGTTTTCGAAGCCACGCTCGAAGCCTTCGGCGTCGACGACATCGACGTTTTCGAGGCCGATAATGACAAGTTCGGCACCCTCTGCCTTGGAAATGGGATTTACTCCCTTTATGAGTTCAGAACAATTGAGAACTATGTCCTCAATTTTGGAAGAGGGTGAATTGTCTGAACAGGAAGACACATTTGAGTTGCAGGGACCTGTAACCCCAATTAGAGAGGAATTTTCCTCTGAAGAACGCAGGTTAAGGGATCTTCATGATTCCTTACATGAGGCAAGTGGGTTAGACACTTCCCCTGAGGTGGAGTTTGCTAGGCCAGACCCGGGGGAGCATGCTGAAACCCCCTATAGAGCCTTAATGGCCAGGATCACAGAGTTCATGGGGTGGTCTGCACCTTCACAATCGTTCCAACAAGATGACCTCACGGATATTCTCGACAAAGGCCCACAGGAGGATCCTGTGGTGCCTTTTCATAAAGCTCTTCAGGGGAAGATCATGACAAACTGGGAAACCCCAGATGTCGTACCAGCAGTAAATAAAAAACTGTCTACAAAGTACAGGGTATCTTCTACAGACCCGGAGTTTTTGTCTAAACACCCATCCCCAGAAAGTCTGGTGGTACAGGCAGCATCCTCTACCGATGTCAAGACGGCTTATCCTACCGTCCCACAGGACAGGGACGATAAAAAATATGATGCTATGTCAAAGAAAGTCTTTTCAGCATGTAGCATGGCGTTAAAATCTGTTAATGCTACTTGCACCCTTGCTAGGTTCAGCCATATACTTTGGGAGTGTGCTTCTACAGCGGCTGACTGCATCCCGGAGGGAGAAGAAAGGGATGCGTTCCTGAATATTATACAGGACGGTAAAGACGCTATGTGCGAATCCCTCCAGACGGGCATTGATTCGGCTGACAGTATCAGCAGAGCAATGGCGGCAAGTACATCAACCAGGAGATTCGCTTGGTTGAGAAAGTCTGGTTTTGCCCCAGATGTGCAAGCCAGGCTCTTGAACATGCCATTCGATGGCTCTTCTTTGTTCGGGAAAAAGGCGGATGACAGTTTAGAGAAACTGCACACTTCAAAAGCAGCAGCTAAATCCCTAGGAGCTGCAATCCGTCAGACTCCTTTTCGTCCCACAGGAACCTCTGCGAGGGGCAAGTCCTTTCGCTTCTACTCCGCATTCGGAAGAGGTAGAGGGCGACCGGTTCAAAGGGGACAAAGAAGAACTACCCGAGGTGGACGGGGTAGATATTCAAAAGCCGCAGCAACAGCAGGTGCCTCTTTACCATCGGCATCTGCATCAGCCGCCCCAAAACCACTCTGAGGACTTCCCTCACAGGACACCTGTAGGAGGCAGGTTGACTCAACATCTGGCGGTATGGCAGGCTATCACGTCAGATGCCTGGGCATTGGAAACAGTTGCCCAAGGTTACTGCCTGCCTTTCCTACGTATACCTCAGAGTCATCCACCGGGGATCAGCTCTCAGAAAGATCCAGATCCGCTCCTCTTGCAGGAAATTTTGGACCTGCTAGAGAAAGGGGCCATAGAACCGGTACCTGTAGCGGAGAGGAACAAGGGCTGGTACTCCCCTTACTTTCTCATTCCAAAGAAAGACGGAGGACTGAGACCCATCTTGGACTTGCGAGAATTAAACAAATTCCTCAGAAAAGACAAATTCAAGATGGTCACTCTTTCTCAGATCCTCCAGGCCCTTCAGTTCCAGGACTGGTTGGTATCTCTGGACCTTCAGGACGCTTATTTCCATGTGCCTATCCATCTCAAACACAGGAAATACCTGAGGTTCGCAATTGGCAACTCTCACTATCAATTTCGAGTGCTGCCATTTGGGCTGACCTCCGCCCCGAGGGTCTTCACCAAGTTAATGTCGGTAGTGGCTGCAAGTCTAAGGAGGGAAGGGATTCACGTCTACCCCTACCTGGACGATTGGTTGATGAGGGCTGTTTCTTCGGAACAAGCTCAGATCCAGCTAAATCACGTGTGCCACTTCCTTCACAGACTGGGCTTCTCCCTCAATTTAAAGAAGTCACAAATGATACCATCGCAGAGACTCCAGTTCATAGGAGCAATCCTGGACACTTCCCTGGGAAAAGCCTCGCCACCAGAGGTGAGGGCTCAAGATATACTACAGATGGTTACCAAGTTCCAACATGCCCAACGTCTCCCAGCCTTCGACTTTTTGAGGTTGCTAGGCCTCATGGCATCCTGCATTTTCCTAGTGCCAGAGGCTCGCCTGAGAATGAGATCCCTCCAGTGGGCACTGAGGACTCAGTGGTCACAATTCTCAGGGAGAATGACAGATCTTCTTCAGGTTCCCGACAGAGTAGCTCGAGACCTTCAGTGGTGGGCCTGTCAGGAGAACATTCTGAAAGGAGAACAGTTTTGGCAACCCTGGCCGGAGATAACAGTAGTCACGGATGCCTCACTCACGGGGTGGGGAGCCCACGCCAACGACTTGACCATCAGCGGTCGTTGGTCTCCATCGGAGTCCAGACTACATATCAACCTGTTAGAGCTGAGAGCCATCAGACTTGCGCTGAAGGCGTTCCTGCCAGCTGTACAAGGGAAGAACGTCCTGATAATGACGGACAACATGGTGGCCATGCATTACCTCAACAAAAGAGGAGGCGTAGGATCACTACCCCTGTGCAGAGAGGCGATGCAGCTCTGGTTTTGGGCAATCCAAGAAGGAATCTCTCTATCGGCAGTTCACCTAGCCGGAGAGAAGAACTTGACAGCGGACGCTCTGAGCAGGCAGAGCACAGTCTCCCACGATTGGGAGCTAGCTCAGGAAGTCCTTCAAGAGATCTTCGCCCTTTGGGGAACCCCTCAGGTAGATCTGTTCGCCACCAGCCTAAACAGGAAATGCGACCTGTTCTGCTCAAGGGAATTTCCCCCAAGAGGAGCTCTGGGAGATGCGTTCATAGTGGACTGGGAGTTTCCGCTTCTGTACGCGTTCCCACCGGTCCCTGTCATTCCTCAAATGATCAGGAGGTTGAGAAGATTCCGGAGAACCATGATCCTAATTGCCCTGGATTGGGCCAGGAGAACGTGGTACCCGTACCTTCTAGACTTGTCCATCTGCCCTCCAATTCGACTTCCACTCAGAGAGAACCTACTCTCACAGAAGGGAGGTCAGGTTCTCCATCCAGACATCAAAACCCTCAACCTTCCCGCTTGGCTTCTGAAAGGCTGAGGTACAAGGATTGGGACCTCCCTGATGATGTTATGGAGTTGTTGCTTTCGGCAAGGAGGCCAGCAACAAAGTCTTTATACCGCTGCCGTTGGAACAGATTTTGCAGCTGGTGTAGAGAACAGAATATCGACCCTTTTTCATGTGGTACACCAATGGTTTTGTCCTTCCTACTATATTTGGCAAATTCAGGCCTTCAAGTTGGCACCATTAAGGGCTATCTCGCAGCGCTATCCATCTTTAAGCGCACTGCGGAAGAATCATCCTTTTTCAAATTACCCTTGGTTATACAGTTTCTAAAGGGGTTAACCAATGTTTATCCCCCAAGACCATTCCAAGTTCCCCTATGGGATTTAAACTTAGTACTAACTTTCCTGATGGGCACACCTTTTGAACCTCTCCATTCTTGTTCGTTAAGATTCCTTACCCTTAAAACTGTTTTATTAATAGCACTTACATCTGCTAGAAGGGTGAGCGAATTACAAGCTCTTTCTTGTAAACCCCCTCACACAATATTTCACAAAGACAAAGTTGTCCTGCAAGTGAAGCCTAATTTCCTCCCAAAGGTGGTTTCTGAATTCCATATCACTCAGAAGATTACCCTACCATCTTTCTATCCTCCTCCTCACCCGGGGAAAGAGGAAGAGAGGTTACACAGGCTAGACCCTAGGAGGGCTTTATGTTTTTACATCAGTAGACTAGCCAGGATAAGACAGGCAGACCAGCTGTTTGTAGGTTACGCAGGTCACAAGCTGGGGTTACCAATAACTAAGCAGACCATTTCCAGATGGATCATTCTGGAATGTTATAAACTGGCAGGGAAAGAGCCCCCTCAAAACCTTAGGGCTCATTCGACCAGAGATATTGCAGCTTCATCGGCCCTCAAAAGAGGCGTGCCGGTTAAAGACATCTGTGCGGCTGCTACATGGTCTGTCCATACCTTTACACGTTTTTACAATTTGGATTCCTCCTCCAGTCAAGAGACTAGGTTTGGAAGGTCTGTACTTCATTCCATTCATCAATAGAAGACAGCGTGAAGTCAGTACTCCCTCCTCCAATAATAGAATACTGCTATGGGAGCCTATCTAAGATGAGGAATACGTCGGAGGACACAATCCCTTCGAAGAACAAGTTACTTCTTACCTTGTAACGTTCTTTCGACGGGATGTTCCTCCGACGTATTCCTCATCGACCCTCCCATCCATCCCCGCAGTTCTACTTCCCTTGTTGTTGCAGTTTACGCTCCTTCAGGGTGATTAGTTTAGTCCAGGAAGTATTATTGTGGGCTACAAAACGGAACTGAGCAACGGACGCTGCGCGCGGCCTTTATAGGCAGGATGACGTCGACGTCGATACGGCGGCTGTCGAGGGACATCGACTCGGAGGACGTCGACGCGCAGCGCCCTCTAGAGAGAAAAAAATTTCCGAGGCAGGCCAGCAGAGCTGGAAGGAGATATCTAAGATGAGGAATACGTCGGAGGAACATCCCGTCGAAAGAACGTTACAAGGTAAGAAGTAACTTGTTCTTCTCTGTCTATGTCCCCAGACTGTGAAACCTCCTCCCTGTCAAAGCCAGTTGTATCCCTCGCTTTTAAATTTCAGGATGGAGATAAAGACCCTCCTTTTCAAGAAATTGCTTATCCCTAACACCTGTGTCCACCTCACCTCACCCCACTTCTCCTACTCTCCACCCAAACTGAGAAATATTTGGTTTGAGATGGACCTTTCCTGGTTCTTCACTGTGTAAAAGCTCCACCGGCCAGATTTAATCTTAGCATCCCCCATCAGCCTAGGGGCAAGGGCCCTGGGATCACCATCTAATACGCAGTTTGTGGGTGGGTGTTGGAGGAAAAGAAAATGTGTGAGTAAGAGAAATCTTATTCAGATAAATAGTATCCATCGAAATGTCAAACATAAATAACAGCCTATTTAAATATAAAACAATAGATTAAATTAGTACCCCACAAGCGAAAGAGAAAGGGGACTATGTTTTCCTGTCTGTGGTGGCCATTTTGTGGACATTTTTGACCTTTTCTTTTCCGGCTGCGAAAGGCAACGCGTCTCGCAGCCGTAAAAAAAACACCATTACCCTGGTCTAACGGGCCAGGGGTACTAATGGCAATAAGCCCCTCGACTGCGGGCCATTACCGCATACGGTAATGGCCCCTCAGCCTTTATTAAGGTCCTTGTGGAACTATGGGCCCGGGGGCATTTCCTTATGCGGTAATGGCCCGCAGTCGAGGGGCTTTTGCTTAAATATATAGAGTGGTCACATATAAGGTTAAAATTGAAAAGATCAGCTTCATTAGGCCATTCCTCAGTTTAAATGCACATCCTGGAAAGGTGAGCAATGCCCAGGCTACCAGTGGAGAGTTGACCAATAACAAACCAGTTAGGACACTTCTGCATTATCCAAATCCCAATTGATGCAGTGATAGTTTTACAGTTTTGTTCCTGATATTGCAATAAATTGGTCAGAAAAACATAAAGTGCATTTTCTTACTGCTCCCCATGACAAAATAAACAGTTTAATTAATTTGTTACAGCATCATTGTTTGCAATCCTTTGCGAATAACTGACCTTGCTGGTAAAAGATTAATTCTAGCATTGTGTCTACAAGAGATCATCTGAAATTGTGTTTGTTGTCAATATAATGTGAATGCGATTAGGCACTTTACCAAGCTCAGTTTGCTCATTTTTAATGATCAGTATTGCGTCTGTATTTTTCATGATAGTTACTCAATTGGTGCTGGAGATAACTGTTGGATTAGTGAATCAATCAATAGCATTAGCCAGAGCCCTATGTTTTGTAAAAGGCCCAAGGGATTAGCAATTTGCGTCTGAAGTAATAACATGCTTTAGAATTAGTGTGTGGGGGTTGGGCAATAGTTTGACCAGACTCTAAGCCAATGTTTGACAGGTTCAGGTAGTTAATCTTCTAAATAAGGCAAACCAAGTTTGCTGGGAGAAGAGTTTGTTAGGGACCAAGTCATGATTTCATTAGGCAGTTCTCTCAGTTTTTTAAACGGGACAGTCCAGTTGTACCCATGTATCATTTATTTATATAGCGCCAGAACCCGCAGGCATCAAGGCGCACATGAACACAGGGACCTCAAAAAGTCGAGACAACAAAAAGTCATGGAAATAACCTATCCGATATCAGGGCAGAAGAGTTCCAGAAATGTCAGTATAAACAGTAGGGAGGACAATTATTCAAACGGGAAGGTTTTTTATCGTTTCCGCAAAAGGAGGTGACATTTTTCCAGTCGCAACTCGATGTGGAAAGCATTCCATGCATGGGCCGCGAGAACAGGGAAGGAGCGTCCATAACCTTGCATTCTTTTATATTTAGGGATATTCAAAGGTCCACCCGAACTGAAGCAGAATGATCTAGAAGGAACGTATAGTCTCAGGCACTCTTTAAGATAAATGGGCACATCCCCATAGAGACATTTATGGGCCAAAGAGAGAGCCTTGAATCTTAATTTAGTTGGTACCTGTAACCAGTGGAGCCTCCTTCTTGCACCCGAAACATGGTCTGATTTAGGAAGGTCACAGATAATGCGGATAGCCTCATTCTGTAGTGATTAGTCTCTCTAAGGATCTTTTGTTTGCTCCAATCAGCATGGCATTGCAGTAGTCTAGGCATGGCATTACAATGGCCCTGAATAATGTCTCGCAATTTTTTGGTGACAAAAGAAATTTGGTGCGTCTTAGTACTCTTAAATTGTAGTGTGAATTGGCGATGGCCCCGTCCACCTGTGCCTCTGAACTTGTAGATGCTTCCAGATAAATACCTAAAGTCTTGACCTTGTTCATAACTTCTGTGCGGTTTCCTTCAATTTTCATGTGTATCATGATTACATCCAGGGTTTCTGGTTTAGATTCAGGAGTTCAGGCCATGCGGGATTCTTTGTATAGATCTGTAGGCTTTAGGTGGGTGTTAGCTTGGCAAACTTTGCATTCTCACAGTTCACAGCATTAAGTTAACCATAGACTTCCATAGGGACTCAATAGTGTACCAGTACCACTAAGATGGCTGCCCTGTGGGTCACTGATAGGTTATTATAGAGATCTAGACATTGGTCATTGAAGGCTACTTAAGCCCCCCCTCCGCAGTAACGCTAACGCGTTAGGTCCGCTGACAACCTGCAGAATGTAGGAAAAGCAATATTAATAACTTGAAAAGCTCAAAGAATATTTTACAGACCATAGATAGATTTGAATTACCTGACTAAAGTTTCTGCCACCGCAGTTTTCAAAAAGAAGAATTTCTTCCGTCAATAGTTCCAGTTCAGTCATCAGCCTTCATTCGCAGCCGCAGCAACATTCCGAGTTTTTTTTCCGGCTTCCGAAGGCCTGCAATACAAGGTACCATAGTTATAGAACGAACATTACAGAATTAAAAGAGAAAGATAATTCCTACGCACATACGTACCTTAAGCTACCATGAGATTTCCTCACACTTAAAGTCGCGCTTCACAGAAGAAGGCTACAGTTTAGAAAATGAACTTTTACTGCGCAACATTCTTTTACCTGATATGTGCGCATACTTAACACAATCAAAAAACACTGTCAGGCTTTCTGAAGACACTCTCTTTTTTGCGCGCTTCAACATTTGCAAGTGCGCCAACTTACCTCAAGAAAAGGTTTTCATGTTTTTTCTTTTATAACTCCAAATTCTTCAGTAAAAGCGTAATTCTTCAGAGAAAATGCAAAAGGAAAAAAGAATTAATAGTCATCAAGAGAGATCTCTCCAACTTCCGAACATTTTACCTCAGAGACATCTGCCTTTCCCCTTGGTTCAGTTAGACTATTATTATATTTTAAGATACTTACCTTCAGAGGCTTACCAGAGTTCAAAAGCATCTTAGTCTTCAGAACCTTAACATCTACGCCCCCGTGTGTGATTGCAGGATGGAGAACTCCAAAAACATAAAACACAGTTGATGAGAGTTTGGGTCTTAGAATTAAAAGGGGAGTTTATTCAGGGTGGAAGGCAGAACAGAGTACTAGAAGAATTATATCATACGTATCAATTACAGTACCTCCCTCCTTGTCATTTCTCTTTCATGACAGGAAAAACCTTTTAAGAATCAGATAAGTAGATCAACAGGGCTCTTGGATCATTACGCTCCTGTGGAGACCAGGTAAGCGTTACAATGGCCCTCATTACGACCCTGGCGGATTTTTTCCGCCATCGACGGACTTTCCGGCCATGGCGTAAAGTCCGTTTACGCCATGGCGGATGGTGGACTTACCGCCCCATTCCGAGGTCGGCGGGGCGGTAAGTCCCCATTGGCCCATTTACCCTTCCCCATTCCCATTTCGGCCCCATAGGGTATAATGGGAGTGGGGAAGGAGTTAATTACGCCACCGTAAATTACGGTGGCGTAATTAACACCAAGGTCCCATAGCGCCATGGATTTTTACGCCCGCAAAAAGCGGGCGGAAAAATGACCATGGCGCTATGGGAACTCGTAGTTGGCGGTAAGGGGTCGGCGCAGCTAACGCTGGCGCAAACCCCTTACCGCCAGGGTCCTAATGAGGCCCAATATGTTTGTGGTCCAAACGTAATTCAGCTCTGGCTTGTGAAGAGCCAAAGATCACCAGCTCGGTTTTATTACTATTTAGACATATCAATTATTCGACATCCAATTCTTTATGGTGTCATAGATGTACTCAAGTTTGGCTGAGTCGGTGCTGTGGCAGCCACTCTACTCCATGAGGAGCTGAGAGTCATCTGTGTAGTTGATATTCGAATGGATTGTGTCCTCCCACGTATTCCTCATCTTATGATATATCCATGTCAAGCTTCATCTGCTTAAAATAAAAGAAAATGTACAGCAGAGGGTGCTGCACGTCGATGTCGGTCAACTCGATATCCCTCGGAGGCCTCTGTCTCGATGTCAACATCATTGATGGTATAAAGCGTGTGCAGCACTGTTGGCTTCAGTTCTGTTGTTCCGCGAAAATTATCGCTTCGGATACAGTACGCTTCGGTTCCATATCAAGAATCTTTCAATATATTGTTCAAAATTGCATCATCATCAGCGTCTTCGCCTCCGAGATCAGGGTTTAAGAAGTTCCAAGTGTTATTAAGCAGAAATTACCACTAGTACACCAATTAAAGGATACAGGTAGGTATTCAAAAAGGATAAACTTGGAGTCGTCCCTGAATAACTTGAGGTAGAACGACGTCCATCAGCATTAGACCTTCCAACTAATGTCACTCTCTGGCTAGTTAGATTGACAGCCAAAGAGAGTAATTAGTGGACAGCGTGTTTTAAGGAACAATAACCACCAGACTGTTGAAAATAAATAAGAATGACTTTAGAAACTAAACCATGAATAAGAAACAACTATGAGTCTTTCTAAAGTACACTAACCTGTTGAATAGGACAGTCACCCACAGACTCCAAAGATTTCCAAGAAATGACGACTGGGAAGGAAATTAGTAAGGGAACTAACCCGAACGGAACGAGGGCCACACTAGAGTCGGGTTGGTGCACACAGGGTAGCGGCCATTAAGTCCAGTGCACGGAATCCTGAATGGAAATCCAAAGGTGAGTTGGAAAATGGAGTTTATTGGTGGTTAGGTTCCAGGTAAGTGATGACTGAGAATGCCCTTGTGGAAATCGTGAGAAGGAAAGTCCAGATTGACAGGGATTGGCAGCAGTTCTTGCACAAGAAGAGTAAAGGAATTGCAGCAGAAGATGGTTAGGAAATACTCCTGTTAGCACTAAGGACCAAAACGGGGGATTGGACTGCAAATGATAGCAGAAACCGCTATTCAGAACAAGGTAATAGAATGGCAAGCAAAAACAAAGTTGCCGAGTGAAAACCCAGCCGACTGCTTCGGGCGGAACTGGAGCAGCTAAAGGATAGTAATAGGCACCGCAGAGGAGCGCGGAATTGGGCTGGAGTTACAGATGACTAACTCTGAGCTCCGGCTGCTCCGGGCGGCACTGAAACAGCTGACCAAATGATACGAAGCATTGCAGAGGAATGCGGTGTAAGGCTGGAGTTTCGAGTGAAAAACTCCGAGCTCCGGAACGCAGGTAACACGATGCGATCAGAAGCATCGTTCCTCTAAACACTCTGAGTTATATACTTGTTACGTGACCACTCGCCTACTACGCGGAACCACATCACGTGACAAGACCCGTGAACGAATAAACGTGCATGCGGGGTGAAGATGAACGTTCAAATGCAGCTAGAAATGGAACGTTTGCAATGCGCTGTGCTTTAGAAGTGAAAATGATGTCTAGTGAAAACGTTTCCCAAACAGCCTCCAATGAGTATAAAACAACCTGGCTGTTCTATGGGCCGTGTGGGCAGGAGACATCAGCTGTTTGGTTCTGTGAGTGGGAGCCGACATTCTGGGATTGACTGGGCTGACAGGCATGACACCAAGATTGTGGGGCTAAGATGTCCCTTACAGCCCCCCTTTGGGTGTGTCTGTAGTGCCTCACTTCCTCTCACCCTACCTTTGACTATAAGGCCTGCCTATCGATGACGGCGAAATCCCTGAAAGAGTGAAGAGGAAAATTAGTGGCAGGTAGGTCAAAATCCCCTTTGACCATGTCAAAAGAAATTCTTCAGAAGAGTCGAAAAAGGTTTCTCCTTGTAAAAAGATAAAGAGGTCGAGAGCACGCAGTGGTTCTCACCACTCGTCATCTTCACAACGATCAAGAAAAAGGCACAATAGGTTGCCGTCTTCGACGTTGAGTTCCTCCCCAGAAAGGGGTGTATGCCCGACTAAATCGGCTGAGTGGGAGAACTTAAGAGTAAAGATGATGCAAGTTTTTGAGAATGCGGCCTTGGCCCCTCGAAATCTCATGAAAGCCATGCCCAGGTCGAAAAACTCGACAAGAAAAAAGATAAGGGAAAACACTTTGCGCCTTCGGGCCCAGAAGCCAAAGTAAAATCTCCTTAAGAGCGGTTGAAGGATCCCTCGAGTCGAGACAAATCTTCCTCGAGGAGGAAGTCATTGACCCCGAAAGATTCCTCATCGGACCATGACAGGTCCTCTACACCAAAGGCGTTAGACAAGTCCTCAACACTGAAAGCTTCAGACAAGTCTTTGACGTCAAAGCCCTCGACGTCGACTGTTTCGAAGATTTTGGCGCCGTCATCGGGGATCACAAAAAAGATATCTACACCTTTACCAAGAAAGGATTTTTTTTTGTCATTTTCTTCAATTTATGTTAATGTTAAAGGATACTTGTACTGCGCACTATCACCACCGGAGGGGTCCCCTGGTGCTCTGGCGGCTCTGAAAAAACGGAGGGGGGGTGGATTAGTGGGAATGAGCTGGTAAAGTGCAAGATAGCAGTGATATGCTGTTGGCAGCCTCAGCCCGGTGGGTCCGTTGGCTGGGCTCGAGGTGTTTTACGGTTGGTAGTCGTCGTGTGCTGTTGTGTGAGGAACAGAACATTAATCGGATGATTCACAAACTTTTGGTCTCCAATGTGGAACACCTGGGGTCTCTGTGCCTTTGATTTCAGAGGAATCAGGACTAAAACACATACAGGATTCTTTGCAGAATGCAAGTGGACTAGATATGTCATGTCAACAGAATTAGAGTTTGGGAGACCAGATCCTACTGACCACGCTGAAGGGTCTTATAGACAGTTAATGTCCAGGGTGGTAGAGTATATGGGGTGCTAAAGACCAACACCAATATACGAACAGTATGATCTGACTAATATCCTAAATAAGGGACCCCAAGAGGATCCTATTCTTCCTTTTCACGTGGGATTGCAAAGGATAAAGGGGATAAAGGTAGTAACAGACGCCTCACTCACAGGGTGGGGAGTGCATACCAAGGGCCTAAAAATCAGTGATCGATGGTCTCCATAGAAGTCCAAACTACATATCAACCTGTTGGAGCTGAGGGCAATCAGACTAGCGCTGAAGGCCTTTCTGCCCTCTGTGTGGGGGAAGAACATCCCGATAATGATGGACAACACAGTGGTCATGTACTACCTCAACAAGAGAGGAGGTGTAGTGTCAATACCACTGTGCAGAGAGGCAATAAAGCTCTGGTTCTGGGCAATACAAGAAGGAATCTCCCTATCGGCAGTTCACCTAGCCGGAGAGGAGAACACAACGGCAGACGCTCTGAGTTGGCAGAGCACAGTCTCCCACGAGTGGGAACTAGCTCGGGAAGTCCTTCAAGAGATCTTCACCCTTTGGGGAACCCCTCAAGTGGATCTGTTCGCGTCCAGTGTCAACCGGAGGTGCAAACAGTACTGCTCAAGGGAATTTACCCTAAGAGGAGCTCTAGGAGACACGTTTGTAGTGAACTGGGAGTTTCCACTCCTGTACGCGTTTCCTCCAGTCCCCGTCATTCCTCAAGTCATCAGGAGGTTGAGAAAGTTCAGGAAATCCATGATCCTTATTGCTCCGAATTGGGCCAGGACGATGTGGTACCCGGACCTTCAAGGCATGTCCATCTGCCCTCCAACACGTCTGCCACAAAGAGAGGAACTTCTCTCTCTCTCTCTCTCTCTCTCTCTCTCTCTCTCTCTCTATCCATAAAAACACACGAGAAAACCTGAAATAGAAGTCATGTTAGGGTGTGGTGGGTGGGACAAAGTTTGACTTACAGAAGAGGGATAAAGCAGAGAAAGAGACAGCTCCCCCTTGTGCATTCCCTATATAGAGGCTCCAGAGGGGCCTTTGATGTTGGAGGTGTAAAGATACCTTGGCCCCCTCCAATTAGGATATTACACAGGGTGGGCGGGGGCTTCCTCCCCTTCCTGTCCCCAGGCACCTTTTGCCTTCCATTTCCTCTTCCTTCCGGGTCACCATACCGGTGACATCTACTTCCTGCTCCTTCCCTTAAGGAGAAGGATGCGGGGGGGGCTTAGCTCCTTTTCCATTTTAATCCCTGGCACTCTTAGCCCCTTCTGTCAAGGGGCCGTGCCATAGGCTCCTCTTTCTCTCCATTGCCAGAGCTTTAAATGGGCTGGGGCTGAACCCGGCATTCTCCAAAAAGTGGGGCTCGGCCGAGCACCCTGTGCCACAAAGCTTCAGTGGGACTTTTTCATGCACGTGGGAAACGCTGGATTAACAGCGATGCCAGCTACAGCATCGTGCAAACTGGAACTTCCTCTCATGACCAGCGAGAGGAAGTTGGAGTTTTCACTGCGCTGGCAGTGTTAGGAGGAAGGGCCAGTAACTTCAACCTCCTCTGTTGACCACTTGTGAGGAAGTTGCAGACCCAAGCTCGGGGCGCCATTTGCCTGCCTACTAGCTGTGCTGTTAGCCTCATCTAGTTTTGTCACATGTTATATTTCTCCCGAGGTTAGGTCAGTCTACAGGTAAGATGTCCGGAAAGTACGGTCTGTTGATCTGCGTGTCCCGCGTTGTCTGTTCCTCTTGCCCTATCAGATGCCGCCATCTTGGCCGGGTCCCGAAGATGATTGTTGCAGAGCATCTGGCTTTTGCTTTATGCGCTCCTTCCTGTATCTCTCCTCTGCTTCTCTGGGTCGTAGCGCTGGCCGGGCATGCTGTTTTGCGCCTCTCCGGATTGGTTGCCTGGGCCTCCCTTGAGCAAGAGCCTGTTTATCAAGAGCTTGTGCTACAGGTGTAGCTTTAGGCTGTCAGTGCTGAGACCTACGGCCAGTGGTCAAAGAGTACGAAAAGAAGTTGTAGAACTATGTCCCCTACTGGCCTGCACCACTCCCCACAACCCCATCACCACGCACCCTCCCAAGCACAATACAAACCCCAAAACACATGTTCTTTCTGTTTAGGGGAATGCTCAGCACAGTATACTGAAAGTGAAAGTTTTAACTTCTTCCTATAATTTGTTCTTAAAACGAAACCATTCCGGAACGGTTTCTTTTTTAAATAAAAGTATAGGAGCAGTAGAGGAGCACCGCTCCCGACCACTGGCTACGGCACACGCTGTTTAGTGTTTTCGTAGGAAAACCAACCTCTTAGTTCCCCGCTGCTGCCACTTCAGCTCCAGGTTGCACTGCACTTGCAGCTGGAAAGTTGGTGCCTGGAGCTCGAGTGGGGGAGGCATGCGAGATGTGCAGCATTCCTGGCAGTACTTCCTAGCCCACTGCTGTTTACTGGGGTGGGCTGCTTCTACCACACAGGCACGGCCATACGGCTATCATTACGGCCAGACACTAACACACACACTAACACTAACACACACATGTTTCTGCTCTCCAGAGCTACAGATAACACAGTGCTATTAAATGATTTGCCCAGTATCACATACTTTGGTTGTACCAAGCAGACTGGGTTGTGCATATGCACTTAGTTATGTAGGCCAGACCACTCATGTAAATGTTAGGCCACGCCCAGGAAGTCGTATGCCATGCCCCCAAAATGAGCCCGCCCCCAATTTCTAACCCCACTTAAAGCACTGCCCAAAAGGAGATGAGTTTATTATGTCCCCGTGCTTATTCCTCAACCTTGAATTGTTCTCAGAAAACTGAGCGCGAAAGAAACGCCAAGTTTAAAAAAAAGCACACACAACAAAGCAACCTGCGCCCGAAGTGTCCCAAGTAATGTGCTTTCCCATATTTCAACCTCGAGTTAAATGGCCTCCGATTGCGCTAACGGTTCTCAGCGCGATCATTGTAGCCAAGCGCACCAATGCAAACCATTTCAATCGAGTGCTAATTTAATTAGAAAGCACCCATTTTAGTTAATTTGTTCGAGAAGACCGCCGAAAACTCCTGGCGCGAACAGATGTTGCTGTCTCCCCCGATGAACATTCGGGGGTTTGTAAATGGCTCCACTCAGCCTTGTTTAGGAGAGGAGGGAGGCCTTTATCTCTGCAAACGACCCCTTCTGTAAACATTTTACAGCTCTCTGCGTGTTTGAGTCACGATAAACCCTTGGCAACACGGCGGGCTGCGAAGCCTCGACCATACGGCTATCATTTGATTCTCATATTTCACGGTCGTAACGTTAATGGAAGATGCTGGCTGCAGCCTTTTTTAACGGCTCCACTGAGCACGCTCAAAACACTCGCTTTGGCAAATCCATCCAAGGGTGTAGACCTGCCAGGCTGACGTCTCTTCCAGGGACTCCTTTTTGAAGTTACCCTATCAATGTCAGGACAGAGTAAATGTAGGGGGGACTTCCTGGTCCTCAATCGCCAGCCACGGTGACCACCGCTGAAAGGTTTACTGCATCCACACTGGGCCGCTGTCCACAGTGAAGTGAACAGGGGCGCCAGACTTCCTTTGCTTTTCTATTTTCCGTCAATAAAATCACAGTGGGCCATTGCAGCGGGAATCCTTTCCCTGAATAAATAGTGGTCTTTAATGGAGGTGTTTGTCGCAGTGCAAGTTCATTTTGAACATATAACACTTGAAACTATTGTGGGTGCTTATAAGCACCTCAACATTTGCACAGTTGCGCTCAATTTATTGAGGTGAGAAAACTGAGGCTTACAACTCGGTTCTCCAGGTTAAAAAAGGGGGCTCCATAAGCAGTTGGCCCCATCTACTGCTTTTATGTTAAAACCACTTCCTTTTATCTGGCCATCGGTGGACACACTATTATTTTATCTGCTGTGCCGCCTTGTGGCCTTTTCAAAACTTTGGCTCTGCTCTGCCTGGCCCATTCTTCATCACAGAGGATCAAAAGCTTTAAAAACAAAATTGTTTTACTTCAAAGAACTTTTCACTGTGTATTAATAACATAATAAAAAGACGATTAATACAATTACAATAATAAATACACAATTATACAACATTCTTATACAAACAACCTTTTAATATAATCTAAAATATTCACAATGACCTATACTAATTATTAATGAAACCACCAGTAAATAGCAACTTGATATAGGAGTACGTGGGGATATTATAAATGTTCACTGTTTGCCTGTGTCCAGGTAATGACGCCTCGGAAGATGTGCCGCCGAAAGAATTGAATTCTGTGTAATCCGATTTAAAAGCAACACGAGGCAGCCTCTGAAGCGTGAGACAAAGGGGGGAGTCCTTTATACAATCACATTATTGCATGCTTCATAGACATAGTGCACATGTGGGAACACACACACTATCTTGGATATCAGCAACCATATTGGAACACAAGGCAAAAGCTCGGCGAAGTAGCCAGCATCACAGGTCTAGGCCACAAACCTGAGGAAAGGAATAGGTTGTAACCCGGGCACTGATGAGAAAGGCCAGAACCACAGAGATCCATAAACCCCTCATTGTTTTAAAAGTTGCCAGCCTGTGTACTCTGGGACGAATGTGCCCTGCAAGACCACTGGAGGATGGTTGAGCGTCTTTGTGTTACACAATCCCACGAGGAGGATGACACGGGCCACCGACCAACACCAGTCCGAAACTCGTAAGTTATAGCACCCAAATGCCCTAGCCTTAGGACCCCTGAATTCCAAGGTACCAGCCGGCCGCAGACCAATCATAAACCTGTTAGACCCCCGATCGATCAAGAAAGAGGTTACCTGATTTGTGCTGCGAGGGGCGGGACACAATTATAGCCCAGTACGAGGGTGGGAGACCTTGAAGACATTCCGGCCTGTCTGGGACTGAGTTTGTGAGTTAGTATGACCTCTGCTTTTCCCTCAGGGCCCTGTCTGCTTGTACCAGGTGCACTGCTACATAGAGATTTATTGTTTATTTTTTACATAATTGCCAATTAGCTGCCACCTCATGACCGATGACGACTGCAGCATCACCCACGTGGAAGAAGATGGACAGAATGGCTGGGACCAATGACCTGGCATCCCCTATGGAGCAGGCAGCCTATCTGTAGGGTCTCACCAAGCAGCCGCGCACAGTTTGTACTGTATGCAATGATGTCACTGATGACGCAATGTAACTTCTTTTATTTCTTTTTTTTTATTGAAATTTTAGCTGAAATTAATCAACTTTTTTTTCTTCAATTCATCATACAATTTTTACATACAACATGGATTAGTATAAAATTAACAAGTACAGAAGGACAGAATTCTACATTATTATCAACAATGTCATCTTCATAAAAATGAACAATTTCTTATAAAATTATCAATCAATACTAGGTTACAGAAAGGAAGCATGTTAACTTAGTTATATTGTTCTTCTAATAGGAAGATCTCAACCAATTTACCATTATACCCCAATTCAGGAGACATTCTTAAGACCAACGACAACACTCGGTTACAGAAAAAAAGCATTCTAAATTTCGTTATGTGAAACCTATACTATTACTCCTTTACAATCTTCCATTCGTCATGCAAATGAAGAGCATTGAGGAAATTCACTGATGCAATAAGAATACTCATCTTAACAGCATTAAGAAGGAAAGCCCATCTCAGATTTGGCTGAATATTTGCAACTGTCAGCATGTGCTTCTCATATGACCTATTTCTTAAAGAGCATAGGGCTTCACATTCAATAATCATATGTTCTAACATTTCTTTCTGTGATGACACCCTACAGAATCTGCAAAGGTTTTCTTGTATGGCAATTTGTTTGCGTTGGGCCAGGAGATCTCGAGTAGGCCAAAGATTCAATCTCATTCTCAAGATTGATATGATATGATATGGCATTTGTAACGCGCCTATACACAAGTGTTTCAAGGCGCGACGAGGCGGGGGGGACAAGGGGAGACAGACAATGATCCTACTAGGCCAGGTGTCATTCAGATCGCGCAAGTGCAAGGGTAGGGGGACTGGGAAAAGTGCAAGGGGAAGGGGAGAGGGGAAAGTGCAGTACATGGTTAGTAGAATACAAGATAAATAATAGGGCCAGCTGGTGGCAAGTGCAAGGAAAGTGCAGTACATGGTTAGTAGAATACAAGATAAATAATAGGGCCAGCTGGTGGCAAGTGCAAGGTAATTGCCGGGAGAAAGGGCTGTAGGATACAGAGACAGTCCCGTAGTGCAGGTAGGCAGTGCAGGGAAGAGTGGCTGGGCCAAGGACCGAGATCGGTGAGTGGCCCAGTTGCAGATTCAGTGCAGGTTCAGTGATTTTAGCAGGGGAGAGAGGGAGAGAAAGCAGAGGCAAAGAGGAAGGTTTTGAGGTGCTTCCAGAACCGGAGATGGAGAAGTTATTTTGGCCCAAGGCCCCAGAAGGCCTTGTGGACAATGCAGAGGGTTTTGAACTTAATCCTCGCAGCCACTGGGAGCCAGTGTAGCGATTTCAGTCCTGGAGAGATACGGTCCCTGGGCTTGAGGCCAAGGACAAGTCTCGCAGTCCTGTTCTGGATGAGTTGCAAAGGGCGGAGAGTAGAGGCAGGAAGATTTAGATAGAGGCTGTTACAGTCGTCCAGCTTCGAGAGAACCAGGGCTCTGGAGACAGTGAACTTCTGGGGGAAGGAGAGGAAAGAAAGGATACCTCGGAGGAGGTGTAGCTGGTAGTGTGCCTTCTTGGAGACGTCAGATATGTGAGGAGAGAAAGAGAGTGTGGAGTCTAAGATGACCCCAAGGTTTTTTGCCTTGCAGGTAGGCGCAGGAAGAGGGCCCGGGGAGGGCGGCCAGAGAGCTGCAGGGAAGGAGGGAGTGGGTGTGCCGATAAGTAGAATCTCAGTCTTACTGGCATTAAGGCAGAGGTCGTTGGCGGCACACCATTCCTAGATAGCAGAAAGACAGTCAGAGATGAGGGAAGGGAAAGAGGAGGCCGAGGGTAGCCTGAAAATGAGCTGGGTATCATCCGCATAGCACTGAAAGTTGGGACAGAGAGCGGCGATGCGGTGAGCAAGAAGTGCCAGTTACTGGTTGAACAGCCAGGGGGAGAGGTTAGATCCCTGGGGGACACCACAGGTAGAGAAAAAGATGCCAGAGAGGAAGGAACCCAGTTGGACCTGGGAGGGTCGATTGGAGAGGAAGGAGGTCAGCCACGCCAGAGCTTGACCAGTGATACCCAGGTTATCACGGAGACGGTTGAGCAGAATGGTGTGGTTGACAGTGTCAAAGGCAGAAGAGAGGTCAAGCAAAATGAGAACACAAGGGGTGTTAGAGTCAAGGTTTGAGAGCAGGTCCTCACGGTTGTTCAGGAGAGCAGTTTACGTGCTTCTGGCAGCTCTGAAGCCAGACTGATGGTCATGAAGACTACCAACAGATTCAGCATGGAGATTAAGCTGGGAGATGGCCAGTTTCTCCAGGAGCTTGCCCAGGAAGGGAGTGATAGAGATTGGGCGATAGTTAGCTGGGCAGGAGGGGTTGGAAGAGGATTTCTTAAGAAGGGGGTGCACAAGGGAGTGCTTGAGGGGGGATAGGAAGACTCCAGAGGCGAAGAAGTGATTGCAGAAGTCAGCCAGGGCAGGCGCCAGGGAGTCGATGTGGTCCTTGATAGTTTTGGAGGAACAGGGGTGGACCTGTTTTGACGAGACTTTCATAGATCGGACTTGTCTCGAAACCTTGTCAGCAGAAAAAGGGGAAAGGCAGAGAAGGATGGAGGAGGGGTGGCTGCTGAAGGGCCAGAGGGAGATCAGTGAATACAGAAGGGGAGGTGATAGGAGGAGAGTGAGGACAGGATGTCCTGAGTTTTTGAAATGAAGTGAGAGGCCAGTGCCGTGCAGAGGGCCTGGGAGGGGACCAGAGAGGTGGAGACTGCAGCAGGGTTGGCCAGCTCCTTGCAGATTTCAAAGAGTTCGGCCGAATTGTTAGATGCCACAGAGATGCGGGCTTGGATAAGGGCTCTCTTCTTAGTGAGAACGGAGAGCCCGTATTGCCTTTGGAGCAGGCGACAGGCCAGTTTGTCAGAGGATGAACATGAAGCACGCCATTTCCTCTCTGCCACCCTGCACTTGCGTTTAAGGGTGACAAGATCCGAGTCATACCAGGAGTTACATTTGGCTTTGGGAATCAGGCGGATTCTCATGACAGGGGCAAGGATATCAAGAGTATCAGATATAGCAGAGTGGAGAGTGGAGAGGGCTGTGTCAGGGTGGGAGTCAGCCGAAGAGGGAGGGGGGGCAAGAAGGTGGTAGCGAAAGCCTCAACTGACACGCGATTCATGGGTCGGATGACCGCAAAGGTGGGTGGCAGTGATGAGGGTGGCTTTGCCTGTGGGGTAGGGAAGGTGAGGTGGGAGGATAGGAGAAAGTGATCACTCCAAGAGAGAGAAGTGGAGAGAGGGACAGAGAGGGGAAGGTCAGAAGAGATCAGAGCATCAAGAGTGTGCCCTGCAGAATGGGTCGGCCCAGACGGGAGAATAGAGAGTTAGAGAGAGTCGCAGAGGTCGCGAAAGAGTCCAGAGGGAGGACAGGAGGCATCAAGGTGGATATTGAAGTCTCCAAGAAAGAGGAGTCGAGTGGTTGAGGACAGGAGTGAGGAGGAGAGGTCAGCCCACTCAGACAGAAAGGAGGAAATTTGACCAGGTGGCCGATAGATAGTAGCCACGGTAAGGGAATGGCTAGGAGAGAGAGGGAGTCGGCAGACCAGGCATTCAAAGGAGGAGTAGGTCTGCGTAGGAGTGACAGTGGCAGGAATCCACTCAGGGAAGATAAGGGCCACACCCCCCCTGCACAGTTAGGCCTGGGCACGGAGAGGATCGTGTAACCGTCAGGTAGGAGTGTGTCAAAGCTAGTGACAGAGCTGGCTGTGAACCATGTCTCAGTGAGACCGAGGACGTCAAGGGCCAGTTCCTCAAGAAGGCGACAGATATCAGAGGAATGTTTGAAGGCAGAGCGAGAGTTGAGAGTGGCAATGTGGAGAAGGTTGCCATCCTTGAAGGACTTCCGGGGAGGGGTACAGATCAGAGGTACGCCCTGTGGAGGTGAAGTAGAAGGAGCAGGGCAGGGTGAGAGTGTAGAGGCAAGGTAGCTGTGGACAGAGAAGAGGGGACAGCAGGAGAGGAAAGGAAGTTGATGAGGCACGGGAAGCGTCTATCAAAGAGGTGGAGGTTGGCCTGAGGGCCTTGGACCAAGACGGTCCCATTAGCGTATACATTAATGATGGCCTTAGAGGAGCGGAAGGAGGCCAAGAGGGCATCCCAACGGGTGCCACCATTAATGGGAGAAGAGAAGGGAGAGAGCACAGAGACCATATGAAGGGTCCATTGGTCAGGGGAAGGCACGAAAAAGAGGATGTCAGTAAGAGTTTCCTTGGAGGAGGCACTAGTATAGTTGTCAGCGATAGGGAGGCCTGGGTTGAAGACCAGGATATCCTTTTTAAACTTTTTCCTACCAGATTTAGTAAGGAGAGCAGGATAGTCAATGGAGAAGCAGTTAGAGAAGATAGGAGAGAGAGAGAGCACCATGGAATAAGGAGGGAGTGGGGGGGAAGACAGACGAGAGCAAGCGGACACGAGTGAAGCGGCAAGCCCTAGTTTACCACAATTACAGAGCAACAGTAACACAGTAAATATGAATTAGGTACCCAGTGTAGAGGCTACCTAAGTTTGAGAGTCCTGCGTGGGGAGAAAAAGCCCTAGTTTACCACAATTACAGAGCAACAGTAACACAGTAAACTGTAGTACATTGCCATACGAACTTGAGGTGAAGGAGACTTCAGAAAATAAAGTTCCACCTGCCCCATTTTTTTAATCAACATAATGACTTGGCGAGTGCTTATATTGTAGGCATAAGGCACGAGTCTCGATCCAATCATGGAAAAAGATTTTCTTTTTTGCTCGTACCGGGTTCTGATTAAGGGTTTCTAGGTCAACCTCAGCCAAGATCATAACCTGATTCATTTTGTCCATCTCTGTACAAATCGATGTCCAGAAGTGAACAAATATGTAGATAATGTAGCTAAAATTGACCCTTCATTTGTATTCATGAGACATTTTCAGAGTAGCGCACAAAATTGCCAATGATATTTTGCACTCAACGAGATAAGACCTAGTTCAAATCTCAGCAATGGTCCTGGGGTTGATTGAGGCACATTTAATATTTTCCTCCAAAATTTGGCTTCCAGTTTGTCTAAATCTTTAATATTAATAAAGGGTCTTGCTTCCAACCCATATAATAAGATCGGTGTTACTTTTTGTAGCCAAAAATGTAATGCAGAAGTAATAGTAAATTTACCAAATTTGTGCAAAATGAGTTTAGTTTGTGATATTGCCGAGTTCAATTTGTTTTGCAATATCTGCTGATGTTCCATAGTTGATGAATTTGCTTCAAATTGGGAACCCACGTATTTATAATGCGAGACAATGTCTAAGGTGATATTCTTGATTATCCAGATGTACTTGGTTCTATGAGTTGGTTTAGGAATATCAGCTACTATCTGAGATTTGTTTAAGTTAATCAACAACTCATTTGCATCAAAATAGGTGACAAGAGCAGATATTAACTTCTGTAACCCCCTCGTAGTCTTGGAGATCAGCACAAGATAGTCAGCATACCATAGCGCTTGAATGACAGTTGAGTTCATTTTAGGTGAATCAGTAAATGTGTTAAGGAAAATATCTTGTATGTCATGGATGAAAAAATTAAAGAGAGCCAAAGCAAGGATACATCCGTGTTTCAGCCCTCTCTAAGTTCCAATAACCGCAGATAACAAGCCCATCGTGGATAGCCGGACCTGAATTGACGTCGAAGAATTTAGATAAAAAATAATATCAATTAGGTCTTGTGGACACTGGGCTTTGACAAGTTTTTCCAATAAGCTTCACTCTTGAAACTGAATCAAAAGCTGCATTTAGATCTATAAATGCAAAAAACAAAGATGTTTTTGTAGATGGCGCTTGCTTGCTTTTAATGAGTTGAGAATCATAAGATTAACTGCTGTTCCAAGACCACGAACAAAGCCCGTCTGATTGCAATCACGGCAATTACTATCTTTTGACCATCTGTTAAAGTCCCTTAGAACCAGGCGATTAAAGATTTTACCTGGAGAATCCAGAAGGGCTATTGGCCGATAATTCGCTGGTACTCCACGATCTCCATTTTTGAATATTGGGACAATTACAGAGGTACGCCAGGAAACTGGGATTTTCTTGTACTTGAGAATACGCTGAAAGATATTATTCAGGATTTTGGCCCAATGTTTAGGATGATGTTTTAGCATATAGTTGGTGATGCCATCAGGGCCAGCGGCACGTGAGGTGGAGGACTTTGATATTAGATCTTGTATTATATCAACCGAACATTCCAAGTACCAGGAGTTGCAGGGTTGTTTTTTATATTGATACACTTCAAAAGATTTGTCAGCATGTAATGTCGTAATTGTATTATCCACTGATTTTCAGCAACTCCGTTTAATTGGGCCTGTAGGTTATTGATGTTAGCATTTGCATTTAATAATTGCCAGATTTGTGTGGCATTTTTGTTCGATGTTGCTGCTAAAATGACTCTCCATCCTGTTGGAACAGTTTAGCTTTCTGTAACTTCTTAAAGGGCTGCTCCTGCATATTTTTGCAGAATGTTTGGCAGCAGAGCTCTTTACTGAAGCACCCTTATTTTTTAGGAATAAAATACTTGTTATCCTTGCAAGAGGTGTCTTGAGCCTTTTTCCCTAGTGGGTTGTATTTTTTCTGGTGTGAGCATTGAGAGGCTTTCCTAAATTTGGTGACCCCAGTGCCCCCCCACTACTACAGAGGTTTCCAGGCTGCTTCTCTGAAGGAGCCACACCCACCTCCAACGACCAGACCCAAGCTCGCAAACCGCAGAGGTGTGCAGGACCCGTTATCACAGAATTCCTGTCTGCTCTTTGGAGCAGGGTGCGGCTTCTGGCAGAGTGCAGGCTGTTATTGAGACCCTGTGATAGAGGCGCTTGGGTGAACACGCTGACGTGATTCACTCATTGCAAGGGATAATAACAAGGGTTATGGTGTGTGGGGGAGCGAGTGTGGTGTATATGAGTGAAGGAGGAGTGTGGTAAGACCATGTGGCGAGATTTCATTTCACTGTTATTTTTAGTAACTTAAGAGGATTTTACTGAGGAAACCAGGAGTGTGGGATCCTTTCCGAGTGAGGGAAGATGATGGCGCCATTTGTTTTGTGATAAGGAGATGAAGGAAAATTAGGGGCTCTGTATAATTAGTGGGCTTGGTTGAAGTAGTGGTTGTTGTTTTAGCTTGTTACTTTAGTGTATTACGATACTTTTGTGTAACAGGTGGAGGCCAAAGGTGGGCAAGTGTTGTTTTTTGTTTAAAGAGTTCATAGTGTAATGGTGTGTGTGTTTGCACTTGTGGATAGGGGGAGGCGGAAGTGTTGACAGTGGGTGGCGGATAGGCGGGGACGGTGGACTGCTCGTGACTTTGATAATAAAAGTGTGTGCAGTGCATAATTGTAAAGGTTGGTGTTTTGATCGCGCAAATTGTGAAGATGGGAGGGGGTCACCATTGGAGTATATGTATAGTATGCTACCTTTGTATAAAGACAAGATAGAGAAGTATAATAAACAATGGGTGGTAGAGACACAGGGAGGGATGCTCCTATCCTGGCCAGAGCAGGTCACCCACAACAGAGGGCTATTAGAGCACATGAGCACGTTCTTAGCTGCTAAATATAAGGGTAAACAACTTCAGAAGAGAAAGGAGATATTAGACCTGTGTAAGATGATAGAGGATTTGGAGGACCCTGATGGATAGGAGACACTAAACACTGAAGGGGTGGCCCTAGACATTGTCCATGACAATACAGGAGAACAAAGCTACGCTCTCACATACAGGGCTTTATCTACTTACCTACTTGTACATCTACCACAAGATATACAAACACGACACCCCCCAGCTACTGCCCCACCTCCATACAGTCCAGCACCAAGTGTTATCCCGCCCCAGAATTGTAAGGTTCAGAAGGAGTTGGAAGAAGCATTGGAGACTACTTGGGTAGAATTGGCCCGATTGAGGGCGACACAGGAGGGGGGAGGAAAGAAAGGGAGTGGGCTTCATGAGTGGAGAGCAGGAGACATTTTGTTTAGGTTAGATAGTATGGCCATAAAGGATGTGCACCTTGAGAAGGAGGGAGGTGGTAATGGGCGGAGATCGAGATTTAAGGGAAGGTGAGTGGGATACTGTGGACGAGATGGAGGACAATGAGAGACATTCGCAGCAGGGGCCGGAGGTGACCCCGCGGATGGACATTTTCTGGAAACCATGATTAAGGAATAGGTTTGGTCGGGTGGCAGTGGCAAGGAAAAGGCAAAGTGTTGGACGTAAAGAAGGGAGGAGTACAGATACCCAGATGCCGTTGTTGCATAAAGGCCCAGGCAGGACACACTATGTGCCCTGGGCACATATGGATAAGAATAACTTGATTAAGCTGCTCCTGCCCCTTACTGCCGGTGCTGGAATGTGGATCAATGCCTTTGAAAAGCAGACGGCATGGGCCATAGAAGGGTACCCATGAGTAAAGTTGGATGATGATGCAGACAAAGGCGCGCCCTTTTATAATGTCAAGGCGCAGGTGTGTGATGTGCTGCGGTCGAAATTGCCCAGACACACCGGACCTGCAGTCTATCATGCAGTATACCATGGGGTACGATGAGGACCCCGGGCAATACATTATTAAGGCTCAGGTGTGGAGTGCAGAGACGGGGGACCAGTGGGACAGATCATTTCTCCTGCATTGGATCTTTCATAGATTCACATGCTGTGAATATTCTCCGACTTCAAGCTGGGAATCCTCGGTTACCTTTGGATATTACTTTTTAAAAGAAAAGTTAGGTCTATTTTGTATGCTCTAACCCTCGTTAGGGGTGCTTTAGGCCCATCCAATTGAACTTTGCGTAATAAGCTCCTCCTCCCCAGCCCTTCCTCAGATTCTAACTGCATGTCATGCTGGAGGGACTCCTCAAGTTCTTTCTCCTCCACTCAAGAGAAATCAGTTTTACTTCTACAAAAACCTACTTCCATGACAGGAAAAGGAATCATCTACAGGAAAAGAAGTGATCTCAAGGGAAGACGTCATCTCAGGACACCCGTAATTTCAGGAAAATGGATAAGGACAAGGTAAAAAAGTTGTTGTTCAAGGTCTGCAGCTCCTGCGACCTCAAGAACATCTTCGAAGGCGACCGGCACGATGAGTGCATATATTGCCTTTATCCAAACTACTCAGCTGAGGATTGTGAAATATGTAAAGGTTTTAGCACAAAAACCCTCAAAGACCGACACCAGTGCCTAGTGCGTTGGCTGCAGGTGGGTCATTACCCACCTTCAGAGTCAGAGTCCACTAAAAGTATGGCTGTGCCAAGGGGTAAGAGATCCCCTCCGAAAGAACAGGCCAAATCTGAGGAAAGGCTGCCCAAAAGACATAAACGTCGTCACGACCATGACCTGTCGACAACAGGTGAATAAGATGCAACGGGCTTGTCGCCGACAGACAGGGGACCGGAGGGTCCAGCGAAGAGCCCGCCAAGGCCTTCGCCTATGTCGGGGAGATGCACCCTTCCCCAGTCGACCACGAGAACCGCATCCACAAGCATGGCGACTCAGTCCTTATCAACCACATGCTCGTCGACCAAAACACCTGCAGCAGACTGACCGTCGACTGCACACTCGTCAACCAGGACCACCTCGTCTATTAACACTTCAACAATGCTCTCGACCACCAAAATCCCTTTGACAGAGAGACTGTTGACCGTACACTCGTCAGTCCAACCAACCCAGCGCCACAGGCCTTATTGTCACTCCAAGTCCTCCCATCCTTTAAATCAGTGCTTTCACAATTGAAAACTAGACTTCCGCCTGCCCAGCCAGAGCAGCATTATGCACGGCAACCAACTGAAGAAGGTCGACCAGTCTCACAACTCAGGTCGCTTATCAGGTCATCTGCACGGTCAAAACCACAATCCACGTGTACGTCACCGTCAGGGTCCAGAGATGCGTCAGCAACCAGGTCCAGATCACCTATCCATTCAAGGTCATCGCACAGGTCGGGGGGGCCCCACCAACATCAGAAGGCTAAGTGTAAGCGGGAAGAAACCACGCAAAGTAGGCATTCCAGGTCCATATTGCTGCCGAGGCCAGCAATTGGACCTCCACCCTTGCCGGCTGCCAGAGACAAGGAACAAGAAAAGGGCTCCCCAATACAGAACCTGACAACCCACAAGACACCGACTCTACCAGAACGGTGTCCCCCACTAAAACTGATTGGGATACAGACAACCTGTTATAGAGTGCGTCACGAGGACGTTGCGTACCTGTTCGTCTGGTTGAAGACCTTGATGATGATGCCAGGCTGTCAGGAGTCCTGCGTGGATGTGGATGACGCGAGAAGCCAGCCCAGCTCCCGCCCGAATGGAACCGGGTTGGAGATGAACCAGCTCCCAACGCCACGAGTCTGCTCACCCCTGATTAACGTGGCGTCAGGACAGTGCAAGCACTGACAGGGGGAGCCTTTCCAGATGACGATACTGAGTCCCAAGGAAGACTGGATCCGGAAGATGGAAGTCCCAAGGAAGACTGGATCCGGAAGATGGAAGTCCCAAGGAAGACTGGATCCGGAAGATGGAAGTCCCAAGGGAGACTGGATCCGGAAGATGGAAGTCCCAAGGGAGACTGGATCCGGAAGATGGAAGTCCCAAGGGAGAGGACACAGTGAAGATTGGTAGGAGGCAGGATCCGGGAAGGAAGGTAGAAGAATGGCTCACAAGGTAGAGGGAGGCTGAAAGTGCAGGCAGACAAGGTACAAGGCAAGGACCAACTAATAACCACAGGGGAACCACCCAACTCAGAAGAGGGGAAAAGGAACCACCCTACCACAGGACAAGAGAAGGAAGGACAAGGCAAGGCAACTGCAGAATGTACCCGAGGGTACCAGGAACAAGGAGGACAGGAGTCAGGTAACAGGTAAGGTAGGCACAAGGAACCGGCGAGGAAACACGATCCTAATCAAACCGCGTTGAGACGCAGTTTGAATGAACGACCGGGCTCCTTAAATAGGACTGCCAACCCCTAGGAGGCTTGGAACGCAAGCCGAGCCGACTCCCAAGCGTTGGTTGGCTCAGAGAGAGGCGTGGACCGCAAGGTCCTCCAAAGCGAGTACTCCGTGCAGCGCGCATGCGCGAAGAGCGCGGAATGGCCGCCCGCGCATGCGCTGACCAACCTGCCCAGGAAACCCGGAAGCGCGCGATGACCAGAACAACCCAGGAACCCCTAAGCGAAAGCGCGGGTACAGCCTCCAGGACGGGGCGCGCCGCTTCAAGTAAGTGGACCCCAATGCGGGCGGCGTGACACAACCCAGTGGCAATCCGTTGGAAGAAACGCCCAACCCTTTACCGCCGGGCGACATAGGAGCTTTTCACACCACCATCTCTATGGCCTGCCAGGAATTTAGCCTAATCCCAACAGAGGAGAAACAAGAATGCTTCCTATTTGACCACAGGGGTAAGAAAAGGAAGTCAGTAATGTCCATCCCAATATTGGACCACGTGTGGGAAATAGGGTTATGCACCCTAAAGCACCCGTTCACGAGACCGGACGTGCAGCACAAGGTAATAGACATGCCCATTGAGGGGGATGATCTGTTTGGCCCAAAGATAGATGACGCACTGAAGGCGATTAAAAACAGACACCGATACAGCACGGTCACTCACCAGACTCCAAAGTAGAAAAACATTTTGTCCTTTTAAGGGGCCTCCGGAAGGAACCACTCCACCTCCTCATATACGGGTAGTCGATCCTACTCAAAAGCTACATTCTACTTGCAAGCCTACAACAAGTAATTACAAGGCTACAACAAATCCAAAGACTTTTGCCAAGCGCAAAGATGCAAGCATGCAACAAACCCTCAAAGGGGAAGACGGCGAAAACAGTGCCATGACTATGCCCTCAATGCAGGGCAGGTGGGGGGAAATGTGTCCAATTACGTTATTCTGTGGCAACACATAACTGCAGGCAGGTGGGTCCTGTGAGCAATTACTTATGGCCACCTGCTGGAATTTCAAAAAACAAACCCCCGCCCCCAACATATAGCACCCTTTCCATGCACACAAGGTCATCTAAAGATCCTCCTCCAAGAAGTCGAGCAAATGCTTCTGAAAAGGCAATAAGAAAGGTGCCAAAACAAGACAAAGGGTGCGGAGTGTACTCATGGTGCTTTGTAGCAAAAAAGGCATGCGGCAAATGGCGTCCAATACTAGACCTGCGCAGACTCAACAAATTCATCAAAAGACAAAAGTTCCAAATGGTCCCTAGACCTACAAGATGTGTACTTTCACATCCCAATCCAAGCACAGGAAGTACCTACGATTCGTAGTCCGCAACACCCACTACCAGTTCCGGGTACTGGCTTTCGGACAAAAGTCAGCCCTGCAAACCTTTACTAAATGCCTAGTGCCCATCGCAGCAAATCGTCGCAGAGCAGGTTACCACGTCTATCCATACTTAGACAACTGGCTTGTAAGAGCACCAACACTCTCCAAGGCCAAACACACCTGTCAGAAACAGTACAAACACTCCAAAGCTTAGGATTCTCAATAAACTACAAAAACCTTCTCTGCAGCCATTCAAGAACTTGCTGTTTCTGGAGGTACACTTTGCCATGTAGGAGCGAGGGGCCATCCCTCAATTCAGTGGATAAACACGCTAACCTTGCTGATTCCAACATTCAAACACAAACATTATGCCTCAGTGCGCCAATGCATGCGACTGCTAGGCACTATGTCGTCATGCATTCCACTCATACCCAATTGCAGGCTTCACATGCGGCTGGGCCCCTGCAAGAATTTATAGCCGCAAACTGGTTCCAAGTGGCAGGAACTTGGAAGGACAAAATCTGCATCACCCCAGATATTGTACGCAAACTACAATGGTGGAAGAACAGGAACAACCTTACAAGATGAAACACGTTCCAGAAACCAAGTCACCACAGGACGCCAGTCACAGATGCCTCAATGACATACTGGGGGGTGCACATTGATCACTTGCATGTAAGGGGACTGCGGACGGCACAAGTGGCCAAACCACACATCAATGTGCTAGAGCTGAGAGCAGTATGGTGGGCCCTCAAATCATTCCTGCCAGTGCTGAAGGGATTCACTGTAAAAATACTCGCAGACAACACAACAACAATGTGTTAAATCAGGAAACAAGGGGGAACAAAGTCACCAACATTGTCTCAGGAAGCTCAACAGATTTGGAATTGGGCCCTCTCCAACCAAATGCTCCTTCAGGCATTCCACCACCCGGGAGTCCATAACAAGATAGCGGACAGCCTCAGCAGGCAATCGGGGCAATCGCACGAGTGAGATATCAACCAACAGCAACTAAACAAAGTGTTCCGGCGGTAGGGTCACCTACCAATAGACCTGTTTGCCTCAGCCAGCAACAAGAAATGCTTAAGCTTTGTAAGAAGAAACCTGCAGCGAGGGTCCAAAATGACCATGGTCCAAAGGGAAAATGCTTAAGCTTTGTAAGCATAAACCTGCAGCGAGGGTCCAAAGGGAACATTGTCGTTCCCATGGGCAAACCTGTTTGCCTACGACTTTTCCCCCCATGCCGATTATACATCATACAATTTAAATGATCATGAAACACCCTTGCAAAATGATTCTCATTGTGCCAAACAAGATAGACTTGGTACTCGGACCTGCTCCAGCTGTCAGCGGATCGGCCAATATGGCTACCTAGACAATCAGATATAATTTAGCAAGACCACAGAAGGGTTCTACATCAGGATCCCCAATCCCTGCAGTTAACAGCGTGGCTCCTGATTTCGTAGAATTTGGCAAGTTGATAATCCCACAGGACTGTAAAATCATAGATGCAGCTAGGGTGCCAGCCACACACAGATCATATTGTGAAAAAAGTACTGTAACTCGTGTTAAGCGGAGCAAACGCTAGACCACTCAACGTCATCCCACAGCAACTTCTCCCTTATCTGCTCTTGCTAGCAAAATAAGGTCTCAGTCACTCATCCATCAAAGTACAGTTGGCGCCCATCCCCAGTTATACAAGGAAAAGAAGCTCAACGTCCTTGTTCACCAACCGGCTGGTGAACCATTCCCTAAAAGGCCTTTTTAGAGTTTTCTCTACAACTAAGGCGACTCCGCCCGACTGGAGCCTCAATACAGTCTTCACAGAACTAATGAAAAAGCCATTAGAGCCAATGGCCACAGCCATCATAAGGCACGTCTCCTGGAAGGAAGCCTTCCTAGTGATAAACACATCAGCCCGAAGGGTATCAGAACTGCAGGTATTGGCAGTCAACAAACCCTACCTTCACTTCCGCAGGGATAAAGTGCTACTTATGACCAATCCAAAAATCATTCCTAAGATTCCCACAGAATTCCACCATAATGCAAACGTAGCACTACCTGTGTTTTTTCCAGAAGCATCTACGCCAGCGCAAGTGGGGTTATACTCTTTAGACGTAAAAAGAGCCATTAAATACTACTTAGAACCAACGTCCACACAACTCTTCATAGCCTTCATCCCTGTCAATAAGGGTAAAGCTATATCCAAACAGATTTTGTCCAGGTGGATCACTTCAGCTATTTCGGTCTGTCACACAAAAGCAGGCAGAGCGTTCAAAGACACGCCCTGTGCACATTCCACAAGAGTCACTGCAGCATCGGCGGCCCTATGAGCAGGGGTACCACTCATTAACATTTGCCAGGCAGCAACCTGGAGAGTGCCCCACACGTTTACCAGCCACTACTGCTTGGAGAAACAACATGCAACGGATGTTCCGACATGGAGAGCAGCTCTGCATCGTCTATTCCAATAAGGTAGGGTTCCCCCTTTACCTGCCTGCACCCAACCAAGGCAATACTTCTATGTAATCTATTCACGGCATGTGAATCTATGAAAGATCCAATGCTGGCGAAGGAGTAAGTTGCTTACCTGTAACTCCTGTTCCTCCAGCATTGGTATCTTTCATAGATTCACATGCGCCCTCAATCCGCCCCGGCCAGATAAAGGCCTTCAGATACCAAAACAAAGTCCAGCATGACTGGTCAGAATCTGAGGAAGGGCTGGGGAGGAGGAGCTTATTGCTAAATGTCCCATTGGATGGGCATACAGCACCCATAACAAGGTTGACAGCATACAAAATACACATAACTTTTCTGTAAAAAAAAGTAATATCCAAAGGTAACTGAGGATTCCCAGCTTGACGCTGGGGAATATTCACAGAATGTGAATCTATCAAAGATACCAATGCTGGAGAACAGGAGTTACAGTTAAGCAACTTACTCCTTCCTCTCTTTTATTTTGTTATTAAAAGGGGTTTACCGAAGGAAGTTCAGAAGGCACTTGACAAAATAGTGGGCATTGAAGCGAAAGGGTGGGCTGAGAGCCAAACCATAATAATACACCAATGTAAGAGGACCAAGGATCGAGAAAAGAAAAAGGCCCAGAGGCTACAAGCAAAACTCGTACAGAAATAGCTAAAAATTGCAGTTGAAGGGGCGGTTTCATGAAATACTCAAGCAGAGGTGGCAAAGCAGACCTCAGCACCTCCAGATGTGAGAATAGCAGTGTTCTGGCCAGGTGGAGGACAAGGACAGTGAGGAGGTGGACCTCAGTACCCCTACCTGGAGTGGCAGCAAGGAGTTCAGCAACGCGGAGGGGCGGGTTCGGAGGGTGAAGAGGGGGATTTGGAGTTGGGCCCTCGCAATGCTGGAGCTGTGGGAAGTGGGGGCATTTCACAAGAGAGTGTAGGAGCAGGCAGGGGGTGTGATGCAACCCATACAGCAGCTATTGCCCACCACTCCAGCCCCAACCACAGGTACAGCCCCCAAGGCCAACCGCCATACCCTATGAAATAAATCAGGCCCGCACTCAGCTACCACCACAATCCTCCGGCGCGCAAGGGCTGAACCCTCAGAGGACACAACCACTGATGCCCCAACAGAACACCATGTACCGAAGTAACCACAAACCAACGATGCAGTGCCGAATGGCACTATCATACCCTACCAAGGAGTGAGTGTAGTGGGGAACAACCCTTTTACGTTCCCCGGCACCAACATATACCCTGACTAGGATAGCCCACAGAGAATTCTTACGTGCCCAGTCCTGTCATGACAGTCTACCCTGATGAGACACCCTTGGTGGGTCCTGACATAGGTAACAAGCAATTCATCTTCATGGTTGACGCAGGTGCCACTAAATTGTGCATCAGTGAGGGAAACTTCCCACTATTAGGTGAAACTCTTCACACGCAGAGCTTCTCTGGGGATGTGTCATGGTTCCCTACACAAAAGAAGTGGATATCAAAATAGGAGGAAAGTTGATATGTTCACCCCTGTTGCTATTCTGAGAGCTCCCCGATAAATTTGTTGGGACGAGACTTGTTAAGTAAATTGAATATGAGCATGTGTTTCATAAGAGCAAAGGTCATAATACATGCAAAGGGAGGAGAGGCAGTGGTTTGTGATATTCCCGTGGACCCAGACACGTGTGTGTAGGGCATAACAGTGCTTCTCAAAGCAGTGCCCCAAATTGGCAAGGCTTGTTGGTGAGTGCCATCTGACTTTATTTTCTGGCTTGCGGTAACCCCTGAATTGGTGGCGGACAATACTGTCCCTGGATTTACAGCCTCTGGTGGTGTCAGCTAAGAGGATTGTTGTAATTGGAACCGACTCAGAGTGGTGCATGGTGCTGTGTATTGACCCTACAATGCCTCATAGAGAAGTGACTGATACAGACTTGTTTGAGGATCGACCAGATGATGGTGAGATTGTGCTAGTGATTTCTATACCTTGTGATATTATGGTGCAGTATCGGAAAGTGCAATGTCCTTTGATGGCTCTCGTAGCCCCACACCCTTTAACTGAGACACACTTAGCCTGAAAGGCTCTGGACAACAAATGTCCATGATGTGGGGCTCTTACAAGGAGTGACCCCAGTTCCAATAACACTGAAGCCGGGCTCTCTGTTGCCCCGGGTGAGGCAGTATCCTTTATCAAGGAAGGCAGAGGAAGGGCTACTGGACACCATCATTGCCCTAGTAAATCAAGGGATAATTGTACCATCCATCTCCCCATGCAACATGGCTATACCCGATAAAGAAGACAAAAGGGGGGAGCTGGAGGATGATTCAGGATTTGCAACCTCTTAATGACATTGCACATGCAGAATTCCCAGTGGTCCCGAACCCTGCGATGATATTTTGCAACATCCCTAAAGGGGCAACCCACTTTACAGTGGAAGATCTTCAGAATGCCTTCTTTTCTGTCCCTTTGCACCTCAACTTATAATACCTCAAAGAGGCACTGGAGGGAGGCACTTTGAACGCACAAGACTGCCTCAAGGGTTCTGCAAATCCCCATTTTCAACAGGCTATTGCATGCTGATCTAGGCAATATTCAGGTGCCTTGCACCATTATTCAGTATATTGGCGATTTACTGGTGTGCAGTGTCAATGAGCATCAGTGCAGACAAGATTCTATAACACTCCTACAGCTTTTGGCCTACAAGGGATTCAAGGTTGATGAAGCTAAATTACAGTACTGCCTCCGGGGAGGTACTCTATTTGGGTCAATTGATCTCTATAAATGGCAAAAGAATACTTCCTGATCGCACCGCCTCTGTGCACGCCAGCCGGCAGCCCAAAACAGTGAATGAATTGCAAAGTTCTTGGGGCTATGCAATTACTGCAGGACATGGATCCTTGATTATGCAGCGTAAGATCCCTTTTTAAAGGCCTCAAAGAAGCACAGAAAAATGACAACCAAATAGTATGGACTGAGGACATGTTTATACCAAGGAGGTCATATCCACTGCCCCGGTGCCAACAACCCCAGACTACATGCAAGAGTTCTATTTATTCTCCCACTCCAACGGGCAACTGATGACTCTGGTACTAAGACAGAAAAGCTTGATGGACTATAAGCCATTGGCTTATTACAGTGGCATGTAAGACTCAGTAATGCAGGGCCAATTTGCATGTGAACAGGCACTTGCTGATGTAACATTTGCCATTGAGAAGAGCTCCACCATTGTTATGGGGTGCTCCGTAACATTGTACGACGAGCATGCGTTTTTTGCTACTTTATAATGCTCTAAATACACATTAACATTGCAGCAAGCATCCGCATACAAGATTATCGTATTAAGCTCAAACATTCACATAGTACGATCCAAAAAAGTAAACCCTGCATCCTTTTTGACAGAAATGTGTTATGACAAAGTCTTTGAGGGAGAAGAAGATAATATTCCCAAGGCTCATGATAACCCACTCCAGGGGCTACAGGGTTCTCTTCGTTGACAGGTCAGCAACAATTGACCAGGATACTGGCCTATGACACACTGGTGCGACAGTAGTTCAACTGGTGGATGTGGAGTATGTGGTAGTAGTACAGAAGAAATTATCAATGCATTTTTCAGCTCAAGCAGCTGAACGCATAGCACTTATTGAAGCGCTACAAGCGTCCCAGGGTGCCATGTGACCCTTTATTCCGTCTCAGGCCTTGCACGGTGCAAGAGAAGCGGGTTCAGACGAGCGGACGTATCCCCATTACAACACGTCCCATTATTGGACAGGCTCATTTATGCATTATCCCAACCATTTGTAGGTACAGTAGTAAAATGCACCGCCCACACTAATAACACAGGCAAGGTCTCACTCGGTAACGCTGCCGTGGACGCAGCAGCGAAAGCAGCAGCATATCTTCTGGTTTCACAGGTATCAGAATATCCTGTATCGGCACAAACCATTGAATGGTTGCCAGCACCGTACAATGCATTGCCAATTGCACAGCTGATTGAGTTGCAGGGATGAGCACCAAAAGAAGAGAAAGAACTTTGGGTGTAAACAGTCCCTGACCGATCTGTTATGGAGGCAAGAAATATCTGGGAACGCGGTTATGCCACATGAATTATTGCTGGTCGCATTCAACTAGTTACATCATCCATCGCACATTTCCAAGCAGCACATTGGAGCAGACATACTGAAGGACTGGTTTATCCCTTACCTAAAGGAGAACTTAACTAAAATGGCTGTGCGTTGCACTATGTGTCAAAGCTACAATACAGGGCTTACATTGAGAACTACCAGAGGCACCTTGCCCCGCCCTATCGGGCCGTTCCACGAACTACACATTGATTATGCAGACATGGGTGAAGAGTGCAATTGGTCTCGTTACCCCATTGTGGTTGTGTGACCCTTCTCACTGTGGGTGGAGGCGGGACCTTGTGCACACTGAGATGCAAAATGCGCAGCAAAATGTTTGGTGCGTAAAGTTTTTCCACGATGCGGCGTGTACGATGTATTAATATGAGATGACGGCACACATTTCTTCAATGAACTATTAAAAGATATTTCAGCATTACTGGACATCAAGCATCAGATAAGTGCCATTTACCAACTCCGGATCAACGGCCTATTAAAAAGCAGGTCGTCAAAGATGTGCGCCACATTAAAGAAAAATTGGGTGCACTGCTTACCACTTGTATTATTCAGTTTGCGCATGCAGCCCAGCAAGGACCACCACTTGTCAACCCACATGGTGGTAACAGGGCGCTTTATGCACATGCCACTTTCCCCTGTTAGATGAGTGTCAGATGCTCACAGGGCAGCATCCATCTTGGGGGAGGAGTTTAGCAACTGTTTGTCCGCCCTAATGAAGGCCATCAAATGTGTCTCCCAACAGACTGAGGAAGCAGCTGATGCCACAACGGACACACCAGGAACGTCACCCCCTCGGCAGTTGCTCCCCAGTGACTAGATATATATTAAGAATTTTGTGTAGTGAGCCATATAGAACAGTCCTTTCCAGGTAATCCACAACACTCCTTTTGCTGTCAAAGTAAATGAGCTGCGGTATTGGGTGCACTTGTCTGATGTCTGCAAAGCACCCCAAGGCCCCTACCACACACCGAACAAGTAAAGTGCCCCCTGCATCCACAACCCTCCCAGCACTGCCTATGTGCCCCTTTTTAACGAGTGAGGTAATATTCTTCAATATCCCCATACCTGCACCACACAAATTTGCTACACATTACATTTGCACAGGGAGCACATTCTCACACTCTCCCATACCCTTCTCTCTTTCTCTCTCTCTCTCTCTCTCTCTCTTTCTATAAGAAGACATTCCTTTTCAGGAGTTTCGCCGGTGGATTCGACTGGTCCTAATAATTCCATTTATATTAGGAAGTCTAATACGTACAGTATTATGTCAAAGTTCTCCTATTCATATGCATGTGCTATGCATTATATTGCTGGGTTGTTTGCCATGTCTTTGTTTGAGTTAGATATCTATCTTGAAAGCACTTTTATATGGGGAGGGCATATAAAAGGGGGTCTGGCGGTACACAAATGAATGCTACTACTAATGGATCAATTCAGTTTGCAAATATTATCAAGAGTACAAACCTAAGTGTGTCACTGTTTTTTTCTAACACAAAACAGCATGGCCACGGACCCCCATATCAATGACAAAGGGAAAAGTATTAACACTGTTAATAATATTGATGAATATAATGCTTTTGTAAATATCCGTTTGGCCTCTTATCCGCTTTTTAAATAATATCTATAACAAAGTTCCAGCACGTAGAAAGAGGCAAGTTAGAAGGTCCAAGTATGACGAATACCGTGGACTTGGTTTAGATGCAATAGAGGCAGTGCACCATCCAGAACTCTCAAATAGTTGGTACGCAGACATGAGCTTGATGGGGAGGAGGAGGATGAATGGTAGTTGTAATGTGTGTTTGTTGATACCACACGCCACAGGAGCATCCAATGCATTAATATCACAAGAAATACCAAGTGTAGAGGCTCAATACCTGGTTGCACCTTCAACGCGCAGAGTGTGCGACTAGAAGTTATGGACCCTGTCCAGCTGCAATGCACTCAAAATCCTAAAAGCATCCAGTGTTTACGGATGCCATACCTGAAATTGCAAGGAATAACGTACATGGCGAGCAGTGGCAAGAAACCTCAATTAGTTGTGCGATAGGAGGGCTGCTGCGGTTCAGACAAAAAGTGTTGGCCTGAGTGAAAGCAGCATGCACTCCATTCTGAAACTAATATCGCAAATTTGACATGGATCGAAGCAACGGAAAAGCCAGTAAAAGTGCAACAGCAAGAGACTTATGAAATATGTTTTTACAACAAAGGACCTGTTTTCGTAGGAAACAGCCGACGATGCAATAAAACCTTACTCATCCCAGACCTAAAAAAAGGCACTGCTGCAGTAATGGACTACTATTCGGTGTGTGGATGACAGGCATTCTTGCACCTCCCTCCATCCTGGAGGGGCTACTGCTCACTGGCCATGTTGCACTCAGCGCTTCTCGTGATCCCTGAAGACCACCTCGCAGTGGGATAGAAAAGCTTGCTTACCCCAACTCCAGGCTCAACACTAGAGGGGGCTACCAGAAGCCGTTGCAGCCTCCCCACCTTCCATTTCTTACCTGGAAAACAAAAGAATGAGACATTTCGCAGGCAAAGAAGATCAAATTTCCTGTCTTAAGACTCCTCTGAACTGTTCAAAGAAATACCCAATGAATATAGACTAGCCAAGAAGAAATGTTTTTCACATCATTAATATTGCCTGGGGTTCAAACAGTCGCAAATGCCAAGTGCCTGCAAGTTGTGCAATGGGAAGTCATACAGCTGGCGAATGAAACGGAACAAGGTCTCAACGCAATCAAGGTTGAGATGTGTGCGATAAGACTGATGACCCTGCAGAACCGATATGTTCTTGACCTGCTCACGGCGATGGAAGGAGGGGTTTTCTGCAAAATTGGTGGTTCTTGTTGCACATTTGTGCCCCCAAACGACGCAAAGAACAGCTACCTGATGCAAATAATAGGAACACTACACACCCTCGGATCTCACATGCAAACTGAAGCTGGCATACAAAGCAATGATTGGTTTGACAACCTTTTCTCCTAGGCACCATTCTGGATGGGGGCGATCATGAAACTACTGGTACCAGTGATAGTGTTTGTGATGGTCCTTTGCTGCACCTGCCAGCTGGGACTCCGATGTTGTGTTAAAGCAGTACCTAACAGTGCCATGATGATGATATCAATTAGGGTATCAAATGCACCTCTCCGTACAAAAGACAGTGCTGCCTAAACAGATGATCCAAATAAATCATGCATGATTGTGGTAGACCAACGCTTGCACCCCCGGCACTATCACTGCGCCTCCAGCCGACCCTGAGCATTATACAGAACATTGGTTTGATTTAGCAGGTGATGGTGATGTGTATATATAGGACTTGCACCCCTGAGCGATATGCCCAAGCTGGCCAGAGTTTGCGTCATGTATGCAGAGCATGGGCTCCAAAGGAGGGATCACCACCTTACTTAGAAGCTGAAAGGTTGGAGGAGGAATGCTGGCACAGGACAAATAACCGTGAGCTTATTGGGGGTTCATGTAGAATGAACAAAAGGGGGGAATGTTGGGAAGGGGTGAAAGATCTTCCCACACCCCCAAGCAGTTCAGAATAAGGTATAGGCCATGAAATGTAATATAAGAGACAAGGGGGCTGGTGGTTGCTCCTAAAGTGTTCATACGATCATATTATTGCATGCTTCATAGACATAGTGCACATGTGGGAACAAACACTATCTTAGATATCAGCAACCATATTGGAACACAAGGCACAAACGTGGCACAGTAGTCAGCATCACAGGTCTAGGCTGCAAACACGAGGAAAGGAATAGGTTGTATCCCGGGCACTGATGAGAAAGGCCAGAACCACAGAGATCCATAAACCCTTACCCTTCATTGTCTCTAAAGTTGCCAGCCTTCGTGCTCGGGGAAGAATGTGCCCTGCAAGGCCCCGGGGGGAGGGTTGAGCGTATTTGTGTAACACAATCCCACGAGAAGAAGGGCACAGGCCTCTGAGCCCCCCAAAAGTCCCAACTCTAAGTTATAGCACCCAAATATCCTAGCCTTAGAAGCCCTGAATTCCAAGGTACCAGCTAGCCCCAGACCACTGATAAAACAGAACTTCCTGCCTTCACTTCTGGGTCATGTGATTTGTGCCCCGAGGTGCAGGGAGGGATACAATTATAGGCCAGAACGAGGGTGCAAGACCTTGGAGAGATGCCTGCCTGTCTGGGATCGAGTCAGGTTTGTGAGTTAGTATGATCTCTGCTATTCCCTTGGGTGCCTGTCTGATTGCAACAGGTTCACTGCTACATAGCTAGAGATGTATTGTTTGTTTTACATAATTGCCAATTAGCTACCACATCATGACCGATGACGTCTGCAGCATCACCCACATGGAAGAAGATGGACAGAAGGGGCTGGGACCAATTGACTTACATCCCCTATGGAGCAGGCAGACTATGTGTAGGGTCTTACCAACCAGCTGTGCAGGTTTCGACTGCATGCAATGATGTCACTGATGACACGATGTACCTTCTTAAAGTGCTGCTCATGTAGATTTTGGCAGAACACTTGGCAGCAGCAGAACTCTTTGCTGATGCACCGCTATTGTTTATGAATAAAATACTTGTTATCTTTGCTAAAAGTGTCTTGGGCCTTTTTCCCTAGTGGGTTGTATTTTTGTCTGGTGTGAACGTTGAGGGGGTTTCTACTCATCCTAAGGTGTGGTCCACCCCTCAACTGGTTTGTAACGAAAAGAGGGGTGTCCTTATAGATTCATTCCTTATGCAACAAATGTGCATAAGTTTTGAAAGGGGCCGATAAGTGGCTATTTGTGACTTAGCAAAACCAAAAAGCATATACACTTCAGCTTTATTCACAGTTTTTATGTCAAGGAAAGGGTTATTATTTTCCTTCCTTTAACATTGTTTTTATTTAAACTGGTTGTATTTTATTTTTCTCTAAAACCGTTGCAGGACCTCATTTCTGTCCTCAGTTTCTTGCATCAAGTAACACAAAACATCAAAACTCTGCAAACATTTTGAAGAGCAATATATAGCCTAAAACAGTGTCTAGGTTATTACATAGACTCAGTCATAAGAACCCGATTGAGGCCGAGTGAGGCTCCTGCTATATGAAACTGAATGTACGAAATAAAACATTTCATCTGTGTATCCAACATGACTCAATGAGTGAAGTCTCCTAAAGAGTGTTAGTGAATAACATATTCCCTTTTTGTCCATGCCGGAAGTCTATCTGAACCCGTCTTCCCAATATTAGTCTGGGGCAGGAATAGGTGATGGGTCAGGCTGGCCTAATCAGTATACTACACAATTGGTCTTCGGGTCACCTGACCAAATAGTTGGTGCATCTAAAGTGTGGCACTCTCCTACAGTGTTTGAGCTGCCAGAGCTGAGCCAAGGAAGCTACGGAGTCCCTGTCTCACCTCTGCGGATTCTATACAGCGCTTGGCCTCCTTGACCCAGGAAAGCATTATCTGTTGCCTCTTAGTTGCTCTCTGTTGGTGGCAGGGTGTTGAGAAGAGTCTGACACCTACACAAGTAAGAAAGACTACGTCTCTACCCACTTCACCGCCCCCACCCTGGAGCAAAGAGGTATTTTCTAAGCTACCGCCTTCGTTTAAACAGTGCTTTAAAGATTCCAATCGTCTGCTGTACATCAAGGAAGGGTCGGAGGGACCGTTTGACTTAAACCCGCTCTTTGGAACACGCTAGCTTAGTCTTTCAGTTCCCATCAATGGTCAAATGTTTTTCATTCCTTTAAGATCTGCAGGCCGGCCTCTGGTTACTCTCTTTGGCGCAGGCTGTGACACCATTGGCGTGTGAGTGCTTTACGATGATTGGATTGAACGAACGAGCCAGTGTACGCTCGAAAGCTCTTTTGATATGCCTACGTGATATGTATTTTGTTGGTGAAATAAAGGATTCTCCAGACCTCAACCGTGCCTATCGTGTAGATGCTGCAGCGACGCTGGGCTTCCTGTGGACACTGACCCCAGGTACACATCTGGCAGGCTTCATGGTTACTGAGTGCACAGACACGGGTCGGGGTGCATGAGAACACCCAGTGGAGTCACTGTCCACTGCAGGGAATTAGTGAACATGCTCCCAGGTTGATGAGGAGGATGATAATAACAGCAACGAAACTGAGGAGTTCGGCTTTTTAAATGCAATATAAACAACCAATAAAAAAGGAATCCATTACCCAACGTAGCCATATCTATATAATCGACCAAGAGCAGAGTCAGCTCCGCCGAGAGGTGTGCACTCACTGAGCTACCTGCCCAATACCTGCGCTGCAGTGTGCGCACTCAGCACAGTAGTGGGGGGCTGCTTCCCTGAGCTGCCTGGCACCTATCAGTTCGTTAGCTCTGTAACTTACAACTGCTGCGCCACCATTATCCTGGCCTCCTGCTGTTTTAGCACTTTTGTGTGTGTTCCACGACACCCCCCCCCCACCCCTTCTCTTGGCGGAGTCATAGGAGCTACACACAGTCCAAGCTAGAGATTCCTGGAGAACAACGAAAGAAACAACACCTCTGAGGTTATATGGTAGATGGGTGAAGTGCGCTCAGTGAAAGCCGAGGTAAAGTGCTAGAGGTACCTACCGTAGCGTTATGAAGGCATAGAAAGATGCTAGACTAGGCATGCTTGCATTGCATCGCAGAATTTAAAGTGTCACTAGTCCCCATAGGACTCGGGGGTGAAGGGAGGTTTCAGGGAGAAGCCAGCTAGCCTGCTAAGAGTTGGTGTGGTAGTTGTCATGATGCCTACCTCCAAGGAGCCAGGTCCGACCCAGCAACCCCAGAGGCAGGCATCATTTCCCCCAGGGGAGTGCCAGCGGGCCCAAGCTGGGGCCCTTTGGACGCAGTCCTGGCGCCTTAGGCGCCAGGCTCATGTTGGACCCCTGTCCTGGCGCCTTAGGCGCCAGGCTCATAAAGCTAGACATGTGTTCAAGTGTTTTAATGTGCACTTACCTGATGCAGACCATGCTGCTACATCCAGGCCCTCTTGAGGCCTGAATGGAACTACTTTACCTGTGGGACTACTTTCCACCCGGGTGTGGTCGGGGATGGATACATACCTGATCGGTGGAAGGATACACACTGGGAACTTCTTCCAAAGCTATTTAAACCACGCCCGATCAGCAACTCACGCTTCGTGTTGTTCTGCTCCTCGCAGCTGGACGCTCACCGTGTCAGCTCCTGCATCTGAACCTCAGCCACGCCTGTCAGTATCCTGGGTCACCTGCAAAGGGAGACAAAAGACCTTACCTGCTAAATCAGCACCACGGAGACATCACACCGACGATCCTGAAAAGGAAGACATCATTTTAAAAGCATTTCGCTACGATCGCTGCAGTGCTGCATTTCACTCACCTATCCTGGACTCCTCCATCTTCAGCAGCGATCATCCGGATCCACAGCCACTTCCCAGAGCCTAGAGAGAAAAAGACAAGAACAGGGTGAGAGAAGGAAAGGAATAGGAAAAGCTCAGTTTCCTTCTAAGACTTCTGTTGGGTCATTCCCATTTCATTTCGGGTCTTGGCGCTTCCAGGCATTTTCCGGACCCCGGCCCCTATGGGGAAAAAAGATAAAGACATTGAATGAGCGAATGCAAAGACATTACCCGAGCGCTCATCCGGAACTTACCTGTCATTTACTGGAACTGCACGTTTCACTTCGGGTCGGCGCCATATCTCCGGCATTCTGCAACAAGACAATGAACATTATTTTTAAGCTTGGACTTTAGAACTTGCAGCAGAACTTTTACAGCGCCTTACCTGAATAGTCAAGCTTACCTGAACTCCCATCAATCCTCAATCCAGTGAAGTAAGTGGGTTTCAACGCGCCCCTGCATCAGAAGCAGGATGGAGAGCTCATCCTTCTTGACCCTAAGGTGAGACTTCACGGGGAATCGTGGAAGGGTATCGTGGAGGGCTGGAGGAGAGTGGGAGGCTTGAGCATAACTCAGTCAGTAGGTAATACTCCCTTTTCACGCACAGGGGAATATTCCTGCAAGCCAGAGAAGCCAGAGTAGAGGGGCCCTTCCTGTCCATCTTCAGGGTCCTGCGCTTCACCATTGAAGAAGCACCAGCACTCGAAGCCAGACCTGCGCCTCCGTGGGAATCAGGTGAGCGTTACAGTAGTGCACTTTCAGGTAATGTTTTAACCTGGGCTAATTGGGCTTGAATCTAAATGGTTTATGGGGTTCATTTGAACTCTTGGCAGCACTGGCTCTCGCTACCTCCTTGTTGGGGTCTCTTGACCTGGAGTGCAATGCGCAAGTTATCACCAGATCTAAGGTTCCTGCCTGTTTTTTGGGGTGTAAGAAGCAATGAGATGTAGTGAGTCTCTTTGTTAGCGAGGCCCGGGTCTGAAAGTAATGGGATTTTGAAAGGGGTGCAGTACTCCACTGGGATACTACACCGCATGGCCTGCTGGTCGGTGAAGGTAGAATCTGGTGCTTTAAGGTCCGGAATCATCCTTGCTTCAAAGTTCTGAAATGGCCGACGTTGATGAATTTGAAATGTGTTAAGTCGAATGTAGATAGTGTTACCGTAGCCTGATTTAGGCTGCTCATGCACTGGCTAGCTCTGCTTTGCCCGTCATTTTAAACAAGGGGCAGATTTTCCTCTGCGTATGTATTAGAAAGTGGGTGTTACTAACCACTTGCTCTATTTGAGGATGGAGTGGCTAGGAATGACGATTGATTGATTGGGGATGGAGTGGGCGGGAATGACCTCCGCTCTTCATCCAGCCGTGCTTTGCACACACCTAGATTCAAGCACAAACTAGCGAGGGGGCTCAAGCTTTTGCGTCACTGCTCCCAGCCTCTGGAACGCTTTCCCTAACCACATAAGAAATAAGCCATCATATCAGATCTTCAAAAAACGTTTCAAAACGTGGCTCTTCAACAAATATGTATAACTTGCTTATATACTTGTTCTCTGTTCCACATTGTCCTGACTTCACTTGTCTCCATTCCACAACATCCTCATGTTTATCGTGTACAAGCTCCGTGATACCTCCGGGTGTGGGCGCTTTATAACTGTAATAAATAAACAGGATGCCTAGATTCTTGACGACTTTGGACGAAAAGGGGCCTGGACCACTACTTGCAAAGGAAGTTAGACAGAGCTTTATAATTGAAACAAAGGATGGCTTTATTGAAAGGGTTAAGACAGAGGTTATTCAATGTCATCCACTAGTGCACAGTCCAGAGGCAGCCAGAACTGTTTGCTTGTGAGTACATGCATTTAGGAAGCTTGAAGGCACGGTGCACAGCGCGGAGACAGCTAGAACTGTTTGCTTGTGAGTACATGAATTTAGGAAGCTTGAAGGCAGTTTGTGTGTCATCAGCATTAAGCTAAAATGATGCAGAGAAATTCTTCAGGAGAGCCACTAGAGGATGGATGGAGCAGTTAAAAAGCCAGCGCTAGTCAGCTGTTCCTTGAGGGTCCCCAATGTGTAAGGATGATGGGTTGGATTGGAACTCTCCCACGCTCACCAAAGTAGACCATTCCCTGAGGAAAGAGATGACTTAGTCGAGCACTGACCAATCCATGTTGAAGTCTATCAAGTACTACTGTGTGGTCTACTCTGTTCTAAGCTGAAGAGAGGTCAACTAGAATCATAATGCAAGGCAGACAATTATCTAAGATCATCGATATTTCCTTTCTCATTAAAAATAATGGTCATTTCTATACTCGTAAACTGTCTAAAACCAGACTGGGTATCATGAAAGAGTTGTGGGATTTACTGTAGTCCAGTAACTGTTTGGTGAGGAATTTCTTCAGTGCCTTCCAGTAGACATTGGTAATAATTCTCACAGTAGCGTATATGGATGGGATGTGCATAAGGTAACCAGAATCTAGGTTGCACAGCCACTTTCCAACGCCTCATGGATAAAATCTTAAGACCCTATTCCTATTTCTGCTGAACTTATATTGACGATCTCGTCATGCACAGTAAAACCTGGGCGGACCGTCGCTTCCATCTTTATACTATTATGAAAGTCCTCCGAGAGGCCGGCCTAACTACAAATCCATCTAAATGCAGACTGGCCCAATCAGTCCTGAAATACCTCGGCTTCTTTGTAGGGAATGGGAATGTACAACCTCAACATGCGAAAGTGAAAGCTGTCTTAGATACACCAACACTTAAAACTAAGAGAGATCTTAGAGCCTTTCTGGGGTTAGGAGGATATCACTGTAGGTTTATCCCAAACGTTTCGGACAAAACAGCTAGGCTGACTGAAAAACTTAAGAACGCGGAACCCCAGAAACTGCATTGGGTGGACAAGGATGATATATGTTATAACACCTTCAAGCAAACCCTGTGCCTGAACCCGATCCTAAAGGTAGTATACTTCTCTAAGACGTTCATACTGCAAACAGACGCCTCCCTTACAGGATTAGGAGCAATCCTGTCTCAAGTTTGCAATGTATTAGAACATTGCATCTTGTTTACAAGTCGCAAGCTTTTCCCACGTGAAATAAATTACTTTGTGCTGGAACTAGAGGCCTTGACTATCAAGTGGGTCATTATCCATCTCAGCTACTACCTCTTAGGAAGAAAGTTCACATTAGTCACAGACCATTCTCCCCTATTTTGGATTAGCCAACACAAAGACTTCAATCCTCGTGTCATGTGATGGTTTGTAGACCTGCAGCCCTACTGTTTCACTTTGGAACACCGAAAAGGTAAGGACTAGGGGAGTGTTACTTCCTTTCCTGGTTCCCGTGTGAAACAGATGTGGCTACATCGCATGGAGGAAGGGTATGTGAGAAACCTGAAGGTGTCTCACCAGCTAGTCCCTGGGGTATCTGTCATCCAGGTGGCCAGGACACGACCATCGCTATTGGATCCAGTTCCTGGGGGTGGACCAGTGCGGGAGGATCACCTGGATGTGGGCTCTTCAGGGAGTGGAAGTGGGACACTGAAGGTTGAGATGCAGTATACCCTTCCTTATGACACCTTTTTCAGCATCCTGACCAGTAGGAAACTAAAACTCTACCCCAGCCCTTTTTCCAACACAAACACTTTCTCACAGCATGAACGACAATGGACTAATACCCTAGCCGTTTACCTGACATGTCAGAGTCAGGCAATTACCGACAACTACACACACCTGACTACCTTTTCCCTTCCTGATAGTGATAAAAGACAGCGCACAAGAGCCCACTTCGAGCAAGGCTGAACGCACGAGGAAGCAGCCGTTCCAGGACGGTAGTTCAAACGGAGAAGAAATGCAGCGGGACCTCAAAGGACGTCAAGGAGGGAGTTGCCCTTGCCCCTTTCAACCCAGACCCGCAAAACCTCTAATGAAAGAGACATAAGACTGGGAATCGCAGCTGGCCTATGGTTTGACAGATGTCAGCGGTTTATAGCACCCTCCTGCACTGATAGCCACAGCGGGGAGATGAGGTTGCCATCGTGGTACTGTCCTTGACTCCCGCGGCATAGCCGGTGAGCCAGAAGAAGCTGGAAGTCAACCGAACTGTATTGAGCTCAAGGTTACAGTGGCAACAGGTTGCAGTGGCAACAGTAAGAAGATAATTAGACAAGAGGTCTTTTGTGAACACATTGGTACCAGAGATGGTGGTCTGGTGCCATGTGAGTGCCCAGTCGAAGGTTCCCTTCTTATGAACAGAAGAGACTATATTGAATATTGGCAAGAAAGAAAACTACAAGTACAAAGAGGCCATAGGGAAGGCTAGTATAGAGAGTTACGGTGGTCATACAAGGGTTGAGCCAGATCCCTTGTATAATCGAAAGTCCTTAACCCACTGCCAAAGTTTTGACATTGTGAAACAGGCGTTTGCGCCCGGCTGAGGGAAACGCTGTGTGAACTGTAAATGTGTGAAAACCGCGCTTGCCGTGTGCAAACAGAGTAACCCAGTGAGACGAGATCGCCTTTCGGAAGTCTCTGTTCGGATTGGCAAGTGTTCTGGTTGGTCTGAGTCAGACTGAGGAAGACTGACACTGAGAGAAAGGTCGGAGACCGGCTGAGGGGGATCCAAGGGTGAAGGCTAATCACCGCCGCAAAAGATAATGGAAGAAACTTTTGTTTTGTTGTTTTGAAGTATCAGGCCCTCTGGAGCAAGAAACTTTACATGAGAAGAGACTTGGGCACAGAAGGCCCGGATATAGAGAAACAGAACTGTAAGCTCGTGCCGGAGAATCCCAGGCGTGTGTTGTGCTCGAGAGTCCCGCCTTGTCCCGTGCTAAAAACTTGGGAGAAGGGAGCCCCACGGCATAAAATCCTGACTAATCATTTTGTGAAAACCTCTTTCTTTTCTCGTGAACATTGTGCCACACTATTTTGTAGCATAGCTGTAAGGTTTGGCAATAGGTTTCTTAGTATAGGCCCTTTTATTTGACTAGACTCCACTTGGACGGTATTATTTTTATTTGTTGGTCGTAGCTTGCTCCCAACTTAGACTTAGGTTTAGATAAGGCTTTTATCTCGCCCACTTTACAATTTAATAAACGCCCTTGAACTGTGGTCACTTGTGTCTGTCGTACTTTGATGCCGTGCTTCCTTACACCTCGTACCAATTTATCCATGTCTTTTGTATGTAGTGTTAGATATCCATAACACCACATTTAAAATGTTCATCATCTGTGACTCGGCATGTGCAGTACTTTGTTTATCACAGGGGACTGTTGCATTCTACACTATCCTTAACGACTAATTGATTTGATCTGTGGATATTGTTTGAGCCTGAAATGCTTGAGTTTAAGTTCCAGGTTTTGTTTAAGCTTAATTTATTTGATCTGTGGATATTGTTTCAGCCTGAAATACTTGAGTGTAAGTCCCAGTTTATGTTTAAGCTTCTCCCATCTAAACATTTGCCCATACTGGAGCTAGATAATGTACATGCTGGTTTTAGTGCTGGCTGTAGTTCTTTATGAGTGGCTGAGTTGATGGGTGATGGTTCATCAAGTCACGTCCCTAAGGTAGCCCATTTTGGTTGGAAATGTAATCAAGGATTGCCTTTGAAGTTTAACTTATGGCAGCGGTCTTCAGACACTAAGCAAGGCCAATCTGGCTTGAACCAACTTGTCGCAAACCAAAACGGGCATTCAAGAGATTTTGTAAGTCTGCTACAGAGAGAAAGAGATAAACTATCTTGTTCACCTTCCTTTGGCTATGTCACTCAGAAGTTCTTTGAGAGGTAACATGGTGGTTCACATATGTGTTCTGTGGACAGTGTGTGGGCCCTTGTCAGATAATAGCAGTTGTGGCTCCCTTATGGGACCCCTGGTCCTCGGAGCTACAGCCAGGTCTCTGATCTCTAATATTTATGCTGGCTACACTAATGTCCCAGATACCTTCCTTAAATCCTACTGGGTAGGGCAGACTCTTGGTTATAGCCGAATACGTTTTGGCTGTACTGTCACTGGACTTGTCCTGCTGTCTGTCTTTTGGGTATGTGTATATGTAGAAGACGGCTCATTATTGTCAGCCATCAGCACTTGATAAGGTCTTGGATTTCACATAGAGCTAAATGAAGAGTGGGAAATCTTTGGACTTAGAGGTCTTAATCCGACTGCCTTTGCCCCTACCAACTCGCGTAGCTGTAATGAATATGTACATTCTGAGTCCATAATTAGCCCTGGTTGGTGGCTAGATCTTTCCGGCTCCTCGCTTGACCACTCTACATTTGGTCCAGGTTGGCTGTGTCTGTCTGCAGAGAAAAGCCTGCCTCAGAGTGCACTGGAGACAGATCTGAAAAGTAACATGGGAATTACCTTCTAGGAATTATTACATTGTGGTACAAAGAGCATCTGTGCCCAAAAAGCTTATCAGATTCCTGGCATCAGTGAGCTCACTGAGAGTTCATCATTTCTGCTTTCCAAACCTTTTTATTATATTTACGTGTTCATAGTTTAACATGTTATCGTTAACCACACAAATAATCAGTTCTCACAAAGTTTAAGCGCCCAAGAAGAAATACCATGCATGCAAAAGAGTATATGGACTGCTTGATGGAGGAAAAGTGTTGGAACATGCAGGGTGGGAAAGCAAGAGGGAGAGGGTGTGGTCTTTGCGTACGTGAATGGCGTGGATGGGATGGGATGGTGAGGCATGACGGATCACTTGCATAAGTGAGCTAGATTACATATAAATCTGAAAAAGCAACCAAATACTGCCATATTTTTCAAATTAGTTTTTTTTGTTGATCCCGGATCTTGAAAGGGACAAATCTTACATGATGTCTGGAGTCACCCTAGTTCTTAATTTATCATCTCAAATCCAAGTGTACTCCCCCACATCTTCTCAGTGCCTCTAGATCCCAGATTCCTAATGCGAAGTGTCCTAACACTACCAGTGCCGTCTGCCTCTCAACATCTCTACCTGGATTGTCTGTTCCACCCGGCATGCTAAGACCGGTCTCACTTGTGTTGACAGTGTTCTCAATAAGTCACAAGAGCTAAGGAATCTATTTTCAATTTCTATTATAAAAACGAATTAAAAAAACAGAAATTGGGGCTTCAAGAATAGGTGTAGTCCCTGAAACTTTCCCTTATCCTCCCCACTTCCCTAGCCCAGAATTCCCTACTCAACCAGGTTTTGCGACAGTTAATTTTCTGTAAAGCCAGTAGACCCTTGCTGTCTAGGCTAGCCCGACAATGGGGAGGCCTAAATGCTTTAGCATTCTCGAACTCCTTCTAGGACTTTTTAAGTGGCCTAACAGGGTAGTCTGTCCTGGCGTCCTTCATCTGGATGACCGTCTCTCAACCTTTTCTTCACTCTCATTTTCCTCATCTCTCTCTGTACACTCTCTATCCCCTGGTCTTCTCTCTCTCTCGCTCTATCTCCCTTCTCCCGTCTCCACCCTCCTGATCTCTCATCCCTACACTTTGTCTCCTGGTCTTATCTCCCCTCCTGTCCAGAATGGAGGGGGGGGTGGGTGAGGGGTGCTTAGTCCATTTTCATTTGGGTAACAAGTCCATTGATCCTGTTCCAGACCTGATCTTGTTTGTGGAGCCTGGGGTACTTGTATTGTTTTGGATTGTGCTGCCTCCCGGGAATCACCTAAAACATTTAAGAGATATCCTGGGGACAGGACAGTGGCTAATAATCATCGGGTCAGATACAGAGGAATGTGACCATTGTGGTCACATCCCAAACATAGCTGTCCATACCGCCTTCCTGTTGTGACAAATCCTCAGAGGTCATCACTTCTTCCTGAGACATAGCCCCATTCCCATGAGGCCAGGGAGGTGAGGCTGCTACGCGATAGTTCCCCTGGGGCTGGTATAATGTGGGAGGATCTCATGGGGAGGGGGAGGGACTCCCCCTTCAGGGATGAGTATGAACATCTATGGTGCAGCCCTACTAACATCAACACACCCTCACACACTCTAACCTCTCCTTCCTAGAAGAACCTCTTTGTAGAGAGTAAACCTATGTACTGCTATCAGGTGGAGAACTATAGGGAACCTAAAAGTACTGTGATGAAGAAGAGGCATAAAGACATGACAATCACTCTCCAGAACCGAGAGCAGCACTCTAGTCTCTCACAAGGAAATGTACATTTGAACTCTTTAAAAACCAACGAAGAACAACCGAGAGAGAGAGAGCGAGCCCGACTGGTAAGCCATTCAGAATGGAGACGCTGTGACACCGGAAGTTGAAATCCTGAGACCAGAGGATGCTGGCGAAAAAGGGAGAAAAGCCCTGTCCGATTCCAGAGGAGAAAAGACCTTACACAGCTTTGGCTGACGAGAGGAACGGTAACACTGCCCCTATAAGTTGGATTGGAGAGTCCTTGGCAAGTGTGTGAGACCATAGTCAGTGGAAAGATGCTGACCCGCCGGAAGAATTGGAAAGACTAGCAAAGCCAACGAGACACCGCCTCCAGTACCATTGAGTTCAGGAGATGTGCTGCAAGTCCCTACAAGGTAACGGGCGGCATGGGTCTGCCGACGGGAACACGGCAGAATTGAGGGGTCTCTGTGTGGTCCCTGGTGTAATCCCTATGACATGAACATTGAGAGTTGTGTCATGAATCTGTGGGATGTTTTTACCCATGCATCCGAGCCCTACCTCAAAAGCTGTGCAGTACTGGCATTGAAAACATCATGATGGCCAGAGCTTCCCAGAAAATGCCCAGGGAAATGCATGACGAAAAGGCTGCCACCCATTTTTGCCGATGTTATGGGCACAGAAGGGCACTGCCTAAAACCCCATTGGACTACCCACACAGTAGCCTGAAACCATTGGGAATGGCAATGCTGATTGCCAAGAGCATCCTAGAATTGTGGGGAATTTATTTTCTTAAATCCCAAAAATGGGTGCATTACCAGTACTCACCACTATCAGAAAGCCAGCGTTTTAAAACAACACCAGACTTTTTTTTTGTGTAAAACTGAATAAATGAACCCAAGCTCCCAGGAAGAGCAGAGTTTGAACAGGGGATACCTCATGTGATATGTGATGGGTGCATGTAATTTTAAACAAATGTGTACCTGTGCAAATATGCATTTGGGTCAAAATATAGATTGTGTGTAATTTGACAGGGGTGGGTTCTCTGTATCATAAACAGACCTCATCATGATGACACTTCATTTCATTCCCCCAATCAAGGGGAAGAGGAGGAAGTGTCAATGACAAGTGGAGAGGGGTAGGGTCTAGAAAGCTAGCCTCTCCACCCACTTTCAAAACACATAAAAGCAGACAGAGGACAGATAGGGACATTCAATTCCATTTGCTGAAACGCGCTCTGCCGGACCACACAACATCCAGAAGATACTAGATTCAACACTTAGACTTTAAAACTCCAAAGAACTTGATTCAGAACTCAAAGCAAGGGCCTAAACCCACAAACTGAGAACTCTTCTCAGTGGGCCTCAGCATCCAGCAAACCTAACAGCGATAGCAGCCGTGCAGATCAGCGCTGGGTCCAGAGAAAGCTGTGCAGAAAGATCCAGAAGCAGTGCTGTACCCAGAGAAAGCAGAGCAGTATCCAGAACCAGAGGCAGAGCAGAGCTGACCCAGACCGCTGTTCGCAGAACCAGAGAGCTGACCCAGACAGCTGTGCGCAGAGATCGTCCGTGGCGAGTGAAGAAAACCTGACCAGATCTGTGGCGAGGCCCATTCTATTTCTAAATATATTGTGAGTACCTAGCAGAACTGTGCAGAACCAATCTCTTAGTTAAAATAATATAATTCAATCTATTTTAATCTAACCAGAACTGTCTCCTAACTGTCACCTGTCATTTGCAAAGCTGTCACCTGTCATTTCTAGTTGCTAGCTGTAACTTGTCACTTTGAACTTTTAAAATTTCAAATCTGAAAAACGACCTTTACCATATCGCTCATATCTCCGTGACCGTTTGTCTTAGAGACTTGCAGTAACTTACCTCTGAAAGCTGGGAATCTTGGCTTTTCAACGAACCTAGAACCGCATTCCTATTCCCTATACTCTTGCCGCAATCGCGAAAAACGCACACTCGCGAATTTTACCGCGATTTGCAAATTTCTCCAGGTGTGAAAACAGCAGCTTCCTTGCTTTCATTTGCCAAAAATTAGTTTAACATGCCAATCATTCCTAGAACATTGCTAAAGTAAGCCTGAACTTATTTAAACCAACTAATCCTCAACCTGAACCTCCAGAGGGAATTAAAATCATTTTAGCACATTTTCCAATATATTGCTATCACATTTAAAAGCATTTTGAGCCTGTATAAAACTCATATCTATTCTCCTCTAAGCTTGCTGGGAAACTGGAACTCTGTATTACATTGTGATTGTATACCTGAACCGTGTGCTCTTCCTTCCATCTCCTTACATTGTACAGGGGGGGTGAATTGCCACAAAGGGAAAGTGATTACCTTGTCTTTTGTGAAACCATATCAGTTTATCTTCTATACTGCATTTCATTCATTCAACCTTGCATTTCCTTGAACCCTATAAAGCATTCTCTACCACATTATACTTCTGTCCCTATTTACCAGTGTGCTACCTTATCCATTTCATGTCAACTCCTTAGTGATTATAAAGAAGTGGGCTAGTGCCAGATTCTCCGTTGTTAATCTTTATCATATCAGATTAAGTGTGATATTCAATTATTAATTTATTATAAAGTGTGATATTATATATATTGTTTAAATTCTCAAATAAACCTTTTAACTTGCAAAACAGAACTACTTCTTGGCTCAGTGGGGTCAGGGGGATTCCAAGAGAGGGGTGTTATATAGGGGTAGTCATCCAGAACGCATGAACTGGACATAAAGATATATCAATAAGGGTTTCCATTCAGTATCCCAGACTAGGCATTGACTTAGCTGTAGTGTTAAATTGAATCCTCTTACAAATTGGGGGCTCGTAGCCGGGGATTCCGGATTAGATCTATCACTTGTGCAGATTAATACAGTGTGCCAGCTGACCAGATACACATATCCGGTCGGATCATCACGCTGTGTTACGCTGTAAAGCACTCCTCAAAGGAACGCTCTAAGGAAAAGGTCTGTTTTGCAAAAATAAAATACAAACTTCTGTAAGTCAGGAAGGAACTCAAATTCCAGAATGACGACCTTGGTAGATATGAAAATAGCCAGAGAGCACTTCTTACATAAGCTATTTGTGAGAGGTGAGTGGACTCATCAGGACCAGACGGTCTGGTTGCAAGCAGTCGCACCCCAGATCACGGAAACAGGGTCAGATATATGGAGAGACCAGGGTCCCTTACATGTGGCCCTGAGTGAACTATATATGTCCTCTAAGGCCAAGGATGAGCACAACAAGATTGCCAGGGTAGCGGCATATTTATATTTACATATGGGAGCCATGCAGGACAAATGTGCTGAAGGCCAAGATCTGGCGAGTAGGCAACTGCTGGCATTACATAAGGCCCAATCTGATCTGGACTCTTCTGAGCAGAGGCTGCAGAGGAGCCAGGAGTCAGAAAATGATAGTAGGCAGTATATTATTAAAATAAAAGAGGACATGGATATACTGCAACAGGAAAAGGCTGACCAGGATACTAGATTTCTGGCCCTGCAGAAAGAGCACCAAGACAGTTTGGACTCCTTACTGCAGAGCCAGAAAAAGCTGGAGCAACAATTAGACTTTAACAGGGCATGCACGGAGCAGGTAGCCACCCTGCAAAGTCATCTAGATAGAGTGAAGGCAGAGAGCAACAAGCTGATTTTGAAAGACCGGGATGCCCAGGCAGAGTTTGATGAAGAACGCCAGAAAGCTGGTGCCTTTCAAAGGCAGAGGGACGACCTGGCGCACAAATGCAGGCTCTTAGTCAGGAAAGAGACGCCTTAGGCCAGGAAGTCTGCCATTTAAAAAGAAAAACAGAAGAAAATCACTTGGCCCTCCAGGGGCTGGGTGACCTCCAAAAAGAACACCAGAACTTGTTAGAACACACCAGGAGGGTGGAGGATGCTCTGGCAAGAAAGGAGCAGGCCAATAGGGACACAGCTCAGGAGGTAACCCTCCTGCAGCAAAAACTGGCCCAGTGCTCCAGGACCAATCAGGAGGCACAGAGAGAGAATGAGGCTCTCTGCCAGCACAATGATAGACTCCAATAACAGGTAGCGATGCAGGAGAGCAACAGGGAGCAGGGGCTGATAGAGATGAGGTTCGCTGGGAAAGAGAAACTCCTAAGCATAACCCCAGGAGCCATAGTACCAGAGGCCTTTATCTCTCTCAGTCCCTGGACTCTGCCACCCCCATGTCCCCTGGCGCACATGAGCACAGGGCCACAGGGATGGCAGATTACTATCCAGCCAGAAGCATGGGGCTCATAGGCCAGTACCACCCAGGAATGGAGGGGCGGGCATCCGGGTATGGGCACCCAAGCACAGTGCAATTTAATGGGGAACCCCAGGAGCGTAGGCCCATTAAGGGCATCCTGAAAACCTCTGCCCAGTTAGGTCAGTGGGGGGGGTACCCATCAAATCCTGGCAGCAAGGAGGGATCTGAAGACTCCTCTGAGAGGTACAGGACACAGGAGACCAGGTCCCCACATTCTGCCAGCCACTCCCAGGCTCGCAGAATCCGGGAAAACCTGGAAGAACAGACGGGAACCTCTGGGAGCAGTGCCTCTGAGTCAGAAGATGAATGGACCAGGGTTACCTGGACCAAAAGGGCCAATAAGACAAAAAGGGCCTTGCTTAAGGACCCCTTAAAGCAGATTAAGGCAATCAGGAGCGTCATCACACCTTATCATAAGAACGCCAAGTATTCTGTTTGGGAGCACTTAGAGTTGTTTGAGCAAATGATGGAGACTTTCCATTTGAAGGACAGCCAAAGCTGTATTCAATATTTAAAGTGGACCTTCTCCCCGGAATACTCCAGTTTCTTTGCGGGGCTGGAGGACCAAAATCATTTAAGATGGTCCACCTATAAGGCGGCAATCTTGAAACATTTTTCTACTCATAGAAATCCTCAAGAGGCTCGCGAGGCAGCCTACAATTTACAATGTGGGGAGGATCATTGAACAGGCGACCCGGATCTATGAGGTGCAGAAGCCAATAGAAAATAAAAATAATGCGCCCAAAAACCCCAAAGCCAACAACACCTCTGCTGCTGCCAAGGTGGCAGAGGTAAAGGTCACCCCCGTTTTAGATTTGGAGATGGGTGGGCCTAAAAACCTACCTGCACCTAATAATGCTAGGCCCAGAAGGTCCTCGGGCCAGTCACAGACAGGGAGCCAGGGAGGCAGCCCCACAAATGGGGTCCCTCGCTCTCCTGATTATGTAAGCCCCTGTTACAAGGGAAACAGACCCATCCTGGGTTATGTGTGGACTCCTCCAGCCCAAGGGGGGGGATCCAGCCAAGCACCTAACCCAGAGAACTTCCCTCCCAACTTCTCACAGGAGGGCAGAAACTCACCAAACCCTGGGCAGAACTTCTTCCCCAGGTATCCACCCAACTTCCAGCCCCAAAATCCTCCACCCTTCTTTCACCAATTCCCTGAGCCCAGACAACCGAATCCGGGAGAGGGGAGGCCAAGGGTGGAGGGGTATCCATATCTTCCCAACCAGGGGTACTACCAAAGAAGGGATAGCTACCCTTCCTGGGATCAGCCCAGGGGAGAAAACATCAGCCTGAGCGGGTTTCCCAGTTAGAGCGCCAGGTTCAAAACATGGCGCGGGATCTGGGTCACATACTGAGGGCTCAGCAGAACCCTCAGATCGGCATGCTGGTGCTCCAGAACAATGACGGGGGCAGCACCCCGATAACTCACCGGTTCCCAGGGAGGAGGCACAAAGGGAAGGGGGGTGTAAAGCCTTGGAGGAAGCTTCCTTCCTCACTTGTAAACAGCCCTGGAAACCCAGGAACCGGAAACAAAATCTCTTCCCCCTGAAAGTCTGCCTCCTAAGGAGCAGATGGGGGGTAGGAGAAACAAAAGACCCAAACAGACTCAGTTTGAGGAGGAGGTACAGATCTTCCAATTTGAGGGAGAGGGATCCTCAGAGGATCCTGGGAAAAGGATCTTCTCCTTCAGAGAGGGGGGAACTCCTCCCAAAGAAAAATGGGTCCCTAGGGATGCAAATCCAGACTGGGGAGATGGGGAGACTGAGCTACCGCCGCCCACCATCTCATCCCAGAACCAACAGCAAGAAAATCCCCTGGTTCAAACCCATCCTGGTGACTGCCTCCAAAAAGGGTGGGGCGGCCCAGAACCGGAGCTAGGGGAACCCACAATGGCTCTGATCTCCAGTTGCCAACTTTTTCTTTCAGATCCCCAAGGACTGTTTTGACGGTGACAGTGAGGACAATACAACACCAGACAGGATTTTTACCCGGCATGGGGGGAACTTCCTGGTGTACACTTCCTGCCCCTATGGTAAGGAAGATGTGACTTGTGACTTCAGGAGGGATGAGGTGATTTTCCAGGTCCATGAGGGCTGCCTTTCCCACCTGAAGCCTCCGGTCCAAATCAGCACTCTGACCAGGGACTTCTCCACCCAGCTGGAGGAGGCCGCGGAGATAGCCAAACCAGAAGTCTTTCCAGGCTTCAGGCAGATGGTGGAAGAGAGAGTCAACCTAGCTGATGCCTGTGTGACTCTGGAACAAAAGCAAAAGTTGAAACAAGTTTTCTTGGATTTCCAAGATCTCTTTGCGGTAGACTCATATGACTGTGGTCGCACTGACATCCACACAACAACAATCCCCACGGACCCTGGCATGACTCCTGTGTTTGTGAAGCAATATTGCTTGCCTCTCGCATCAATGGAGTCCCTTACTGAAATAATTAAGAACCTTGAGTCCAGGGGAATAATCCGTCCCGTCCACAGCACCTTCAATAATCCGGTGCTGGGAATATTGAAGCCAAACGGCCAGTGGAGACTCTGCGCCGTCCTCAGGGAGCTCAACAAACGGGTCCATACTTCCCGATGGCCTCTTCCCTACATTGACCAAGGGCTGGCCCAGATTCAGGGGTCACAGGTATTCACTGCAATAGACCTGACCAATGGATACTGGACCGTGCCTGTCAGCAGGGAGGACCAATACAAACTGGCTTTTACCTTTGGGGGCCAGCAGTACACATGGACCCGGACTCCCTTCGGATACCTTAACTCCGGTAATGAGTTCAATATTTTCCTACATAAGGCCATGCCCGACCTGGGTGCGAGGGGTAACCTGGCTTATGTAGATGATGTCCTCATCAAAAGCTCAACTGTTGAGGAACACATAGCCGGGTTCTGTTATGTTCTGACACAGTTGAGGGCCGCCGGAGAAAAACTTTCCTTTCAAAAAGCACAGTGGTGCAGAACCCGTGTTAATTTCTTGGGGCATGAGATTACTCCTCAGGGTCTCTGTGCCCAGGAAAAGAAAGTGGAAGCACTTCAGAAACTGAAAGACCCCACAACTCTGCGGGAACTAAGGAGCCTCCTTGGACTGACTAATTACAGCAGAAAGTTCATTGAGGGCTACGCAGAGATCACCAGACCCCTGATTCATCTCCTGAAGGGGGGGATCAAGTGGGAATGGGGTCCAGAACAAGCCGAGGCAGTAAAACAACTCAAAAGAAGCCTCTCAAAAGCCCCTTGCCTAGCTTACCCTGTCAGAAACAAGGAGTTCTTCCTGGAGACGGGGTTCTCTAATACGTGCTTGACGGCAGTATTATACCAAAAGCATGACAAGGTCCATAAAGTAATCTCCTATGCGAGCAAAACTTTATCCTCTGTGGAGGAAAAATTCAACGATTGTGAGAAGGCACTCCTGGCAACGGTGTGGGCATTGAAGAATTACCGCCCGTTTATCCAGGGGGAACACATCATAGTGGAGACTCCACACCAGCCTCTGCAATATCTCCAAAGTGACAGAATCCGGGCCGGAAATGTGAGTAATTCCCAAATTGCTTCCTGGATTCTGTCAATGCAAGGCTTTCCTGTGGAGGTCCGATATGGCCTAAACAAGAAGAGTCCCCTCGCGCAAGGTCTGGCTGACTTGCATGATTGTGCCAGAGAAAACTGTCTCGAGGACGAAAGTCTAAAAAGGACAACATGGAGGCATACCTTAATTCCCCACACAAAGTCTTTGAAGAGGACAAGTGTGAGGGAATGCCCACTGTCTATGTGGATGGATGCTCTTACCATGTTGACAATGACGGGGAGAAAGAACTGGTGGCTGGCGTAGGGAATGCATGGGTGAAGGAGTTCCCAGAACCCTCCGCTGGATACAAAATTGGTCCCCGAAGTAGTCAGGTGGCAGAATTGATGGCTGTGCATCAGGCCATCCTCACTGCTGTCCAACATCAACTCCACGAACTGGTCATAATCACAGATTTGGATTATGTACGGAACGGGTTCGTGGAGCACCTGGTTAATTTGAAAACCAGAGGCATGTTATGTGCTAACAACAAACCCTTGAAACATGGGAAGTTGATCCAAAACATTGACGATCTGGTCACCTCGAATGGGATGACCATCTATTGGAAAAAGATCAAGGGTCATTCCAAAGTAGAGGGACCAGACAAAACTGGAAATGACTTAGCTGATCAGCTGGCCAAAACCGGGGTAATCCAAGGGGATCTAATTGAGATTGAGTCCCTGTTGGGGGAAATCCAGGTCACTGTTATCACTAGGTCCCAGACAAATGCTCACAATGATCTTTCAATTGCACAATGGAGTAAGGAGACCCCTGATGCTGATTTGATTACAGCTCAGAAGGGGGATCCAATTATTGGTAAGTTTTACCAACACCTTGAGGATCCTGAGAACTTTCCCCTGACGGATACCGATTATATTGGGAAAGAGGACCTAAGAGTGTTGATGAAATGTCCAAAAATGTTCTGAATCCAAGACGGTTTGCTGGTAAGGAAATCCAAAGCTGGCCACGATCAGTGGGTGGTTCCTACCTCATTCTGAAGCCTGATGTTAAGTCACGCCCATGATGCGGCCACCGCCAGTCATAGGGGGTTTCACACAACACTGGAAATCTTAAGAGAGGTTGCATACTGGCCACACATGGGGCAGGACCTTGACCAATACTTGAAGGGGTGTCTTGTGTGTGCGCAATTTCAGCCGACGTCCCTCACACACCGCGCGCCTCTCCAAAAGCGGGGGATGACACTGCCATGGTCAGATTTGCAAATCGACTTTGTAGGCCCTGTGATTCGCTCGTCTAGAGGAAACAAGTACATGTTGACCGTTACATGCTTGTTTACCAAGTGGGTGGAATGTCTCCCAGCCCTGAATTGCAAGGCAGAAACTGCAGTTGCCCTGATGATTAACCACATCTTTTCCCGTTTCGGTCTATCTCAAAGGATTGAGTCAGACAGGGGTAGCCACTTCACCAGTGAAGTAATGACAAAGATGTGGGAGATACTGGGGGTCAAAAGGAAGTTGCATATTGCTTACCGGCCAGCTTCTTCTGGGGCAGTAGAGAGATATAACCGAACCATTGTGAGCATATTAAAGAAGTTTGTGGCAGATTCTGGGCCAAGTTGGGATATCCGATTACCTCTGGTCCTAAGGGCCATCAGATCTACCCCTTCATCTGCAACCAAAATGTCACCATTTGAGTTGATGACTGGGTGCAAGATGGTGCTTCCTCAGCATTTGCTCTACAGGACCCAAGAGCAGACACTAATAAATGCCTCCACAACTCATGAGTATGTGGAGAATTTAAGGAAACACCTTCAACATGCTTTTGCTTATGCTCAGCGGAATCTAGAAAGATCAGCTGATAGCATGAAGACCCACTATGACCTGAAGACTTCCAGGAAGGAATATCAGGTGGGGGACCGGGTCTATCTATACAATTTCCAAAGGAACCAGGCCAAACAGCGAAAATATTTGCCTACATGGAAGGGACCCTTTGAGATTATAGACAAGATCTCCCCTGTGGCCTACAAGATACGCATCCCCAAAGGCGGTTTGGCAGAGGGGGAAGACAAGTGGGTCCACATTAACCAGTTGAAGTGTTGCCATCCCAGTCACACTCTGCAACAACTGGAGGAATCCTCTGGAATCCTAGAGGGTACTGTCTCAGATTAATTCAGTTCTAACTTAAAATATCCTACATATCGCCTATCAAATTCTGAGTTTCTCAATGTGGGTGTTTTTGTTTTTGAATGCAAAAAGAAATGTGCATGTTCATATGTTTTGACTATAAATTTATATGCCACCCCACTATATCAATGGTGGGGGAGAAATGTCCATGAATAGGTATTGCCGCTCTTCCTTTGTCGTCCTAGGAGAAGGAAAACCTGCAGGCTGGCCAAGGAGGACGATCCGGAGACCGGGAGCAGAGACGCAAGGGGCCCAGTGTACCGCCCAATATTCCCATCAGGACCGGCGAGGAGAACCGATCGATCAGTACCGGATGGAGGAAAAGATGCTGAACTGTGCCATCTATTGGAAGAAGATGAGGAAACATCCCAGGTCTTGCGAGTCCCATCAGTGAAACAGAATGGCCATCGCAAGAGGGGGGCTTGTGGGATGTTTTTACCCATGCATCCGAGCCCTACCTCAAAAACTGTGTAGTACTGGCATTGAAAACATCATGATGGCCAGAGCTTCCCAGAAAATGCCCAGGGAAATGCATGAAGAATAGGCTGCCACCCATTTTTGCCGATGTTATGGGCACAGAAGGGCACTGCCTAAAACCCCATTGGACTACCCACACAGTAGCCTGAAACCATTGGGAATGGCAATGCTGATTGCCAAGAGCAACCTAGAATTGTGGGGAATTCATTTTCTTAAATCCCAAAAATGGGTGCATTACCAGTACTCACCACTATCAGAAAGCCGGCGTTTTAAAACAACACCAGACTTTTTTTTTTTGTGTAAAACTGAATAAATGAACCCAAGCTCCCAGGAAGAGCAGAGTTTGAACAGGGGATACCTCATGTGATATGTGATGGGTGCATGTAATTTTAAACAAATGTGTACCTGTGCAAATATGCATTTGGGTCAAAATATAGATTGTGTGTAATTTGACAGGGGTGGGTTCTCTGTATCATAAACAGACCTCATCATGATGACACTTCATTTCATTCCCCCAATCAAGGGGAAGAGGAGGAAGTGGCCAATGACAAGTGGAGAGGGGTAGGGTCTAGAAAGCTAGCCTCTCCACCCACTTTCAAAACACATAAAAGCAGACAGTCAGGACAGATAGGGACATTCAATTCAATTTGCTGCAACGCGCTCTGCCGGACCACACAACATCCAGAAGATACTAGATTCAACACTTAGACTTTAAAACTCCAAAGAACTTGATTCAGAACTCAAAGCAAGGGCCTAAACCCACAAACTGAGAACTCTTCTCAGTGGGCCTCAGCATCCAGCAAAACTAACAGCGATAGCAGCATCCAGGAGCCGTGCAGATCAGCGCTGGGTCCAGAGACAGCTGTGCAGAAAGATCCAGAAGCAGTGCTGTACCCAGAGAAAGCAGAGTAGTATCCAGAACCAGAGGCAGAGCAGAGCTGACCCAGACCGCTGTTCGCAGAACCAGAGAGCTGACCCAGACCGCTGTGCGCAGAGACCGTCCGTGGCGAGTGAAGAAAACCTAACCAGATCCGTGGCGAGGCCCATTCTATTTCTAAATATAGTGTGAGTACCTAGCAGAACTGTGCAGAACCAATCTCTTAGTTAAAATAATATAATTCAATCTATTTTAATCTAACCAGAACTGTCTCCTGTCACCTGTCATTTGCAAAGCTGTCACCTGTCATTTCTAGTTGCTAGCTGTAACTTGTCACTTTGAACTTTTAAAATTTCAAATCTGAAAAACGACCTTTACCATATCGCTCATATCTCCGTGACCGTTTGTCTTAGAGACTTGCAGTAACTTTCCTCTGAAAGCTGGGAATCTTGGCTTTTCAACGAACCTAGAACCGCATTCCTATTCCCTATACTTTTGCCGCAATCGCGAAAAACGCACTCGCGAATTTTACCGCGATTTGCAAATTCCTCCACGTGTGAAAACAGCAGCTTCCTTGCTTTCATTTGCCAAAAATTCGTTTAACCTGCCAATCATTCCTAGAACATTGCTAAAGTAAGCCTGAACTTATTTAAACCAACTAATCCTCAACCTGAACCTCCAGAGGGAATTAAAATCATTTTAGCACATTTTCCAATATATTGCTATCACATTTAAAAGTATTTTGAGCCTGTGTAAAACTCATATCTATTCTCCTCTAAGCTTGCTGGGAAACTGGAACTCTGTATTACATTGTGATTGTATACCTGAACCGTGTGCTCTTCCTTCCATCTCCTTACATTGTACAGGGGGGGGTGAATTGCCACAAAGGGAAAGTGATTACCTTGTCTTTTGTGAAACCATATCAGTTTATCTTCTATACTGCATTTCATTCATTCAACCTTGCATTTCCTTGAACCCTATAAAGCATTCTCTACCACATTATTCTTCTGTCCCTATTTACCAGTGTGCTACCTTATCCATTTCATCTCAACTCCTTAGTGATTATAAAGAAGTGGGCTAGTGCCAGATTCCCCGTTGTTAATCTTTATCATATCACATTAAGTGTGATATTCAATTATTAATTTATTATAAAGTGTGATATATATATATATTGTTTAAATTCTCAAATAAACCTTTTAACTTGCAAAACAGAACTACTTCTTGGCTCAGTGGGGCCAGGGGGATTCCAAGAGAGGGGTGTTATATAGGGGTAGTCATCCAGAACGCATGAACTGGACATAAAGATATATCAATAAGGGTTTCCATTCAGTATCCCAGACTAGGCAATGACTTAGCTGTAGTGTTGAATTGAATCCTCTTACAAACCCCAAGAGTCAGGAGTACTATTTGTGCATCTGAGGAACTCTTCCCCATGTCAGTGGTGGTGTCATAACCGCTGACCACCAGAGAAGGGTCAGGGACCTCAAAAGTCCAGAGGACTATCTGCATCAGAGGAAATCATCCATATGTCAGTGGAAGGAACAGAACCATGGACAATCGGAGAAAACCAGGTCGAGGATCCAAGCCCAAACAGAGACACAAGTCATCTTCCTCGTGGCAGTACTTGGCAGTTAGTGAACCAGGTCTGCCCACTCAAACAAGAAGCATCTGGGTCTGGGACCTAGCACAATTGGAACTGTATGTGCTATTCAACAGAGGTGACACTGGATTATTAGGGGAAGGGAGTCATTCCCCTGGGTCTTGTTTGATTGGCATGTTGTAATGAGAAGCATCAGGAGGCGGGAGTCATCCTCCCGATAACAAGTGAAGACAGTAAGGACAAGCTTCCAGCCCGTGGAAGGGAGTCATTCCCCCTGGCCTTTTGACTACAAACTGTTGAAGGAACATTTCAATCAGGGGAAAGGAGGCATTCCCCCTGATACATCAATGACCGAAGACGAGAAGGGTTGTTGGGCTTGTTTTCTTTTGTTTGTTTGGGGAAAATTACAACTAGGGAAGGAAGGCATTCCCCATGGTAAACATTGTTTGAGCTTTTCTGTGTTGAGACTACCCCAACCAGGGTAAGGGAGTCATTCCCCCCGGTGAGAACTATTGAAGTTCCTGAAGTGAACTCTGATCACAAACCAAGGGGAGGAGAGCCATTCTCCTGGACAACAAACATTTTAGCCTAATCAACTTTAGTTATAGGTGTGAGGGACATAACTAGTGATTTTGACTCAAGACAGTGGACATTTAAGGTAAACCGACATTCTGACAGATCCTTTTTAGTCTTTAGTTGAGGCCAGGAAACCCTCTCATAGAAATAGGGACAGTTAGGCCTTTTCCCTTTCTTTTCAAGCTGAACCTTGCCAACCATCATGCCACCTTTGTGTCAGTCTCCTTCCTCTGTGCCCTTACTTTGCACTACAAAATGTCTGTGTTTTGTCCCTCATCTATTTAAGTCCACCCATGTATTGTCCCTGATGACTGTTCCATTTAATCCCCACCACAATCTGGTCGGAATGTCACTGAAGCTCACCCCATTGTAAGACGCTCACTGCTTCCTGTCAAATCTGATATCTATCTATGTTCTTTTTGGAGATAAAAAGAGCATTGTTCATCCCTTATGTAAATGAATCAGTAAAATAAATCAATGTACATTCATTGGTTCATGCATAGCAGGGAGCCCTGGACAGTGATCCCCATCAGGTCCTTTAAACTACTTTAGGGATCATTTGGTCCTACCCACGACCCTGTTGCACACTTTATTTTTGGAAATGTAAATATTTGCTGGATAGTTTTCTGGAATTCCATTGCAGTCTCGAAGTTCTTACTTTGACACCTGCTTTTGCATTCTACCCCCAAGTTCCATTGTTTTTAATGAGTGTTGCTTAGAAACTTCTAATCATTTTATTTTGGGAATATCATTATGGTAGCGAAATCCTTACTGTAAACTTGAATGCCCTTCCTTTGCAACTTAAATTGTATTCTATGGACAGCTGCTCCTGCGATCTTTCTTTATATTCTAGTATTTTCAATAGTCGTTGATCAGGACATTATAGTCCCTTTCATTTTGGGAGCTTCATTATATCAGGTAACTAGTTGCTCATTAGGTTTATGCATGTCTGCTGCCACATGTTGAGCATTCATTTGAGTTATTTGTCCAGTCTTAATCGAGGTTCAGCCATCAGAGACCTCCAGAGAGAATGACACATTATGTAAACCAATCAATCTATCAGTATTTTCAAAGGGTGTTGCTAAATACAATTTTTCAGCGTGGCATGATGTCAATATCACAGTTTGATACATTTACATGTCAACGTTTAGTATGACAAGGTATTGCTAGCCTTGACAGTGCTATTGAGCATCATTTTCCTCTGTGTTGGCTGAGGAGAGCCTTTTTTGAAAGATCTATAGTGACCTGTAGTGAAGTCCCATGTCTTTGTCTGCAAGATGGGACTGGGGAGACCACGGGGGCTCGGGTGCACAACCTACTAGGTGAAGCAGGCCCAAAATAAGGTATATGGAGTATCCCTTAGGCTCTCCAGTCCATTCCCAGTCATTTTTGTCGTGCCCCTCAGCAGCATAGGAAACACCCTTTTCCGTTAATGTGGGAGGTTCATATGTATGTCCTAAAAGGTTCAATGTTCATCTTGACCCTCGTCAAAGTGAACTCTGTGGTAGAAATGGTCCTTTAACGCAAAAGGAGTTTGTTAATGTGGAAAAGAACTTGTGTGATGATCAACAGGGTTTTACCGTCTTAGACCTTGTAGCCCAGCGACCTGCTCCCAAGACACAGGTATAGAGGACTCTCTTCAAAGGCCATTCATCAGTGATCGTGCTTTGCAGACACCTGCATGAACCCAGACTGCCAGCATTCACAGGACTCTGCATGAGGAAAGGGATTTTTGCATACTTACCACAAACCGGAACTGTCAGTCCATAGCAGTTGCCACAGAAAGGAATGCAGATCTAATATGGCTATTATCAAAAAAGGAATCAACCACATACATCATCTATTTCTCATAGGTGACCTCTGGTTATAATGAACATACACATTTACTAAAGTGTTATGTATCTGTACTTTGCCTTTTTTGCAGACCCCGGGGCATTCCGGCGACCACGCCAACGACAATTCGAATGTTATGAGATTGCTAATACAGAAACCACAAGAAGATTGTTTGAAAGCAAAAAAGGCAAAGTACAGAACACACCCCAATAATATACCAATGCTTGACATGCAACTGTGGGGCAACGTTTGAACGAATATCAAAGCACACCGATATGCCGAGCCAAGAAAGGTATATGCAGTTGTGGTGATTCAGAGGAACTGTAAAGCACTTAAGAAGTCCTGGCAAGGGAAGGATACCAGGTAATTGAAACTGCACAAGAGAAGTCCTGGCAGGGGAGGAGACCAGGCAATTTGCAAAACTGCAAGAAATGTTAAAGGACAATGTTTGTTAAACAAAGGAGAAACTTGTGTTAAAGAAAGACTGTTACAGAACTTGTTGCCTAACCAGAGTATTGTGAATCAAGGCTAGACACAAAGGAACTGTTAGTAAAGAGACATTGCCATCCCATTTAAGAATCCAGGGTCCAAGGTCTTTTCACCTTGGAGAACATTTTCGTTGGAGCTATTCTAATTTTCTTTTATGAACACTTTTTGCCAATATCAGGTTGAAGACATTTCCTTTCTCACTTTGTTCGTAGTGTGAAGGTCAGGATAGGGCATTTTGGACATAAGGATGGCTTTTTAGTTTCTGACATATGTGAGAAACATGAGGGTATTCTGTTGAGCAGGCCTCAAGAATCCCTTATTCAGGTGACCAGGAAAGGGCCGATGCCCTCAGACCCCATCTCTAGGGGCGGACGAGCGAGAGAAGATCACCTGGGATAAGCTCAGGGAAATGACCCAGGTGATACGCAGTATTATACCGAAGAGGAAGATAAGAAGAACGGAGTCCATAAGGACTTTGTAGGTTGTACCATCTCTGCCTCCCTCCCTCTCACTGCATCTCTCCTGTCCACATCCAACAAACCATCCACATATAAATCTCCTCCACCTAGGATCCCGAACCCCCGTACATTCAGAAACCACCTTGATACTCCCAGTAATTCTCCTTCTAGCCCCTATTTCCCACACTCCCAATCTACTCAAACAAAACACTACCGCTCCCACAATCCCCCCCTGTTCATTTTATAATAATAATTCTGGTCATTCCCAGTGGCTACACAAACCCTACCGAATGTACCCTTCCGGAATCACCTGTCTTCCTAGGACGGTGGAGACCCGTGAAGCCTCAAGAGAAGGAATCGTAAGACAGCAAACAATAGCCAGCGTGTTTTGCAGCAGATGTCAACGGTGCCCGGAGGCCTCCTCCACTGACAGCCAAGCCGGGGAGTGATGCATGGCCCAATGGTACCGGCCTTGACTCTACAGACAAGAAAGCAAAGCAATTCATCACAACCGGTGACTTGAGGGGAAAGCCAATAAAGAAACCAAACTGTGTTGAACGAAAGTATCAAGCAGCTAGTTGAACTTTGAACAAACAAAATAACTATTGAGAAAGCGATTACCCAAAGGTAGAGACTACCATAACCAGAAGGCCTTGGGAAGAGGCAAAGAGAGGTCAAAGTGGTCATACAGGGGTCCTGCGAAATCCTCTGTACCGTCAAAAGTCTTTAACCGACAGATGATTTCTGAAGAAGGAAAATGAATCTCACATGGTGAAGATTAGCAAGAGTGAACCCGGCGGAGGGATGCTAATGAAAAGGGGTGAAGTCTAAAAGTCCCATGAGGAATTATTGGTAACAGTCAGCAAGAGTGAACCCAGCAGAGGGAAGCTGACAACCAGGGGCGAAGCCAATGAACTGTGTTTCGTAAAGTTGGCAAGAGTGAACCCAGCGGATGGATGCAAACGAAAAAGGCCGAAGTCTAAAGTCCCATAATGAACTGTTTCTTAAACTTGGCAAGAGTGAACCTGTCAAAGGGATGCTAACGAAAAGGGGTGAGGCCTGAAGTCCCTATGAACAGTGTGTTGACAGAAGTGAACCAAATCGAGTGAAATTCATATTGCATTGTTTGAAAAGACATTAAGATTCGTGAAAGCAGGAAATATTGCAAGACCCAGGGGATGTGAAGTGTCCCCCTTTTCATTTGGGGCCCGAGCCCCGCCGAAGGAGATCCAGGAGTAGAAAGTCATCACCCAAAGTTCGCTGAGAAAGGAACTGTTTGGTTCATTTGTTGAATACGACTTGTGAGGGGTCTGCGCACAGAAGAGGGAGACCCAGGGGTGCAGCTTTCACCCAAAAAATTTGTGCAATAGAACTTTGTTGAGAACATCAGGCCTCGAAGGCAGGAGACTTTGATTGAAAAGAGACTTAATCGCCGAAGAACCTGATAGCTGATACGGAACTGTTGGCCCGTGCAGAGAAAGCTCGAGTATGTGCTGAGGAGAGCCACCTTGTCCTGTGCTGAAAACGTGGGGAATGGAGACCCCTGACAATCACATCCTGACTCATTATTTGCGAACACTTCTTTCTTTAATTAAAACCCTATCCCACACTCTTTCTGTGATTAGATGTAAGGAATTGGCAAAGATTTTTTTTAGTATCAGCCTTTTTATTTTGACAACACCACGAGGACTGCCTTATTTTCATTTGATGGTCGACACTTGCTCCTATCTTAGAATTAGGTTTAGGTTAGGCGTTTTTCCACCCTGCATTTACAGTTTAATTTACACCCTTGAACTGTGATCACGTCTGTCTGTCTTTACTGTTGCCTCCATGAGTTCCTTACACATCCTGACACAGACAGATATTTATTTTTCTTTTTAGGTAGGGAAAATCCTCTTTAGAATACGATCAGAGAGATATTTTACGAACCCATTTTCATTTAAATAAGTCGTTAACCAAAAACATAACAACTTTGTGTCTGGTTTTCATTTCTGACCTGTCACAGTGTCCACAGCCAAAGTCATTCAAACAGTCAGGAGACCTCTGGGGAAGAAACAGAGAAAGTTGTGTGAGGTCGAGGGTAGGGGATTGTGGCATTGCAAGGAAGAGGTACAGAGTATAAAACTGGAGGAGATGGGGAAGAGAAAAGAAGATAGGTGAGGAGGTGCAGAGCAGCAAAGTGGAGGAGCAGAGACCATCTAAGAAAAAGGTAGTTGCAGAGATGGAGTGAAAGGTGAGGAGAGGAAGAATGACTACATAGGATAGAGAAAGGTTGGAGAAGAAGACCATAGCATGGTGAAACATGGAGGAGTAGAGAGAAGCTGAAAGAAAGGAGGTTGAGGCCAGCCAGCGGAAAGGGGAAGTGAGAAGGAGAGGCAGCCAAAGAAAGAGACCTCAAACATGAGGGTTGGTCGAAATCCTAACTCAGAGAGAGTCCTAGTTTGGGGAGTTAGTACACAATGAAGTCTCTGACTAAGTACCAAGGAGTTAAACCCGACAACCCAAGTACCCAATGCGATTCCTGCAAAGGATCTTCAATTGCCCGATGCCTTGTCCATGTTTCGATGACCCAATACACTAGAGCTGGCGTTTCTGGTTTGATTTTCCAGTGGAGAAATTAGGCATCCTAAAAACATCAACGAAAGCCAAGGAAACACATTGTCTAGAAATACGTGTGGGACTTAAAACCCCAAATACTGAGTGACATTTCTGTTTCCTGTTAGGAAGACAGCACCTAAGTGAGAGAAAGGATAACTGATGGCCATGGTAATGTTCTGTGTAATATTCATCCATTCCCAACTGTACCATTCCTTTAACATTGACTATTTATTGTTTATATGTGCTATTTTGATGTCTCAACCCACCTCTCCTAAACTCACTAAGCTTGGTTTGTAACAGAGACCTGAATAATATATTGTGAGGTATTGCCATCTGGCAACGGTGCAAATCTCTGGCTTTTTAAATTTGTATTAGTATATAAAATAATGCAGTGATTTCTGCTTCAAAGGGATAATCCGCTAACCAGATCCCCCTTTGTCGCAACTCCATGTCAGAAGCATTGTGCACCTGTGCCCTCCTGCATCAGTAGCCTGATCCACGGCACCCACTCTGCTCGTGGCACAGGGTAGGTTCACGGGTCACAAGATGCCCACTCGACTGCGCCAGCGACCGCAAAGTCACTGCAGCGCATGGGAGACATTAAAGATATGCTCCCTCTACACAAACTGCAATGAACATGAGTACCCCATGCTGGTGGCTGGGTAATATCTAAGAAGAAACTATGCCTGAGTTTAGGCATAGTGATACATATGATCATGGCCGCCACATCCCAATTCATATTGGACATTTGTAAGCTCCTTTGACTCAGATCTGCTGTGGAAGGGAATGTGTATTCGGGTCAGACGGGCCGATACTGCCACATGGCAGGACAGAAGCCTCAAGGAACCTGCATCTCTTGGATTCTCTTTGTAAGGGCCGGTAACCCCCTCCCCGAGAGACAGCCACACAGCAGGCATCTGTCTGGGGCCCAGGTATCAAAGGAGCACACCCATTCAGGAGGAGTAGCCTCACATTAGGGTACTTCATATCCAAAGGTCTTTGTTGTTGGTAGTAGGGAAGGGAAATGCCCAAAAAGACTGTATCCATTTGTACAAATGGTATAAAAGACCGAAAAAGGCATGTACCACTCGTATGAATGGATACAGTCTTTTTGGGTATTTCCATTGAGAATCCGAAAATATTGAACATGTGGAGCTGGGGTAGGAAAATAAAGTTAAAAAAAAAGGGAAAGGCCCCTGCGGCGCCGGTTGCCAAGCACATAAGTGAAGGGAACCGGTGTTGCAGGGAATCAACGCCACACGACGAGGTGTGCCACCAAAAGCAAAAGGTAAGTAAGGGGGGGGGCTTGTGGGGTAAGTTTGGGGAGGCATTTCCTTTGGGTTTTTTGCCCATAACGGTCAATTTAGCTATGGTCTTTTCGGCCGCAAACTTTTCTGTTACGGGCAAACAACCCAAATCCAGAGGGAAGGGGGCGGGAGTAGGATAGGCAGGAGTGCTTGCGACACTGGAAGAAGTCTTGTTTCTCACTGTCCCTTTCCTGCCTCCTCCACTTCCTCTGGAGCAAAGCACTTTGGTTGCAAGATCAAAAGGACAAAGTCCCCTCCAGCCTGGAGCTGGGATTGGTTCCCTAAAGCCAGCTAGCTTTAGATTAATCACTGCAGGACCTGTGTGCTTAAACTAATGAGTCTTGCACCCCTTCAGCAGAATTCCCTAAGTGCCTCAAGGATCCTCTAACGCTGAAGAGACGTTCTGAAGATTCTCGGTTGGACTTTCTTTGGGACGGTTGCACTGCCCAAAGCCCTCCACCAGAGGTGAAGAAGGAGCCATCCAAGAGAGTGGTGTGGGCCAGGACCAAACATTCTACAACAGATCTTCTGAGCTAGAAGAGCAGACCCTGAATGGGAGTATCACGTCCTCGAGTCCTTTGCAAAGGCTTCACAGCAACGGGAGGGCCAGACAAGCCAAAAGCTCCCTGTTCTACCGCACCAAACCGGTCGCTCTATGTTCCCACATCCAGACCAATAGGGACGGTGCTGGTGTCTGTGTTCCTCCAATCAGCTAAACTATTAACACTGCATGTAAACCAGCTTGACACTGCATTGTTCCCTAGCGAAGCACATCACCTGCTAGGCCTTAAGCGTCTGCTGAATGCTGGATCCTTAACCGAATCTCTGGAGAGTCACTCGCTGACTCGAACTGGGGGTTACAATCACCGCTCGGTCCAGCTAGCCCGAGAACCTCTGCCTCAATGACTGCCATTCGACGCACCCTCGAACACCAGTTTGATCGACGGTTGCCACCGACTCCAACTGCTGGAGCGTCACTCGCCAACTTCTCCCAATGGCCAAAGCCTGACTCAGCCTGGCCCTGTGAATAGCTCTTAGGACTGCCCAACCTGCATTGCTTGAACTGCTGCTGTTCAACCACACAGAGCATCTGCATTTGCCCCTACTTGACGCCTGCTGATTGGCTCACATCAACATTCGAACCCGGGTCTGATGCATGAGCCCACCAAGAACTGAATCCAGATACTGTTACACTGAACTGCCCCCACGGTCTACTTGGGCCCTAGAAACTGGTTAGGCCACAATCCTCCTGTTTTCAACCCAATATCCTTTTTTATGGTAGTACGTTACCTGGCACCCCTGGAAGTACACACAGAGTGCTACTTTCTTTAGTTTGTCGTAACTCTTGTGTTCTTTCATTTGGGGCGGGTTTTGTATAGTAATCTCTTTTCGTTCTACGTGCAGATGGTGTGTCTTATTAAAATATTTATATTTTTGTAGAATCTTGAATTGGACATTCCCTTTATTTGGGCTGGGATACTGTGTGGTTTGGGTCGCTACTGGTTCACCTTCACACCCCTCCGAGTATAGCCTTCCCTCGGCACGCATTACAACAAAAGGCAAAGGTGGTATAGTTCTTGATTGTCCCAGTGTTTACCTTTGTGATTGCTTTTTGTTTTGGATTGTAGAAGTATGAGAGCTGAGTGGGCCATTTTGCCTCTACTCTCAACTGCTAACCTCCTCTCTTTTTCTCTCCTGCCTCACTCCTCTTCCTCTTCGCTAACTCTGTTCAGCTTTTGCTGACTGGTCGCCTGGTTCACCTCAGAACCTCACAGGTCCAGGGCTCCCCCGCCTGTCCTTGCACTTGTCTCCGGGCCTCTGAACTATGGTCAGACTAATACACTTTCAGCATATGCTCCATGAGAGGGGTAACCTCGTTGCACTGAACCCAGGTCCTTGCGGGACTGGGCGCACTTGTCTCCTCCACCCCCTTGCACATCCGTCTGTGCACTTGCTTGACCAGAATGTACTACCCCTAGTAGGTTCTGTCCTGTCCCCCCTTTGTTTCCCCTTCCTAGTTCGGATGCGCCTGAAACACTTCATGCACTTGAACTAGGAGAAATGCTGTCAGGCCTAGTACACTAGTTACTTTTTTGTTAGATCATTCGGAGACATCAAGGCCTAAGAATGACTACTGTATTCCTATGCACCATTCCCGCTTTGAAGCACTTCACCTGTGTATAAGCACTGTTCAAATAAACAATTACAAATTCCTTATCCTTGTACTCCTGCAAGGCTGAATCCAGTTCGTCACATACATGTGTTATTCATTTTATAAACAGCCTGACTATATCTGTTCTCTGGAACATTTGTGTGCTTTTCTATATGCTGATAAGTATAAATCCCACACTCCCACTTCAGGAAAAGGCCTAAGGCAGCTTAGCCATACTGCAAACCTTCTGGCTGATTTTATATACTGAAATTTGTATTCACATCATACACAATAAAAAGTACGAGTGGATATCCCTGTCTAATCAAAATCACTTTCTCTCATGTCCATATAAAATTGTAATTTTTTTTAGAATGCTTTACTTCTTCCAAGAGATTCCTCGTTTGTGATATCTATCTCCCAGCGGAGCTGCTCTTCGGAAACCTTTTGTACCAACTAGGGCCGCTTCTTGCTCTACGTCCGCGCCTCTGCATCGGATAGATCATCCGGCCAGTATATATAGACAGATCTCGCCCTGACGGCGTAGTTCTTTTTGTTGGTGTGCACTGTTCGCTACCGGACCATTGCTTCAAGTTTGACGTTTTGCGCCATGCTGAATCCGATGTAGACCTCTGGGTTTAATCCCTGTGTTGACTGTGGACGTAAAATTTACATTGCCGGCCACGACAGGAGTTGTTTATACTGTTAGGGGGAACGACACAACACTCAGTATTGCAGATAGTGTCAGTTGATGCACACTAAGCCGCTTCGGAAGCGGCAGCAAACATTTTTCTACAAGGAAAAAGACATTAGACGGACTAGATCCACCAAGTGTGAAATGCCAAACCTAAGAGTGTTGCCCGGTCTGCAAGGCCAAAAAGAAGTGGCATCGCAAGACGTGACGCTCAGCCTACGTTTTCTTTAGGTATCATTCTTCTAAGACGAAACATCACTGCTCTGGGGACGACTCTAAATGAGAAGGCACGGGAGGACTTTCGTCTAAGATACTAGACGCTTTGCCAAGGCCCCATCTCCGACTGCTTCGGACATGGCACCGTCTGGATCCATTGTGCTCAAACGAGCCAACATGGACCCTGCGAAAGACCATGATCATAGGCCTCAAGGCTCGTCCACAGCTCCTACGGGTAAACACCCATCGCTAACATGCACCACTAAGTCTTCCAACGTCGATCCTGTTAACCAGAGAGGTTTCATTGTCTGACAAGCAGGTCTCAATTATGGATAAAAACTCAATGGGGGTCATTACGACACTGGAGGTAGGGGGTTAACGGGGCCGGTAGAGCTGCCGCACCTGTTAACCCCCTACCGCCTCATTATGAGGTCTCTTCGTGGGACCCGCTAAGGACGCCTGGTTTTACCACGCGTCCTTAGCGGGTCCCGCGAGCAGACCAGCATGCTAACAACGGGCCCGTCATTAACGGGCCCGTTGTTAGCATGCTCCCCATTCCCATTGAGCCCTATGGGGCCTCGAATGGGGATGGGTTCCTGGAATGGGGAAAGACCGGGCCCTCGAAGGTCGGAATGGCCCAGTATTTCCCCATTCCAGGAACCAGGACCTGGTACCCGGAATGGGGGTAGCCATGCCGCAGATAGCGGCATGGCTACCTCCAGGGTCGTAATGACCCCCAATGTCCCATGTTCCAGAAAGTTATGAATGTTGGTGACACGCTTGCAAAGAGCGGGCCATGGTTGCAATCGTTTCATATGTAATTCTGGATGAACATACACACGCTTAGCAGTTAAGGCTCAAATGTTCCTGGGTTTTTGGATGGATACTGGTTGTGAGGGGGGGGCACCGGTATGAAGGACGGAGCCAGGCAAATCCCTGCCTTGGGAGGTTGACAGACTGGAAGCAGCATTTTGTTGGTGAAATACGATGCATATCTAAAAGGACTAGGAGGCCTACTGCCCAAAGGGTGTCCTAAAAGTGGGATGCAGAGGGAGGGAAGGAAGGAAGAAGTTGAAAGTAACAATATTCGTATGATTGACAGAACCATAATAGCACCATGTTTGTAAATGTTTCTGCCCAACTTCATATGAGGGGTTGATTTGTGGTTGACATTCCATCCCGTTCCTTCATCGAGGTCTATGAAGTCTGCCTGTGTATTCTTTGACCACAAATAGTACATCTGTGGGATTTAATTACGTTTATGAGGGGCCTCCCTTCACAATTCGTTTTCTCCCCAGAAGTGGGTGCTGGGGACATAAGTCTCCCATTCTTACCGCATTTGTGCAGGCACGCTGATCTTGGGCATAAAGGTGATTTCTGCATGAGGTGCATTAACCATCTGAAATATTATTTCACAAACTGTGTTTAAGTGATTCATTCTGTGGGTTTACCTATTGACGGACATTTTAGAAATGGGGCCCAACCATTGCAGTGCCCATTAGCACGTGTCTGTGATGTTGACTTCTTGCAATATCACTTCGCATGACATTACCAGGGCCAAAAGATGCAACTTAAATCTCTGTACCGAAAACCTAAACGTTGGGTTGCCTGCTGCCGTCTGTTCCTGACTTTCATCCTTTTTAGGGTTTTTTTAGCCGAAACTACTGCATGGGGGGGTAGAACTAGGGAGAGAAGGCATATGAGGGTCCACATAGTGGTTGCTGGTGCTGTTTGGCTATTTACCCATCCATTGACTGCCCATGGCCATGGTAATCCCTATTGCCATTTTCCCCACCCCCCGCCTAAACGCACCCTTGAGCTAACTTTATCAAGCCTTAAAATGAAACTGCACTTTAAGTGATGCCATATTTTTTTTTTCAAAGCAATCTTCTGATGTCTGATGGGTTAATTGGTGCTGTAAATATACTACTGGCGTAATAACAATGTCTTTTCCTACTTGATTTATAAGCATTATGCGCGTCCTGCACTGGAGTCCTGTTAAAAACGAGCATTAGCAAAGCCAACAGATTGGGTTTGTGTGTAGGTATTAGTTAGGCATTTGCCAGGCACTGCTGCTATTTGCCCAGGTACGTGCTACCATTCATGGCCAGTTAGTACCATTACGGCAATGCCTGGCAATTACCTTTCACAGATCTACACAAAAGCTAAAACTGTTGGCATTGCCAGTGCTTGTTTATATCTAGCAGAGCACATGTGTTGCTTGCAGGCAAAGGCGTTGCTAGGGGAGGATTGGGGCGGGGGATGGGGTGGGAGGTGTCAAAGTGGGCTATAGCCCCTGGTCTTTTGGTTGTAGCCCTGGATAGAATCTCAGGAGATGCAACCAAAAGGCTAGCTAGCCCCCAGTCCTGACATTAGCGTAGCCCCGGGTCTTTTCCAGCCCTAGGCCAGCAACACCCCTGCGGGACCATTATTGCTATGTTTGTGGCATGCCCCATGTGCGCCTGGCTCATTTGCTTCGCCCCCCTTCGGCATTGTGTTGTGTAGGCACATTTCCTCGTGAGAGCGCCTGCTGAAGACAATCTCCGTGGGACAGTGTGTCGGGGAGACCCGCTTTAGAAGTCCCTTTAGTTTATCTCACGTGATGGAGTAGTTGAGGGGGTGTAGGTCATCATAGGTGAACCCCACAGCGCTCGCCCCTGTGTTCTTTATTCACTTTCTGTCATGTAATGAAGAAAGGGCGGTTTCCGATCTGAGCGTGCTGATAACTAGAAATTATACACCTGTTTCTTCGGGCAGAGATGGATGGCGTGCCTTGCCAAATGCGGTGGGTGGTATTAAGCGAGCGCGCGCAGGAAGGAGCCAAGATTGATCGCACAATTTACAGAATCTGCCGGGCGCAGGGGGAACACACATATGTTTTGCTATCCTGTGTTCGTATTAATACAGACAAGGCTCAGCTCGCCTTCAATTTGCATCAAAATGTAATTGGAATTCGTAGAGTTAATTGAGACGGCGTCAGCCATGAAAGACATGGCACCAGTGCATTCGTGAACCCGGATGAGCTTGATGGATGGCAAGCGGAGGTTTTCAGCATCGAGAGAGAAATATTGAATGTAGCTGAGGAGCACAGATTTCCCACCTGGGTCCTCTGGGAAGTCACAGTCCATATGTAGTCCGTGCGTCCTAACTCTTCTAATGCACTGCTTGTGACCTCATAGGTGGCATCACAGATTGAATCATTTCAATTATCTGCCTTTCTGGACAGGCTGGAGGGACTAGCTGAATTCCTTGGAGTCCATAGGCCTCAACAGGATCAGCCAGAAACTGGAGTACTGGTGGAGGTATTACCAATTCAACAATTATCCAGGTCCGGAACCCGATCCAAAAGGATGCACTCCCTGTTTCCAAAAAGACGTTGTAAAAACCACATTCATGTCAGCCCATGAGTAAAACATCTTGATGCCTGTTATAGGCATGGATTGTGTCCTCCCACGTCTTCCTCATCTATAATATACCCGGATATCCTGCTTGCAGCTCGGAAACCTTTCTCAGCAGAGGGTGCTCGCTGACCTCATGTCCCTCGAAGGCCTCAGTCTCTCTCGAGTATGACGTCAGCGTCGGTATAAAAGGCACAGACCGCGCCCGTTTCCTCAGCTCTGTTTTTACGCAGAGTTGCTCGAAACAGTACTTTCACCTCCGCGGGTTTCCTGACTGCGTAGTTCATGAATAATGTTCAAAGTATGTCTACTTCTACCCCAAAAACAGCTTTCAAGAGATGTGCCAACTGCGGTTCAAAAATGTCCATTAGCATTCCGCATCGGTATGTCTCTGTATTCTGCGACAACTAGTCCCATTTTCCCTAGAGAGCACAAATTGCTAGAAGCCTTAGGCAAGAAAGTAACACTTCTTTGCACCTCCTCCAAGCAAATACAGAAGGTTTGATAGCGGTGGCAAGCCAAAGATTGTGGAAGGAGATTTCAGAATTTACAAGAGACTTTTCATAGACCGGCAGGAAGCATTTAAAGCTGGTTTGGTGGAAGCAAAACTGATTGCACAAGATTTGTAAAAAGCAGTATAGTTGAGGGGCATCTGTTAAAATAACCTAGTCCATGGGATTTTGCATGAAGGGGAAGGTATGCCTACCAGGGCTGCATGGATAATGAAGCATACAATCATGTACAGCCAGGTGTTTTTTCTGAATTTGTGGCAGAGGGCCTGTGTGACGACATTAATCCAAGATGGCCACTGCTCCCGATACTTTATTTTGTTTTTGACCTGTAACTGCTTTTAGGTTGTTTCTTTGAAAAGTTTTATCCTTCTGGACCTCGCGTTGGGCCGGGACTGTCCGTACTGACCGATATGCTATCTGGGGCCACAGGGTGGAGCACTGTCAACGCCACCCAACGGAGTAGTTCATTACTGGAGGCCAGCCTCTGTACCTGAATCGCTGTCTCCCAAGCCGCGGTCTCGGCGGCAATCCATCTTTTGAGATCATCCCACCAAAGGGCCTCGCTTAGGCCTACGGTGCTTTTCCATCCCATGTTTACGCGTCTTTTCGCTGTGATGTATATCAAGTCTTTGAGTTTATTTAGGGGCTTATTCTTACTGTCTCGTTTATACCTTCCCAGAATACAGCCTGCTGGTTCGTGAATTTCCACTTCAATCTCTGCGTTTGCAACCCTCTCCTTCACCTGGGCCCAGAACCTCTGGACCGTCGGGCAGCCCCAGAACATGTGGGTCATTCCCGCCCTTGGCTCATTGCATTTGGGGCATATGTGGGTTGTGGCTCCTTTAAACCTTGATATGGCATCAGGTGTGAGGTAGGCCCTGTTGGTAATGTACAGTTGGATGAGTTGGAGACGGGCATTTCTAGAAATATTCTTATGGTAGTGGGTTACTCTCTCCCATGCTTTGTCCTCAAATTCAAGGCCCAATTCCCTCTCCCACCTCTCTCTGCATTTAAGTTCTTTTTTGGTGGTGCCCTGTAGTAGGGCTTCGTATAGTCTGGAGGTTGTGTGGCCCCCCTCAGCAGTATCCAACATCGACTCAATGATATCGTTCTCCCTGATTTGGTCGGTGGCCTCCGGCCATCTGTCCTTCATGGCCTGTGTCATTGCTCTGTGGAGCAGAAACTGGCCTGTGGGCAGGCCTGTGGACTCGCTGAGGTCACTAAATGTCATGAGCTCCTGTTCGTAAATGAGGTCTCCTAGTACTGCATAGGGTTCCCACAGAGTGCGTATTTCTGTGTGTCCCCATGAGAGTTTAGCCATGACTGCCGCAATGGGGATCTGCGGGAAATATGGGTCTGTCGCCCCCACTGATTTGCAGGCCCGCCTCCAGAGCTGGGATCCAAGTCTAACCAGGTATGGGTAATGTCTCAGGGCCCCCTTGTCAACCCATAATAAGTCTCGGAGCAACCGACGAGGCAGAGCTGGTTGGAGGAGTCGGGTGTCAGAAGTGGTTTCATCTGCCATCCAATGCATCACATGCCTTAGTTGGCTAGCCAAGTAGTAAAGTTCGAAATTAGGGACCTTTAAACCCCCCCTCTCATATGGTCTATGGAGAATTTCCAGCGCCACCCTGTGCCTACCTCCCCGCCAAAGGAACCCCCTGCAGAGTTTGTTTATGTCTCTGAAAAAGGAGCAAGGGATGTTGAAGGGGACGTTGGAAAAGCAATGCAGTAATCGGGGGAGTGCCACCATTTTGAGGAGACCCGCCCGCCCAGCCACCGAGAGAGGGAGCTTACTCCAGAATTCCATAGATTTTGCAAGGGTATCTTTGGCCCTAACCGTGTTGAGAATGTGTTCGGTGCTAGGGTTACAGTGTATGGTAACACCCAAGTATCTGAACAATGTCACCTGCCATTGAAGGTCTAAAGGGGGTAAGGATCTATGCTCCTCTCTGTACAGTGCGGCGAGGGGGTAGAGACAGGACTTATCATTATTGCTCTGAATGCCAGTGTGTTTGTGGAAACCATCTAAAGTCTCTAAAATGTAGGGCAGGAGATGCTCCGGTTTGTGCAGGTACAGCAGCATGTCGTCTGCGTACATAGAGACGAGGTGTGTCTCCCCGTCGAATTCGATGCCTCCGTCTTCGTACTCCTGCCGGAGGTATGCAGCTACAGGCTCCGCGGCAATAATGTATAGCATAGGGGACAGTGGACAACCCTGCCGTGTGCCTCTGTAGAGGGGCCATTTCTCCGAGTATGACTTATTGGTGCACACTCTGGCCATGGGATTGGTGTAGACCAATTGGGTCCATTTCAGGAAGGCGGGTCCGATCCCCATCCTGACCATGGTGGCATATAACCATTCCTCTCTCGCCGAATCCAAGGCCTTGGTGGCGTCTAGTGACGCCACAGCATATTTCTGGGGCCCTCGCTCGGTGCTGTATATTATGTGGTGTAATCTGCGCAAGTTTTCGGTGATAGAGCGCCCAGGCACGTAGCCAGTTTGGTCCTGGTGAATCAACAGGGGTATCGCTCTACGTAATCTATTAGCAAGGAGTGCAGTCAGTATTTTGTTATCCACATTTAACATAGACAGTGGTCTATATGACCCACAGTCCGTCCCATCTTTTCCCGGTTTCAGCAGGGGGATTATTATGGCTTCTCTCATGGAGTCGGGAAGGGTACCACACTCGTAAGCTTCGTTGTATACCTGTGCTAGCAGTGGGGCAAGGGTCTCCTCATATGTTTTATAGAATTCCCCGGGTAAGCCATCCATGCCCGGCACTTTCCCAGATGGTAAGGATCTAATTATTGCTTTTACTTCGTCGGGGGTGATTGGGTCGTCTAGGGCTTCAGCCAACTGTGAATCTATTTTTGGTAGCTCTATGTTATCCAGGACGTCCTCTATCTCGGTGTCAGTGGGGGCAGGGTCTTGGAGTATAGGTCACGATAGAACTTGGAAAAGACCGAGTTGATCTCTGCCTGGGTGTGCGCTGTGGTGCCGTCAGGTCTGAGTAAGTGGCAAATGGGAGTCCTAGGGGTTTCCTTTTTGTAGAGCCAGGCTAAGAGTTTACCGGGTTTATCTCCCAGCATGTGCGTTCTTTCAGTGTGCTTAGCGTATCTTAGTTTCCCCAAGGTTTCCCAGTGTGACAGGCAGGTCTGTCTCAGTTTGGTAATTTCCTGTAGATGTTCTGGAGTCAGATCTGTCCTGCTCTCCAGCTCCCCCAACTCCCTTTCCGCACCCTCCAGGGAGTTCGTGATGGACCTCTGGGCTCCCCCCACCGCGGCTATCATCTCCCCCCTCATGACCACCTTATATGCCTCCCACGCGGTACCGACGCATTCAACACTGTCCAGGTTGTTTTGCCAGTATTCGTCGGTACTGTCTTGTATATGGTCGCGAAAGGCTGCATGGAGCAGGGCTTCGGCCCTAAGTCTCCAAGTGGGAATCGGGGGTCTGGGCGGGTACACTTCCCAGGTGGCCAACAAGGGGGAATGATCTGACAACACCCTTGACAAATATTGTGCTTCGCTAAACGTGGCTTGCTGCCCCAGACTGACTAGAATATAGTCCAGCCTAGTGTGGACGTTGCGTGGCAGGGAAAAGAAGGAAAATTCTCTTTGCTCAGGGTCCTGTTCCCTCCACAGATCACATAGTGATAGCTGGCTTATTAACTTGGATAATATCTTGGCTGGGGGGGATGGGCGGGAGTGTTTAGTATCAGACCTGTCTTTGAGGGGATCAAGTGTGCAATTATGGTCTCCCCCCCCCCCAAATCATGGTGCAATTTACATAGGGGCTCAGTCGCGAAAACAGGGAGTGGAAGAAAGCGGTGGCATCATGATTAGGAGCATAAGTACTAACCAGGCATAGTTCCTTCCCTTCCATGGTACCTTGCACAAGTGCCATCCTGCCCTCGTCGTCCGTTCTGGTGCTCACCACTCTGAATGGGGATGTTCGAGTCGATGCAAATCAGGACCCCTCTTGCATAAGAGGAGTAGGAGGAACCGATCAGGGTTCCTCGCCATGTTTTGGCTAGCGCCTTCAGTTTTTCTGTCGTCAAGTGTGTTTCTTGAAGCATAGCAATTCCGACCTTGCATCGTCGCAAATATGCGTGTATCCGGCGTTGTTTCACAAAGCTGTTCATGCCCCTGACGTTCCACGTCATTACTTTTATTTTTTCAGCCATAGGCGCCGTGGTGTCCGTTGCTCCTCCTCGGCCTCGGTCGAGGTCCTGTCGATGCTGTATCTGTCGTGCAGTTATCCTGAGGTCTCGGTGTTTTTTGTCCAAACTTCCCAACGTGGGCGCTAACTCTACGTTTCTCCCTCCAACTTTGCAAACATAGAACTGGTCCAGCGAGGTGACCCTCGTTCTGACTGTCCCGTTTCGCTCCTTAGGACCAGGCACGGTCTTCGGGTGCCCTACGGGTGGGTAAACGTACCCTGAAAAAGAAACTCCTGGGGGTTTGGGCGAGCACTTGCTTCGGTTTCCGCAAGTAGGATCATATATTGCTGTCCGTCCATCCAGTCCCGTGCTTGTTCCGGGGTGTCGAACAGGAGGGTCCTGTTGTTCTGTATTACCTTTAGTCTTGCAGGTTATGGAAGCATGTACCTCAAACCTGCTGCTTTCAATCTGGCTTTCGTATATATGAACTGAGCTCTGCTCATCTGTACTTGGAAGGTGTAATCGGGATAAATCGCAATCTTGGCGGCGTCCCTCTTGATCTGGCCACCTGATCGTGAATGCGCCAAAATGACCTCTCGGTCCCTGTAATTCAGTACTTTCGCTATCATGGGCCTAGGTGGACCGCCTGGTGGTGGTTTCTTGGCAAGTGACCTATGAGCCCTCTCTATGGAGAAGCCCTTGGACAGCTTTTCTGCGCCAATCTCCTGCAGCAGGAGGTTCTTCGCATAGTTGGTGGGATCTGGGCCTTCAATGACCTCCAACAGGCCGAGAAGCCGGATGTTGTTGCGGCGAGCCCTACCTTCTGCCTCCTCCGCTCTGTCCTCCAAGTTCTTGACTCTCTGCTGGAGACCATCTACGTCGTGTAGGAGTTGGGTTTTTGCTTCTGTATTTTCGCATACCTTGGTCTCCAGCGCTTCGGTCCTGCTAGCCAAGGAGCGGATATCCTGACGATTTTGTTCACCATTGTTGCTTGGAATGTCTTAATGGCTTCCAGTAGTTGGGTGTTGCTAGGTTCAGCTGCCGTTTCAGCGGGGCCGCTTTCCGTCCCAACAGATGCCGTGTCCGAGGCCTCAGGGTTGGGGAGTCTGTTGGCCATGAAAGCGTCTATGGTGGTCTGGCGCTGCTTGGACCTAGCCCCCTTTGGCGTTGATTTGTTTGAGCGCGACATTCTCCTGGATCCGGCTGCGTCTGTGGGCTTCGGACGCTGAGGGCTGTTGCTGTAATGTGCGCTTTCTTTTGTGGCCTCGGGTGAGGCTCGCGGCTTTGAGGAGCGGAGGCCTGTGTCGGGCCTATCGTCCACGGTCCCTCGGGTGTCTCGGTAGCCCATACAACGCTGCCGATGCTCCGTTTGGCAGCTGTGCCTCTCAGTCGCTCTTCCTACTCCTCTCACGAGCGGTTGTGCGGGTTTGTAGTCTCGCGATCCGTTGGGATGGCGCTGGGTTCCCCGGGCTCCGTGTGTGAGAGTCGCCACCTTGGTTCCTCGCTGCCGGTCAAAGCGAGTCTTTCAAGTGTGGAGGGTCCTGGTGCTTCCCGCAGGCGTCCGCAACAATCGTGGTGCTTTGCAGGGTCTGTTGAATGTTTCAGAGCCGTAGAAAACAGCTTATAAATGGCACATCTAGTGGAGCTCAGAGCTCGCCGAAGTCGCGTCCTCTCTACATGGCGGTTAGCCTGCAGTGAGATATTTGTGCGTCAAAATTGCACCAGTTCTTTTTTTCTAGCTGCTGCCATGATCTGTTCCTTCTGATGAGAAAAGTGAACTCTGGACAGTACATTCGACAAAAGGTTTTGCGTTGTTGCATTGCTGTACAGACTCTGTGTGTCTTATCCAGTTCTTTTGTTGCTGAGTCGGGGAGGTCCAGGAGCATTTGAAACATCTCTCACACGTAGTCAGCTACCATTTGAACCGTGACCTCTCATGATATTCCTCGTATCCTAATGTTGTTTCTGTGGGTTCGATTTTCAAGGTCTTCCTGTTTTGTTCATATCATCTCCAGTTGTTTCTCTATGCCCATTGCTCTTGCTGAGCTCCACCTGGTCATGAGCCTTGTTCCCACTGTGTGTTTTCTACTTCGTTCACTCTTGTTCCTTACCCCATCATGTGGGAGTTTAGCTCTGTGACGGTTTTGACCATTGCTTCTTTAGTGTCTTTAATCTTTTTGGTGAGGTCCTGTATTGTTTCCGCCGTGTTTTTCCGAAGCGCAGTTTTCTGCCAAACACGGATCTCAGGACTTGCTCTTGGGATTCCGATGCCTTATTATTTCCACCACCCACTACTGTTGTTGGAGTTTAAGAAAGTTTAATGAACATACTTTACACTGCCATTGTTTTTGCGGGGGGGGTGGATTAAGTGGCCATTTCCTCTGCACCACCTTGGTGGTCTCCCCGTACCATCTAGGTTTAACATTGAAAGAGGCACTGCAGAGAATTCGTAAAAGCAGTCCTGTAGATCAATGTCAGGATGTCAATGTGAGCTCAAACCTCAGATGAAGCACAACACACTAGAACAGGTTTTTTGGCGGAAATCAAGAGGTACAAAAAGGGAAACCTACCTAGCTATAATACTAATTACAAGCAGGTACGCTTTCAAAAATCCTCCCCTTTAGGCCAAAATATTCCAACAACTCCAACAACCTCAGAGGAAGAAGAGGAAGAGGAGCAAGGAAGAGAGGGAACCGAAGATACAAGCAAAAGATTCACGAGATCCAGTCTCAAACACCCCAAGCCAAAACCAATACTCAAAACCTAGTTATAGACCTATCTGACAAACAACTGTCACAAACTCAAATAAATGTTCTCATCTATTGCCTCTCCTTTGCAACCAGTGTAGCACCAGACATGACAGAAGTGCAAATAGACTTATATAAATTTACCAGAAAACTCAAATTGAAAAAATTCTTTCATAACAAACCTGCCTTCTACAAACCACAGATAAGTATACCACTGATCAGTACTAGGAGTATTCAAGAAATTGAAAATATTCATCTTCTCGCTAATCTTGCGGGTGAGAATATTCAGACCTTTCTGATATTCAAAAGGACCTAGGTGCACATCAACGCAACATGGATATCTTGGAACATAAAAACAGATCTGAATTCTCGCCACCTACCGCTGGAGATAATGCAATTGAAATCTTTTACAGGGCAATTACCAAGGAAATAGACCATTACATCGATGCAAAACACAGGGGTTATAATAGCAAGAAAAACAATGTCACCAAATCAGAACGTATGGCGCTCAAGGAATTATCTGCAGATGACACACTGGTCATCAAGGAGGCAGATAAAGGAGGCAATATTGTTATCCTTAATAAATCAGATTATATTAGCATGGCTCAAGAACATCTTTCAACTCTGGGTTGCTATCACTCACCCACCCATAACCCAACTGTTCAGACTGTTCAAGAACTACAGACACTGATACAGCATTGGTATCAGTTAGGTCTACTATCTGATGATGAGAAGTCTTTCCTTATTAACCTCAGACCACAAATGCCAACTTTATACTTTCTGCCAAAGGTCCATAAACCGTTCACCCACTTGCCCTCGGTGAGACCTATAATGAGTGGCCAAGGAGGGGTCACAGAGAACCTTGCAACATACATTGTTTCTTGTATCAAATATCTAGTACCTGAAATACCAGCGTATCTCAAGGATACTACCCATACTCTACAAATTCTAAAAAATATCACTTGGCAATCGCATTACTTTTTGGTTACCTGGGATGTCACTGCCCTGTATACATCTATTGAACATACACTAGCTCTTACGACTATTGGCCACTCTTTCAGAGCCTATTCAGCAACTCGCGCAACACATGTAGAAATGCTAAAGAGCTTTCTTGAATTCACTCTCAAACACAATCAGTTCATATTTGATGTCAAATACTATTCTCAAATCAAGGACATACATAGCCATGGGGGCTAAGTATGCCCCTGCCCTAGCAAATCTCTTTATGGCATACTTTGAGGATCTTCACATTTTTCATCATAACCCATTCAGTCAATATATCTTTACTTGGAAAATATACATTGACAATGTTTTTGCAATCTGGTCTTGAAATCTAGCTCAATTTAATGCTTTCATGCAGTTTCTAAATCTCAACCCTTTTGGCATTAATTTCACAGGTCACATACACGCAACAGAGATTATGTTCTTAGACCTCAAAATGTATATAACTGGTAACACCATACAGACTTGCACATTCCGCAAAGAAACTGCTGTCAATTCGATTTTACATGCTGGCAGCATTCATAGAAAATGTGAAATCAATAATCTACCCCGTGGTGTGTTCCTAAGAGCAAGAAGAAACTGTAGTGATGATCATAGGTTTGCAGTAGAATGCAAGTCGTTAGGAACCAGATTCAAAGAGTGAGGCTATCCGATTCCAATTATCAACAAAGCTTTGAAAGACGTTAAAAAAGTGGTACGCCTTTCTCTGTTTCCTCAAACTCAGGATCAAAGAGCCAAAATCGCTAAATCTTTTCCAAGTCATGTCAATTTTATCACCAAATTCTCTAGTGATTCGAAATGTATATACCATATGCTGAATAAACATTGGGATCTACTATTATTAGATCCAGACTTGGAACCCTACATTTCAGAGAAACCAAATATCATTTTTACAAAAGCCCCTATGCTCAGAAACCTACTGAGCCCTTCTTTTTTGAAATCTGGTTCCATGAGACAGTAAATTTGGCTATCTGAAAATACCAAGCCAATGGGCTTTCACAAATGTGGTACATGTAATTTTTGCCAGTTTGCCCTGTCACCGACAAAAGTCTTCACTTGTCATGGCAATCTACAAGTTAATATCACAGACTTCATCAACTGTCGTTCAAAATATATCATCTATGGGATCATATGTGTATGCAAGAAAGTGTACGTTGGCAGTACCATCCGGAAATTAAGAATCAGGATCAGAGAACACCTTGCCAATCTTAATAGTCAAGATGTCAGACTACCTTTTGCAACACATTGTCAATCTGAACACCAAATGGCACATTGTCGGGATATTAAATTTGTGGGACTGAAACACATCAAGCCCCATATTAGAGGGGGTGATAGACAACTTAAACTGCGCCAAGAAGAAGCATGCATGATCTGCAAACTACGTTGTTTACAGCTAGGTTTGAATCAAGAACATGAACTCAATGTGTTCCTATGAAGCTCTCTATGAGAGACAGGCAAAATGCTTGAAGTCATTGTAATTTCAATATATGCATCAGTTAATAGCGGCTATCTCTCTCCATAAACTACCTGGGTTAACCTTGGATGTCTTTATGACCTATAGACACAAGATACTTAGACACTAATTATAGGTCATGCATTATGATGGTTGATGACACTTGGTGACGCTACCACATCCACATAGGTGCAAGAATCAATTTTTGGAACTCTTGCCAGTTTATAATCGTAGTTACTTGTAATCCACCAGCTTAGCAGCACTGTGTATCCTCCACACAATATTTCTCATCAATCCATGGAAACCATTTGACCGATCAGCTGAATATTTATATATATGTCAATTTCATGATATATGCATTAACCGAATTGCTACCAATTACAGACATTTTTTTCTTAGCCAGGACCATAGGTAATTCTATCACGACTTGCGCCACGCAAAAAGCACGTTCACGTGGCTTTTGCAATCTCACAATAAGGCCTCAGCAAGCCATGTTAAACACTAAATACTAACAGTATGACCGTAGATTCAATCACAGGTACACGCTACATATTATTCAATACCATTATATTACCAACTGTTCTGCTTACAAATACTTATTATTATGTCTCAGTCAAGACCATTGAAAGTCCATTACGACTTGCTTCATGCTAAAAGTACGTTTACATTGGGACTACGATCGCGCCGTCTCAATACTTTCTATTATACTAACCATGGGTTGTGTTTTAAACAACATTATGTGCATTTGACTCGAAACGAGTCTGCTTCATTTGCTCTCTCTGGGAACACTTCCTTCCGCGGCAGGTTGCCAAGCAACGTTTACTTTGCGGTGACTGGCCCAATGGGACAACGCCCATGCAGTCAGCGCTCAGATATGAACAAAACATGAGCACATAAATTATGTACCAGGGACCCTGTACTTGCATTAGCATAGTCGCCCCTTCATGGCTTTGAATATACATGCCATTAAACTTGTATACAATGAACTATTGGACACGTCGCATTAGAGGTACACAGTGTTGCTAGGCAACACTAGATCACATGACTAACCACATGACCAGAGTCTACTTTGCATCCTAGGATTGTTACAGGCTTACTCAGCCAACACCCTTTCTCCTTGACTACTGGACCGGCTAAGCTGCACTTCTCTTCTTCGTGCACGCATTTAAGTGGTTATTTGGTTAGTTGACTCTTAGAAACGCCGCGTCAGAATTTACTCTGCTTTAGGAGCGCCAGTTAGATTATCTTATCATATGAAAATACAATCATGAATGACATGCGTAAAATGTAAAGAGTTCTGATTTATCTTGTTAAACTTGTCACTCAATACCCTTCCCATTCGACCTAATTTTTCAAACAAGTAGCAACTTTAAACCAATTTCCAAAAGGTTACGAATATAAAATCAGGCAAACAACATATTTTTTCTTCCAGTTCACTTTTGGAAATCCTGCAACAACCATTTAATTCGGCAACCATTATCATAGAACCTATTCTAATCTGTTTAGCTGTTTAATCACCCAAATGCGAATAGGGAGGAAAGCAATGGACCTTCTTATTCAGATATTTTTATAGGAGGTTGCGAATTACATTACTATAGTTTACTATAGAAGGTTGTTTCTGCTTTCAGATCTGTCAACTCATTGGACGTTATTAGACCAGAAAAATGTATTTAAAGATTATGCGAGATTCCACGCACAACTAGTACTTTGTCTCCAACTCACCAGGTACCGTTTAGCAATTATATTATGAATTGCAATAAGGATGAGTTTTGGCTCACCAAGTGCCATCTATAGTATCATTCAATTTTAAATCTGATCATTAACGATGTGGAGCTTATCTTTTTCACTTTTTAAAATACAATTCATTTTTTGTCTTCTCGTCCCTCCCCCCCTACCCTCTCCCTGATTTCTCTTTGCGACTCTCTCTGGAACTGTACAAATGTTATACCATATACAATACGCTTTTTACCTTTGTTGTATTACATTAATACCAATATCAAACAACTGCTATGTGCTTTCTGTTCCTATTTAGTTACCTATAGACTTACATGCCCTGAGGACGGCCCGGATAGTGTTGAAACACGTGTTGGCAGACTTTTTCTGTTGGAATCTTGTTTTTCCAGTGCATTTGTATAAATATAATTTATGCACTTGTGTACTTCATGTTCTCAAACATTTGTAAATACTACTCACTGTGAAGCTTACGCTTATACCCTATGACACTCCTTGTCTAATAATAATACTTGCAACCACAAATGGGTACGTTTTATTTTCTTGTCTCTTTAAGCAACCAAGTCTTAGACATAGGTTGGAAGCGCAAACAGTGAAGATCCCCAGCCTGTTTTCACTATATATCTTACTATGAATATCCCTCTAATGAGGACAGGTACATTCAGCCACAATTACTGTGTGGTCCTGCATCTTGGTCCGCAGAAGCTGCTGATCCCCACAGTCCCCCAAAGCTGTGCAGTCAACTACTGAATGAAACAACAGATATCTTAACAACTTCAAGGGAAGCGGAAGTGGAGAAAACAAAAAACTAAGCGGTCACTCTTCTTAAGCTGCTGAGTACCTGCAGAGAATAGAAACAAATTTGGTTACTTTCTTTCTAACTGAGGTCTTTCTCCTACTATTACCCTAGAAAGACTGTATACTTATTAAGCCTTCATGAAGTGCTGGAAAGCCTGAATTAGAGTTTTTTTCTACTTGGGTTAGAAATTGCTCAAAGGAATCTTCAGAAAACTAACATACATGAGTTGACTTTGTTTCATGACTTCTGTGTAATTAAGTTCACGAAAACACCTTGAGAAGACCTCTGATTGAAAATCCCATGACAAATAGGTATTCACATTAAATTCCACCAGAACAAAGACATTTGCAAGCCAGGAAATTAAGAAATTAGTTTTTAGTCTAATTACTTCTAAGTGTTCACTTTCCTAGATTATTGAGTTCATTGCTTGCATTTAACACTAGCTGGGTTGACCAATTGCTGAAGTTATGCACTGCAGAAAATGATTTCTCTTTTCCAATAGTATTTGAGAACACAAGTCACTTTCTCAGTTCCGTAGAAACTAGTCTGCTTTCCTTCTTTGCTTCTCACGGAAGAGAGTTTTAGAAGCCTCTGCGCATGCGTTTAAAACACTAATCTCCCACTCATGTGTGCGGCGAGTACTAAAGAACTCACTCGTCGCCACGCATGTTGTCCTTTGCTACTCGTCGCCATGCATGCTGTCCTTTGTTAACTCTGTTGAACTTTTTATCTTTTCCATTGCGCGAGGATGTGAATCCTCTAAATTACTCAATGCGCGATTGCAGTGAGCGACAACGTTCACTACTGCAGTGCGCATGCTAAAATGGAATCTCCCGACTGGGCACGTGCGAACGAGCAGCGGTTATCTAAACTCAACTCCGCTTGCTGCGCCGCACGTTATCCTTATATTTATATCTTGATTTTCACCTCTATGGCTCTTAACGAGGTAAGAGCCTGCCAGAACTCAAACAGAACACAAATAGCATTTTCGCTAAAATAACAGTTTCAAAAACGCAGTTTGCAGAAATAAGAATTTTGAAGCTGCTCCAGTATGAATTCAAAATGTCTCATTTTAACCTAACTAAATACCTAAACTACAATGAAAGATTGAGAGCGCTCAAAAATGGAACAGTTCCTTGACTTGATTTGACTGGAAATGTACTGATAAACTGAAAGTCTCTCTTATCAAGTAAAACTAGAGCACTGCGCTCCCACCAAGCATCCGCATGACCTGTCCCACGAAGATCTGTCATCAAACCTGCTCCTTCAGCAGCTCCTGATCACAATTACAAAAGTAAACATAGGCCTTAAATCAGAAATGTAAATTACAGGACCTTCATGTTGAAGGTTGGACAATGAAATGCAGTTTAGAATCCTGCAACTGCTCCCTTGTCACATAGGCTATCAAGGTGCTGCAAGGTGATTGGAAGACAATCAGTTCACTGCTTCATTCCTTCCATGCTGGATTGGGACACTCTCCCTCTGATATAAGGTGGTTAAGGATAATACAGGACATAATATAATAAAAATAGAGCAGAAGATAAAACATTAAACTAAAAGGAAACCTGTGAAAACCTGACAATTACAAAAACCTGAATACAATTGAGAACCAACCTAAGTATAAAAGGTGGAACCCAGATTCACAAGGGGAGCACAGAAATCCAGTAAGGAGCACAGAAATCCAGGAAGGCAAAGACGAATTCGAGAAGGAGAGGCTACTGAGAACCAGGCTTGAGAGAACGGGATGCCGAGACGCTACAAGATTGCTGGGTGAAGTAGGAGAAAGCGTGACGAGGGATTTGTGTCTCCAAGAAGCCGAGGGTTTGTCAAAGGAAGCCGAGAAGCTGGCTAATCTCTCTGAACGTTGTGCCAAGACATTGCTTGGTTCCCTGGGAGAACGAAGCTGCTCAGGAAGGTCTGTGGGGCAGGAGGGGAGAGACCCTGACCTCGGATAAAAGAACCGTGAAGGACGTATTGTTAAAGTACAGCCGGTGAGTTTCAAGTGATCAGAGAGCCCGGTTTGTAACGATGCAAATGATTTCTAAGTTGCAAACAAGTTTATGCATAAGAAGCGAAACGCGTTGAAAGAAAGCTTTGATTGTTTTGAACTGTGATGAAACAAAGTAACAGAGTGGTACTCTGGAATACCACATTTTTTAAAGTCTCTGTGAAATGCGAAAGTTAAACAAAGTATCGTCGAGTGAAAAGTGAGTTGAAATGAAAGACGACGAGAAAATACTACGGAAGAGAATATTGAGTGGATCAAGATCCCAATGGGGATCGGATGAAACCGAACTGAGTGATTACATTAATTGACTAGGAAGTGGAACTTGTCGGGTTGCTAAGAAGCATGTTTGAGACGGAGACAAAGGAGTAGAACTTGTCGTGGTGCTAGAAGGCACGCTTGAGGAAAGACTAACAGAGTATAAGGAATATGACAACAAAAATAAAACAGTGTTGTAATGGTTCGGCATGGGGATAAGGAAAGCTGTGCCATTTTGAAAGTCTTTGACATAACCTGCATGTGGAAAGCAGGAAGATTGGGGAAGGGAACCCAGTATATCAAGATGATGAAATGTAATGTAAAATACTAAAGAGTTGAAAGTAAAGAGTAAAGAAGGTTTAAATTCTGGTGAGGAAAGCCGGAAAGATCCACCCAGGAACATTGTTGAAGTACACCGATGTTACGCTAGACAGTATTGAATCAGGCAAGGGAAGCCTGAGAAAGAGAACATTGTTAAAACATGACTGTGTTATACTAGAGAGCATTGAATCAGGCGAAGGAAGCCTGAGAGAAGTACATGAACTGTGCTGAATAAGAAAACTATTGAACTGCCTTTTTGTGAACTGTTTGCAACAAACTGAAATTTTGGAGATCCCGAGTGACTTAAGCTAGGAGAATGGAGTTGAGAAGAAACTCTGTGACCAATCTGATATTCTTCTGTGAAACACGTATATTTTATCCAATACCCTAAACATTGTTAAGTTAGAACATGAGGCCAAGCATAGGTTTGACACAGACAGATTCTTTACTTTTGTCAGACAGACTTTTGGACTACTCTTTCTTCTTTATTCTAATGGTCAAGACTACTCCCATTTAGAAATAGGGCAGGTTGGACATTCTTCCAGCCCATTTTTTATAAATAAAGCTTTTTGAAACTCGTTTTAATAGAAATAGCTTGTTGAAATAGCCATTGGAACCTCTTGTACCTAGTGTTGAGTCGTCACTGTTAGATGTAGTCACTAGGCGGGCTGGTGATTCTAACTCGAACCTGGATTGTATATTTGCCACCAGATTGCTGTGTAACCTGCTTGGTATGTATGTATTTCCCTTGCTTAAGTCTTGGGATGATATAGCTCAAGGGCAACCTGCTTGCCTTGGAAGCAAGACGGCGCGGAGCAACACAGTTCCGATCCCCGGCGCTGTGCTTACAAACCTCTCGGTATTAAGCATGTTATAAATAACCAATTATAAGTGATCATGCAATTTTGAAAATTATTAACCTGGCAGATGGCGCTACTGAGCAGGGTTGAACCATCAGCGCAAGGAAATCTAATAACGTGGACTGAGGCTAACATCCCAAAAATTGGTGACCGCATAGGCAAGCTGGGTTGGGAACCTCACAAGCTTTATGTCCATTGCAAAGGTCAATTGTGTTTTCTGTTGTGGCTGATATGGCCAAGTAAGAGTAGGCCAGGCTGTGTGTTCCTATGGAAAGGTATACATGATGGGGGGGGGGGGAAGTATGGCCAAGTAAGAGAAGGCCAGGCCGTGTGTTCCTATGGAAGGGTATACATGATGGGGGGAAAAACGTACTGAGCGGCAAATTGACTAAAATGAGAAACAATATAGCCCTAACATCGGCCCAGCAGGCATCGGAGACGGCCATTTTAAAAACGAGATATAAGAACTGGCTCGGGCAAAATAAAAGCAGTGCACTCACACCTCGAATTGGAAATTGGTTTTAAAACTTATGAAAACAAATGACTCACACAAATTCTGGTCCTTATATCGAACTTATATTGGAGGTAAATCCCCAAAAGAACTTTGTGGGGTGAGTAAATCGTGTTGGGCACAACATGTAACTGAAACTAGCATCACCTGAGAAGTGGGCGGCTGATGCTAGGTGTTTGCACAAGACTGCATGGTCCAGCAAGTCAAAGGCTGCCGGCAGGTCAAGGAGGAGCAGCATGGCAGTATTTCCCCTGTCGTTGAGCTCATCCATTTGTGTCTTGAGATCGATTAGGGCCATCTCCGTGCCATGTTGTGGTCTAAATCCGGATTGGCGGAGCCTAAAAGCTGGTTAACTTCAAGATAGCTCTGGATTTGAAGATAGGCTGCTCCATCTGTTATTTTGAGAAGGAAGGGTACTGTGGTGATGGGTCTGTAGTAAGTAGGGATGGAGGGGTCTAGAGTTTGTTTCTTGAGGAGAGGTAAAACCCAGGACTCTTTTAAATTACTTGGTACAGTATTTTTTGAGAAGGAGGCATTAATTAGCTTAGAGCTAAATGGAGCAAAGTCTCTCACTGCATCATTGATTAGCTGGGCAGGGCAGTTGTCACCATTGCAGTTAGATGACTTCAGCAATGCCATCATTTTTTCAGTTACCTGGAGGGAAACTTTAGTGAATTTGAGTAATGCTCGACCTGGTGTGTCTGAAGTAGGGCTGGTGTGTTGCGTCTCGGTAAGGGGCAAGGAGGCTTTTTTTGTTGCAATTTTAGTTTGAAGAGTTGTTATTTTATTGGCTAGGGCATTCTGTATACTGGTGCATCAGTGTTTGTCTTTAGGGACATTGTCAGGCAGAGGTAGGGGTGATTCAAGCTCCCGTAAGAACACAAACAATTCCTTGGTATTGGAGCTAGCATTGGCGATTCTTTCTTTGAAGAGATCTTTTTTGGTACGGGTTATTTCTTTTTTGTAGTTTTTTGCAAAGAGGTTTAATTGCATTTTGTTTTCCTCAGAAGGATTGTGTCGCCACAAGGTTTCTAATTTTCTTTTTTGCAGTCTTAGATCTTTGAGGTGAGGGGTAAACCAAGCATTAAGGTGTGCCTGCCATTTACTCTTACATAGTTTGAGGGGAGCAATGGTATCAAGGGCCTTAGTCATTGTGTTATTGTAGAGATCCACAAGGAGGTCGGGATCCAAGTTACTGGGGGCGGTGTTAATGGAGGGGAGGAGTAGTGGTAGGAGTTTGTCAGGTGTGCTGTTTTATTTTGATCTAGTAGTGATGGACGGTGCCATAACTTTGGCTTGGGTTACTTGTTTCTTTATAGATATGATAAAATCAATTAGGCGGTGGTCTGTCCATTGTTGAGGGGTAGTTTTAGTAATAATGGTGGTGCAGTTTAGGGCGGCAACCCAGTCTAGGGTCCTTAACTTTGTCATGGGTTGGAGTGTGGACAATTTGGGTTAGACCATGTTCAGCAAGCATGGTTGCTGTAGTTTGGGCATGTTTGTCTTCTGGATTGTTAAATCCTACGTTGAAGTAACCCAGTATTAGTAATTGTGAGGTGTCTTTGGTATTGTTGGCTAGGAGTCCTCCTCAAAGGTGCCGATAGGCCTGGTGGCCTGTATATTAGGTAGATTGTTAAAGTACGGCAGTTGGAGATGGGCACTTTGGCAGTGAGCAGTTCACATGACGTAAGTGGGGGTGAGGTTAGAAGTCTGATGGCGAGGTTCGCTTTTGCTATAATGGCAAGGCCGCCTCTTCTGGCATTGGGTCTGTCCATTCTGATCAAATGGTAGTTGTCTGGTATGGCTAATGTAAGGGCAGGGCCTTCTGCCTCGTGCAGCCAGGATTACGTGATGGCTAAGAAGTCGATGTTATCGGAAGATAGGATGTCTGCTATTTCTATGGCATGAGCTACTATAGATCTGGCATTAATCAAGGCTCCAGTTATCGTAGTCATATCTGGTAGCTTCGGTTTCTGTGGTTCTGTGGCAGTTCGATTAGGTAGGTGAGTTTTGTCGTTAAGTGTAGTTGGGCCATCAGGTTGCTTAGGGGATGGGGTGGTTGTGTTGTAGTTGGAGCAGGAGTTTAGTCCTTGTTGCTATTAGTTCGAGGCTCGTAGAGGCACAGTAGTCTGGCTCGGAGTGTAATATTTCTATCAGGTGTAGGACAGGGTAAATGCTTAATTTGTGGCATGGTTAAGTAGATTAGTGGCAGGGTAATCAGCAGGAGGATCAGCTGAGTCTTTCTAATGAGCATAGTATTATGCAAATATACTTTGGGTTGGACTGGTGCTGCAACCTAAACGAGGTGAGGCTGTCAGGTAGGCTAATCTAGTCTCTCCGCATACAAGGCAGGTGCAAGACAGGTAAGGTAGTCGGATATAGGCAGGGCAGATGCAAGTCACAGTAAGCTAGTCTGCTATAAACCGGGTAAATGTAAATTGCAATAGGCTAGTCTGACCTAGGCAGGGTGTATACGAATCGCAGAAGGCAGGTCTAGTCTAGGCAGGGCATAAACAGATTGCAGTAGCCAAGTCTGACCTCGTCAGGGCGTATATAAATCGCAGTGGGCTGGTCTGATATAGGCAGGGCAAATGCTAGCGCAGTGGGTTAGTCTGACATAGGCCAGGTAGATGCAAATCGAGGTAGGCTAGTCTGATCTGGCAGGGCGTATACACATCACGGTAGGCAGGTCTGACCTAGGCAAGGCATATGTAAATCACAGTAGGCAAGTCTAGCCTAGACAGGGCATGTATAGATTACAGTAGGCAAGTCTGACCTGAGCAAGCCATATATAGATCACAGTAGGCAAGTCTGACCTGAGCAAGGCATATATAGATCACGGTAGGTGTGTCTAATCTAGACAAGGCATATATAGATCACAGTGGGCAAGTCTGACCTGGGCAGGGTGTATACAAGTTGCAGTAGGCAAGTCTAGTCTGGCAGGGCAATTACAAGTGAGGCCAATGCACATCACAGTAGACTAGTTTGGTATAGGTCGGCAGATACACAGCAGAATAGGCTAGTCTGACATAGGTAGGTCAAGCATAAATCATAATAGTCTAGTTCAGCTTGGTCAGTGTGGGCAGAGTGAAGCAAAACAGTTAGCAAGACTGTAGGCAGTGTTTAGCATATGCAGGCACGTGCATGTAGGTTGGCTGGGCTGGTATGTGTACTTACGACTAGTTGGTTCGTGGCACAAACATACTTAAATAGCGTTCGGAGGGTGTTTTGGAAAATGTGAGAGCGTAGAGCTACTGCAGCGCCATGTGTGGGCACAGCAATATAAACTGGTATCATTTTGCAAATTGGTTTGTTGATAATGTGCTCTTAGTTTGTAGTCGTAGTTGTCGTTAGCTTAAAGAGGCGGGATATGGATGCGTACTTATCTAGTGTCATCCAGAGACACGCTTCACACGGGTGGGTGTCTTTGGTGTTGCTAGACAGTGCAAGAGCCGGGCGGATGCCGACAGTGTAGGTAGCTCAAGTAATGTCCCTGCACCAAGGGGATATATGGACACGATAAGAGATTAGGTGGCTTTAGGTTATAGATCACACGTCATGCTTATCCTGTGGTACATCAGAAATGTGGGGTTGAGGATACTCTCGTGGCAGTCGATGGTTACGGTTATATGGAGGCCGACGTCGAATCTGCAGGGAGGGTTGTATACTCCATGGAGAATGCTGTTTGGGCCGATTTGAGTGTAAAAGTGTACTCCGGTATTCTCTCTGGCGTTACAGTGTAGTTCGGCAAAGGCAAGCTAAGGCAGTAGATGGCCTTATAAGGAAGGCCTTAGGTAGGAAAGGCCGGCTATCGCCTTCCGATTCCGTGTTGCTGCACAAAAACAAAGCTCAGCCAATCGGTGCAGGCTCGGTGACCTAGCAACGTGTAAACAATGCTGCGGTCGCCATTTTGGGGAAGCTCCTTATGGAGCGAGTGAAAGATTTGCAGAACTCGGTGGATGCCTGGGTGAGGAGCAGGGATGGGCGTAGCAGTGGGGCTTGGGACCCTCAGGTGGTACTGTGGTGGTCCTTCTTACCCCAGTACGCTGTAGTGATGCCGGAATGGATCAGGTATCGTCATTGGTGTCAGCCGTGTCTCCTGACTGCAGAGCAGCGGGGCGGGATCTTGCCCTGCCTTCAGAGCTGATACTGCAGAGGCAATGATGATATTAACTACGATGATATTGTAATACTCGACCGCACACCCCAGGGGCTACAACATTTGCTGGACACCCTTGCAGCGCAAGGGGAAAATGTCTAAAAGGTACAACTGGTGGGTAGAGGGTATTAAGCTGAATCAATTAAAGAACCATATCTATCTGGGATGTCCATTTACTGGAATATCTTTCATGTCAATTGTTGGGGACCCTGTGACTGCCAAGCTTATTTGTAATTGGCAGGTTTTGAGAAACTTCATAAAAGTAAGGGTAGGCGAGTCTATCGAAGGTCTCATTGAAGTCCACCCTAAATCTGCCATTTCAACATTGTTATATGGAATCGAATCTATGATGGGTGTCAGTTCAATATGGCTGAATAAAATTGAGGGGAGACTCTTGAGGTCATTGTTGGGGTTACCTAAAATGTTCTCGGAGGAAGCCCTTTGAATGGAGTTGGGGGCTGATTTCACTTACACCGTATTGGAAGATCACGGAAGGAGAGTCTGGTGCAACATCTAATCCATTTCTGTTGGTTTTGGGGGCACATGGTAAGTTGACACCTGGTAATACTGCAAGAAGTAGTCTGATGAATAGTATCTTTGGGCATCTTAAAGACATTGGCCTCAGAACAAAAGATGTGGCACAGCCTGGCGTATTCTTGTCTGAATTAAGGAAGCAATCTTTGCTTTGGGATCGGGTTATGACTAACGAGATACTGAAGTCGCGTAAACCTCATGCTGAATTTGTCAATCATGGATTTCACTGGGGTAAACCCTGGAGCTACCTCATAAAATATTGTAGTTTACCCCGACGCCGCTTTGTACTGTACTTGAGACTGAAAATATTGCCAGTACGTGTATTTGTGGGGTCGAGATTGAGACAAATAGACATATTTTCACTAGATGCCCTGAACTAAAAATGCTGCATGTGAAAGGTTATGAGCGATTCACAGCAAATTGCGGGGACTATCAAGCTGATCAGTTTTGGTTAATGCTTTACTCGGTGGAACCACTTTTAGTGGTAGCCGCGGCATGTCATATATTTGGGCTACTGTTAAAACATTGTTGAATTAAGTGGGAAAGGGCCTGTGTTAAAGAATTTCTTTGCACTATAACTGACAGGTTTTGTGTGAATGAAGTACTGTCTTATTTGTAATTGTAAATGAGTTTTAGGATGGCTTTTTAGTGATTGACTGTTATATTGTGTATTGTCATTTTTTTATTTCATGTAATGCAAAAGCATAATAAAAAAAATAAGAGGCCTTGCCGAAAAAATGTTGTCTAATCATCTGCGCTCTTTGGAATTGAAGAGGAGGAGAGACTGAGATCTTTAAGATTTTGGGGATCCGCCGGGTAAGGAACTTAATGGGGTTGTCTTGTTCAACATTTTCTGGAACTCCATATATTCTTATATATTCCCTCTATTTCTGTCTTCTAAGTTTGCGACCTCATATTCCAAATGAAGGAGTTTGTGCTGCCGTTCAAGGACTTCCAATCTGTCCTCGGAAAATGACACACGTTCTTCTACTTCAGACAGTCGTGTGTTAATTGCCTGAATCTCATCTTTGATAGGTTTGAAGTCATCTTGAAGCATCAAGGATCTGGAGCGCAGAACAGAAATAGATGACTGGATAGTAGAGTGTTCCAGTAAAAAAATAAAATCCATGCCTTTACTTAATGTAGAGAGCTCTCCTGAGGGTTAGAGATAATTTTGTTCAGTCATACTGATTAGAATCAGTCCTGCAGGCAGGATTGGATAAATAGTACTTATGATGATGCAAAAGTTGCTGTTAAAATGCTGTTAATGGCCAGCAATACCATTTAAAAGTCTCTGGGTGTCACTAATGAGTAAGCCTCTCCAGACGAAGAAAAAGCCACGTCCTCGCATAATGCGTCACACAGTGTCTCGGCCTCAGGGAGCACGGCAAGACACCAGATGTGAACGCTGATGTGTGCAATGGCAAATGGGGCAATATCAGGGTTGCTCATCTTCAATAACACGATGGAGGCTCTTGCCTGTACAGGAGATGTGTGGTTCACCACTGGAATGGAGCTACAAATGCCTCAGCGCTGCGTATGTGAGCGAACATCCCGCTTGGGAATTGCGCCCGACAACGGGTATTCAAATGTGATGTCAGAAACAAAGAAAAAGCACCCCGGAGAGGATTCCAACCCTTAATAACAAGTGTGAGGGCATCTTGAAGTAAAACACAGACAACAGATTCAAAGTTCAAAGCAAACGATTTTATTAACTTAAATGTCAGGATGGAAAAAAGCTTATCTTGCCCTATGCTATGGTGGGATTATCTTACCAAACCAAAACTAAGGAAAGTCCACAAGTTTAATTTAGGAATCTCGCTGTGTCCAAAACCTATACTTGCCCTCACAAATTATCTCATACAACATGTAGGGATGTCAGCGACAACCAAAATAGTGTTCAGCATAAGGTCCGGAGCTTGGTCTAGCTCACAGCTCCCTTTCCCCAAGCATAAAGTAGTTTTAAGGATTGCCTTGAAATCCAAATCACTATAGGATTGACCAATACTCTGGGTTCCGTTCCCAAGTTCCAGCACACAGTTCAAAACACAAAATATCCTCAGGCTCTGTCTTGAAGACAATAATTAGTTCCAACCTTTGGGCCTCCTTCCCCAAGATATGATTTCAGTGAGGTTTTAATATGAGGGTGTTTCCCAATTTTCTTAATGTTCTGTGCCACACTTGAACCCTCTCCATATAGCTGGTTTTTGCACCACAAAATGTTTGAGGTGAAAATGACAGTTTGGTTGCATTAAACTTTTTAAAGTTCATTTCCCAGAGTTGCATTCACTTTGGGTTGAAATACACATTGGATTCGCTGGTCTTGTTAAAGTTGTTTTCACTTTGGAGTTCATTAAACATTGGTTTCTTTTAAGTAACACCTAATTGTTCTGTACAAATAATATATGTGAACGTTGCTTGCAATGTAAATTTCATTCACTTTCAGAATTGGCCCACATGTATTTAGTTATAGGGAAAAGCGTAATTTCTTTTAGCAACTTCATAAGTAATAGTTTTCTTTTAGTGCGGTATTAAAACATTTGCAGATTTATTGTTTGAACATTGGTTTTCCGTTCAACATTCAATAATGTTTAAATGTTTGCATGTAGGTAAATCTGTTGTTATTTTAATTAGCTTCGTTGTAATATATCTTTGTTGTTTGCTTTTAAATATGACCAGCGTGCAGAGACTTTTCAAAAATGTGCTTTCACCTGCACACAACCACTCCACAACAAGCATCCACTCTTATTCCAGAGTTAACAACTCTTATTGTTCGGGGGTTTGCAAGGATTTGAAAAGGAGATTTCGAAAACGTGTCTCCCCATTTACACGACCACTCTGATACAAAATATCCTTGCACGTGGAACAAACACTTGCATATCGGATTTCTGATTGCTTAGAAACTCACTGGTTGCTTCGATGCGATTTCCTGCAGTGCAGATCTTCCGGCCTTCTGGTCTTTGCTTCAGAGCTCCACCTTCTGCCCCTCGGGTACTCCTGGGTCAGCTTCTGGCCCCAGGAGAACAAGCACCTTCAGTAATAGAACAAGGGACAGCCTTCCAGCACGGCTCCCCTTTCACGCCTCTTTTGGTTCCACAGAGGCCAAGCTCCCGGGCCACTCTTCCCTGAACCATAAGGGTGCTGCACACGAACAGCCCCTCGTTGTTTTTCTTGGCCTCTCTGTCGCTGCTGCAATTTCACAGACACTGCTCTTGTCACCACCTCCTCCATCACTCTCAGTTAGTGGTGCTTTTTATACACCTACAGCCTTTTAACCGGCTGCAGGTGCGAGTTCACTATGTACCCTGCCTGACCATCATTAAGGGGATATGCCTGACCTCTACTGCTATCAGCAGGCCTCTTCCTCGTCCCAGTTGCTAGCTGGTGAAAGCAACTAGTCTTCATTACTCCAGGGTGCCTCTTCCTCGTCTCAGTACTTTTTGTAGTCATGTATGAGGAAGTCAGGGGGCGGGGGGTTGATTTATAATACCCCATGAAGACGGGGGGAGGGTTGGGATGGTCATTAGTAGGAAAAGGGGGATACCATGTCCATCCCAAGGGCATCCCAGTCCCCACAGACTCTCCACCCAGGTGATCTTTCCTCGCTTGTCCACCCCTAGGGTCGGGATCAAAAAATGGTGGTCTTTCCCTGGCCACCTGCGCAGAGGGCCCATGGGGAATAGAAGTGAGAATACCCTCAGGTTTCTCACACAAGGTAATGATGAGTTAAATGCGAATTCACATTCTTGAATATATATAAAGGGCCACTTGTAATGCTCCGTCAGCTGAGCTCAGGAATCAAGCGTCCAGATTAGGGGGTATTTTCTTTTTGGAACGGTGGAAATGTATATTGTGTTTGCTAAGGGTCTGTCCAAGGGATTCAACATATAGTTTGAAGAAGTGGGGTCTGATCGATAAGTGGGCATGGAGACAAAGTGTGTCCTGTCAGTGAGAATGGCAGTGAATCAGTTGAGTACGGTGCCAGAGAGATTCATCCTGTGGGCTAGGATGTCTAGTAGAATGGTGTGGTCGATGGTGTCGAAGTCTGCAGAGAGGTCGAGGAGTATGAGTAGTGCTGTGTCCTTTGTCTGTGATGCTGTGGAGGTCATTGATGATGTGAAAAGTAGCAGACTCGTGCTGTGTGCAGGTTGAAAGCCAGATTGGAAGGGGTTGAGTAGGTTGTTTGTGATGATATGCTGTGAGGGTGATGAGGGCGTCAGTGTCAATGGGGTGGGTGGTGTCTTGGTATTGTGCATTTGGGAATTGAAGTAGTTCATGAGGGAGTTGCCATACTGCAATGGATGGAGGTGAGGAAGGTGTGGATGGTGGTTTAAAGAGAGCACTGACAATGTTGAATTGTTTCTGGCTACGGTTGGTGGCAGATCGGAGTTCTTGGAAGTAATGGGTGGCTTTGGCATCGCATATGACTGTTTTATATTTGTTGTGCCAGTGTCTGAGGGGAGTCCTGATTGAGGTGCATGGGTTCTTTTGCCAGGCATTTTCTAAACATCCGGCTTCCTGCTTGATAGAGATGAGGGAACTGTTTAACCATGGTTTGTGGTGGTTGCTGGGTTTTTGTGATTTGAGGGGTGCAATTTTGTTATGTACCTTTTGTGATGCTGGTGTTATATTGGTGGAGTAGGATGGAATGATGTGTGTGTGGGGGTGGAGAGGAGTGGTATGAGTGGTGCTAGGGCTATGGCCCTCATTACGAGGTTGCTGGTAAGCCGCCAGTAGTACCGGCAGCCTACCGGCAACTTCGGTTTACCATTTCCACCGCCGATATCCTGGTAATACCAGGATATTATGGGCTGCAGCAGAATGGTACGTCCCATTCCCATGAAGTCAATAGGACTCCACGGGAAGGGGAACACTGAAGCACTGGCACTGTTGGAAATGGTGCCGGTGCTTCAGTGTATTATCTGCTGGTAGGTGACTGAACTACCGGCAGGTCAGGCCTGCCAGTAGTTCACATCCCCTACCGACAGACTCTGGAGTGAGCCGATCCGTTACTGGCACCTTATTTCCGGACCAGCTCTCACTTCTAATGAGGGCCTATGTCTGTAATGTGTTTGGTTTGTTTGACTGGGGGGCGAGGTGGATGTGTGGCAGGCGGTGGGATTTTATGTGGTAGTGTGAACGGGGTAGCAAAGTGGTCAGACCACGATACCCAGATTAGATTATCAACGGATACATGATTTTTGCTTGTGCTCAAAAGGTTCAGCTATGTGTGTGGGATAGGTGATGAGTTGTGTGAGGTCATAAGGCGTGAGTGGAGCAAGGATAGTCTTTATTATGGGATTGGTGGCCTAGAAGGGAACTAACGGGGTTGAAGTCGCCATGGAAGATATTGTTGCAGCGGGAGGTGTGGTTGTTAGTAGTGAAGTCAATCCAGTCAGTGTGAAAGTTGGGATTGTGTGTATGAGGGCGATACATGAGATGGAGAAAGGTTGGGTGTAGGTGTGATGGAGTGGAACAAGTTAGAGAGTGAGTGCTTCAAAGGATGTGTAGGGGGGGTGGGACTACTAAGTGTGAGTGTGTCTTTATATATGATGGCAATGCTACCACCTTGTTTGTGTTGGCGGTCTGTGGTGGATGAGATAGTGCGGGGGAAGCATGTCAGGGATAATAGGTGTGTGTGGTGGGTGTTTAAGCCATGTTTCATGAGGAAGAGTACATCTGGGGAGTGTGTGCTAGCGAGTTCATTAATTTCATGTGTGTGAGCAGTTGCAGAATGGCAGTTGAAAAGAATGCTGTTGTATGCAATTAGTTGTTTTAATGGACTGTTGTTTTGGAATTTGATTTGGATGTTGTTTGTGTGCTGTATGTGAGACATTTTTTGTAACAACCTGTCGGAAACGGGCTAACAGGGACCACAGAATGAAATAGAGAAGGATATAGCAGCTACCTTTAGCTTGGTCTTCCCTTAATAGGGGCTAACAGGGAACACAGAATGAAATAGAGAAGGATATAGTAGCAACCCTTTGCTCTCTCTTCCCTTTACCGGGGCTAACATGGAACACCGAAAGAAATGGAGAAGGATATAGCAGCAACCCTTAGCTCTGTCTTTCCTTAACAGGGCCTAACGGGACATAGAATGTAGAAAGCCATTGCAGCAACCTTTGGTTCTGTCCTCCCTTAACATGGGCTAACAGGGAACACATAATGAAATATAGAAGGCTGTAGCAGCAACTCTTAGCTCTGTCTTCCCTTAACATGGGTTAACGGGGAACACAGAATGAAATAGAGAAGGATATAGCAGCAACCCTTAGCTCTGTCTTTCCTTAACAGGGCCTAACGGGACACAGAATGTAGAAGGCTATAGCAGAAACTCTTAGCTCTGTCTTCCCTTAACATGGGCTAACAGGGAACACAGAATGAAATAGAGAAGGATATAGCAGCAACCCTTAGCTCTGTCTTTCCTTAACAGGGCCTAACGGGACACAGAATGTAGAAGGCTATAGCAGAAACCCTTAGCTCTGTCGTCCCTTAACATGGGCTAACAGGGAACACATAATGAAATAGAGAAGGGTATAGCAGCAACCCTTAGCTCTGTCTTTCCTTAACAGGGCCTAACGGGACACAGAATGTAGAAGGCTATAGCAGAAACCCTTAGCTCTGTCTTCCCTTAACATGGGCTAACAGGGAACACATAATGAAATAGAGAAGGGTATAGCAGAAACCCTTAGCTCTGTCTTCCCTTAACATGGGCTAACAGGGAACACATAATGAAATAGAGAAGGGTATAGCAGCAACCCTTAGCTCTGTCTTCCGTTAACAGGGGCTAACGGGACACAGAACTAAATATAGAAGGCTATAGCAGCAACCCTTAGCTTTGTCTTCCCTTAACATGGGTAAAGAGGGAACACATTATGAAATAGAGAAGGATATAGCATCAACCCTTAGCTCTGTCTTCCATTAACAGGGGCTAACGGGACACAGAACTAAATATAGAAGGCTATAGCAGCAACCCTTAGCTTTGTCTTCCCTTAACATGGGCTAATCGGAATTGTACGATCAGACCGAAAAAAAAGGTCTGACCGTACAAAAAGTCCGTAAAATGCTACCACCAAAGGTTCGAACACCAAAAGATTGAACCTTTGGTGGTAGCATTGTAGGCAAATATATAAAAAAAAAGACTGCGGGGGTGTCCCCAGCAACACCCCGCTCACTATACTATTTGGTATAGTGAGCGGGGTGTTGGGGGGACAACCCCGCAGCACACCCAAAATAAACAGGGGCTGTAGGGGTGTCCCCCCAACACCCCGCTCACTATACTGTGTGGTATAGTGGGCGGGGGATGCAGGGTCACCCCTGCAGCTCCTGGAAAAAAAAAAGAAAAGGACCCCCTGCTGCCAGTTCCTAATCACGGAGGTGAAAGGGAAGTGGCGCCGCAGCAACTCGGCATGTAAAAAAGGTAAGTAGGGTTTGTTTATATGGTTTGTTTATGTTGGGGGTGTAGGTGAGGGAGTGTTGTGGGTATGGTGTGGGTGTGTAGGGGTTTTGAATTCGTGTTCGCATGGGAAATGTGTAAACCTCTTGTGGTTCGCACATTTCTCATGCAAACCCGTAGCTCTGTCTTCCCTTAACATGGGCTAACAGGGAACACAGAATGAAATAGAGAAGGATATACCAGCAACCCTTAGGTCTGTCTTTCCTTAACAGGGGCTAACGGGACACAGAACTAAATATAGAAGGCTATAGCAGAAACCCTTGGCTCTGTCTTCTGTCAACCGGAGCTAACATGGAACACAGAAAGAAATGGAGAAGGATATAGCAACAACCCATAACTCTTTACTTGGCTCAGGACGCCCGGGCAAATGGACGCCCAAAGGACAGTGCTTATGTAACCAATGTAGGCATTCCCTAGATAGATCTTGGATGCCTCTTGTAGACCCCCTGAACTTGCAGGCAGCCTCAGGCAGATGGAAAGAGTAGGGTGGGCAACTTTACAAATGGTTTTCGCAGGACACTTTGGACGTGGTAGACTATTAGAAGCAGCCTGCAGTATGCACGCTTCCGTACAGTATCAATTCCGACCTCCCCACAATCAGCATTTTTGGGAACATTAGTGGTAGATGGCATTTTTAACACATAAGAAGAAATAATACAACTGTGGGACCAGTACATATGCATATAACTCACCTATTAGAACTCTGTCCAGGCCCTGTGGGGCAAAATGCGTGCAAACCTCCTAAATTGCGTAGACACTGACACCAACAGAAGTGACTTCATAGAAAAGTGCATTGCAAGGAGCATGAGCATTTTTTTAAACTTAGTGGCAACATAAGAAATTACATTACAAGAAGTTGCTATAAGTAAGCCGAATGGCGAATAGATCTGTGGTGTGAAACACATGAATGGCACTATTATTATATACGAAGCAACTATAAAGTCATTTGGCCTTTTTTTAATAAGTTTGATATATTAACATAAGCTATGAACTGAATAACTTAGAGAAGCTCCAGATAAAACACAGCGAGATCAAATGATTTGCCCAGGATCACACACTTTGTTTGAATGGGGAAATAGACATGTGGACAATTTAAGCAACTGAACACATCTTCCCAGGCTTAGCTGATTTTAATATTTATTAAGGTTTTGCTTTGCATTTCATGCGCTTAAATAATACTTTGTTTTTAGCAATGCCTTGAAAAGAACCCACATTATATTAACAACTAGCCTTTCATAATAAACTAACCGTACACTATATAATTCATCATATAAATATGTTGAGCAGTAACATTATGGGTTTAGATTTATCCTCCCCATCCTGTATGGAAAGTCACAACAGCACTATGCAAAATTATGTGAGCCTAAACAAAGCACCCTTTGGTTTTAAAATCATCATCATTTCATAAAGCGTGCAGCGTTATGTACCCTTACCACTTCTTATCACCCCCCATTTACAACAGCCCCTGCTAATAGTTCCCCTCCCTCCATCAGTGCTCAATTGCCCCCAATATAATGCTCTGTTGACAGTCTGATCCTAGTTCTAACTTTCACCTGAAAGTGTGAGCGCTGGACTGGCCCATCTGACAGGTTGGGTTCCATGTCCTGCAGACCCCCTCTCGGGCCACCTGAAACAAAAGCAGGACTATTGGCCAGTGTTCTTTTGGGACAATCACGCAAAAAATGGGACAGTGGCCGCCCTAGAAAAGGCTGCTTCTGGTGGTGTTGGGGTGAGCTCTGCGTTGCTCCCAGCCCAGTGTAAGCCCTTTTTGGAGGTGGAAAGACCTTTCAAAGATGGCGGTTCGGGGGTCAGAGGTCATGGGGGCAGTCCCGAGAACGACCACAGAGGCTTCTTGTAGGCCCCCTGACCTCTGCTGGCAGCCTCATGCAAATGAAAAGAATGCTTCTGGTGGTGTTAGGGAGAGCTCTGTGTTGCTCCCAGCCCAGTGTAGGCCCCTTTTGGAGGTGGAAATGCCTTTCAAAGATGGCGGTTTTGGGATCAGAAGTCATCGGGGCAGTCCATAGAGAGAGAGAGAGATGCAGCAGGAGACGAGCATTTTGTGATGGCATAAGTGCAGGTCAGTCTTGTAATGTCGACCATGGGTCTGCAAATTGGAGGTGGCGGATACGTCCTCAAGTGTGATAATTGGGTTGTGTTTCCACTGCGATTTGGAGACATGTAAATTAAACACAATGCAATGTGGGATGCATATGGTGTTCAAGGGTGTGCTCATGCAATCCATGAAGTTGAGTGGCTTATTTGCCTGTGGCGTCTCTATATTTGGTGTGTCTCTATACTTTGTACCACAGGTCAAATGTTAATTCTGTGAATACCCAGAGTGTCATATTCAAGAGCAGATTGTGTATACAGGAGAGTGGTGTTGCTACCAGAAGGGAATGGATTGGTCAAACTGGTGCAATAAAGTTAAAATGCTTGGCACCTTGATGTCAAAAAAGTTATTTTTATAATAATGAGTTTCATTCCATCCTAAACTTTATATTAGTCATAGTGTCCGGGGGAAATTCTGCCGGGGTCGGCCGGGCTGTCTGCAGACCTCCGGGCAGGGAGGCCCCAACTCCTCCCGTATATCCCAAAAGAGATAGAGTATGAGACACGCACAAGAAGCAAGGTGACTCTGCTGTTTATTAAACACAAACGGCAGGGATGGGTCAAGGATCATACGCGTCTGACCTGACACACACACAATCGTGGGGCTCGCAGGCCCTTTTTACTGTAGTATGACGCGCTACTTGCGTCACTTCGAAAGTTAACAAAAAACCTATCGCCACTCTTAATTGGTTGCTCGAGTGGTAGAGTTAGTATAGCATACGTATAGAGAATAATATGAGTGGACGAGGGTTAGTCAGGTGATAAATCTGGGATGTCCCTACAATTAGATACATGAGAATTGTTACATGAAGACTCCTAATGATTGTTTAATATTAATGGCGTCAGTGATAAGAACCCCATGTTCTGATTGGTGCGCCCGTGAGCTTCCCAGCCTGGGACCATCGCTGTTCCCAGCTCTCGGTGTACCTGCAATGTGCAACAATGTTTCACTATGAGTACATGCAGACAATGTGAAGACTTATTCATGAGCTGGACGGCCGACTACTCCCACTGTCGCAGATGTCCATTGATCCTTTCAAGTGTATCTGCCAGTGTCTTGTAACGAGGAATCCAGACGCCTCCTTCCTCCTGGGCTTGGCATCTTGTCAGGTTCGGCTTGGTCACGTGAGGTGGGACCGTGTTTGAGGCAGAATTCTGCACAATTAATATTGTTTTTCCACTGTGTGCCTGGTTTAATTTGCAGGTGCGACTTTAATGTTGGTGCACGGCGTGCGAGGTTGCAACATCGTGCCCTTGATGGTCTGCTTTTGGAATGTGGGTTTGCAACATTACGACCTTGGCTGTCTGCTTTCGCCAAGCTCATTCTGCAGGATCAGCAACCTGACTCTTGCTCTGTTAACGTCCACGGGAGCTCTTGCTTGCGGCCTACTTAGGCCTGGTGTATAGGTGGAACCGTTTGGTGCACAGGCGCTTTAGGTTATAGTCTCATATTGTCTTATGACCAGTATCGTGTCTTCGTTATACTTCTCATTATGGCACCTAGGTTTAGAAGAAGCGTAAGCAAGCTCTTTAGATGAGTTCATGGTGCGTCTTGCGTTTCTGCATGTTGAGAGCCTATGTGGAAAATAATAAAGATGCACGTTCGTGAGTATGTCTGTCGCCTACGTCATAGCACTGAGTATATGCTTCGTGTAAATTGGTGCGGGAGTGTCCAGTGTGTATATTGGCACAGGTGTGCTATCCGTTAGCTAGGTCGTCATGGCATCTCTAACGACTTATAGTTTTAGTCTAGTTGATCCATGCCGCAGGCATCGGCATGGGCAGGGCGGGCTGCTGGGCAGGCAGATGGACACATCCGTATGTTCCTGTACCAGGGTATTTGGTCGTCTGGTAGGTGGGCAAACTCTTCTCGTGGCGGGTGCTTGGGCCGTGAACCTTTAGGCCAGGCGCGAGAGGGGGAAGATGGGAGCCTGTTTTTCCATTTTCCCACTTCAGTCCCCCCTCTGGTCGACTTGTCGACCACAAACATATCCTTTTCGTTATCTCCTCTTACTCTCCATATTTTAGTTATTCCTCCTAAATGTCCATAATGGTTAACATGATCTTCAAATGACCAATACATATATTCACAGGTTCCTCCAGGAGTACAGTATACCCATTTCCCTATGTAACTCCTGGGGTTTCTTGGGTTCTCGACCTTCACCGATGGTGGGTCCAGGTGGTTGGTAATGATCTGATTGCGCAATTTCTCTCTCTCTTGTATGATTATGCCTGTGTGTTGGCCGTCATCTGCTGGCATCAGTGGGTGCATACCGACCATTTCAAGCAACTCGTCAGTGGTGCGTGTCTTCCGGGCTTTCCAAAATCTTATTATGATCAGTGTAGCTCCAGCCAAAATAATACAACCAACTATAATTTTCAGTCCATCTGACAGCCAAGATGGCATCCATGACCATAATAGCGAAAACCAGCTCTCATCCTTTTTCACACCTTTACTTTCATCCACCATTTTGGAGTGCAAGTGGGCCAATTGTGAAACTGCTTCTGTCAGTGTACCGTTGTCAGCATCGTTGGCAGGAATGAATGTGCAGCATGATTGTCCTATCTTTGCGCAAACTCCTCCTTCCATGGCAGTGAGGAGGTCCAATACATATCTGTTCTGCAGTGGTACCATCCTTATTGCTCGCAGCTCCTCTTTTATCGCTTTGAATCCGTTTACTGTAGAATTGATGGTCATCATAAGTTCCCATCTAGTTATCTGGAGCCATTTTGCGTTTGCGTAAGCCTGTAGTCCCGGATGTATTATTGAGGAGAAGAACATTGCTGCTCTGCTGAATAGTCTGTGTTCTGGCGGGATTGAAGTGAGTGCCGTTTCCGATCTTCCCCATAGATAATTTCCTGTCAGAGGTTCTCCTTGTCTTTTCCGTCTATTTAGGACAGTATCATTGCCGCTGGTCCTGTTCCCTGGCTCCTCCTGAGGTGGTGCAGATCTCTTATTTCTCTTGTCCCCTTCATCCATCTTGGGAAAGTTCGCCACATTCACATGCTTCTGGGGTACCACTAGTGATGGTACATTGACGTGCACCATCGTGCATACACCATTCCACAGAGGGGGCAGTGTGTGATATGCCTTTTCTCCACAGGCCCAGTAATGGTCCATTATCACTGCTGTTCCTGCTCCCCCCTCAGGTAACTCCATCACGCTTCCACAATTGGTGTTGTATCCTACGTCCACCTCTCCTTTATGTTGGTAGCATACTTTAGGCGCAGTCAGCGGCAGTATTGTTATCGGGTCTTCATCCGTTTCTATCCATGTGAGCAAAGGCACGTATTTCATCCAAGTCGTCCAACATCTGTGGTTGTGTGCATCGATAGTTGAAATAGTTTCTTTTGTTACCATGTTGCTGCCAACCACTCCTATCTCCCATTTGTTGTCCAAGTACACTTTCCCCGTTATCGTCACCAGTGGCCTCTCCCAGCATCCTAGTTTGCCAGGAACTTCAGTGGCGTACCAATCACATGATAAATACTGCAGTGTTACTTTCTTTGTTTCTCCTTTTGCAGGACCACTTGTTATGTATCTGAATGCTTCAGCATGTAAACTGCTCTTGTGGTAACTCAAATAAGTCTTGAGGAAATTATTTTCGTATGGGTATGAGTCTCGTGTTTTCCACGTCATATGTACCACTGTCCCTTGAAATCTTCCTTTCGTTTGGAACAGTGCCAAGTAGATTATGCATCGTGCTGTTTTTTCGTCTATTTCTGTGGCAACAAATGTTCGAGAAGCACTCATGGCGTATGGTATTAATGAGCAAACGTAGCAGCTGTCTTCTGTTGTCTGCTTACCAATGCGGGTCATGTGTTGATATCATATGTTGTTTGAGACGTGTGCTGAATCTTGTATGTAATTGTCAATATCTTTATTATCTGAGTATGTGCTGCGTTGAACTCTATTTTGCTTGTGCGCAATTTTACTAATATCACCTGACGTAACACCTGTTGCAGCTGGGGATGGGGGTGTGTTAGGTTTGGGTACAGCAATAATATTGATAGCACAGCTGTACTGCCATATAGAGGCAGCTACGAACCCGGTGATTACCAAAATCCCTATTACTTTTATTACATATGCTAATTTCACCGGCATTTTGCTCTTACCTTGCTGCAGTCCGGCAGCGTATTCTTGCGACGTTAGAGTTGCCCGCCTGAAAATTCTCAATATGCTGGTTATTAAATGTTAGTTGTTGTTTTTTAAGCTCTCCCTATCAAATAATCATTCAGTGCCCAGGCTAAGAGCTGTTCCCACGCTACTCTAAGCGATCTATCTCTTAGGGCAGGTAAGTATGGGTGGAGGTGGGGCATCGAATATTCTATGGCCAAAAGGAACGCTGTGTAGTAGACACGTACCCTTTTCCTTTTCAGGTACGTTGGCCTTTTTATTTCATATACAAATTGGTGTGACAATTCTTATGGGTAATTATCGTCTGAGGGTACCATCTACTCCTGGGCAGTGAATTTGTTAGTTATCTACTTTCTTAGCAATACAATAATACGCGGTTCCTGCATGTGCGAGGGAAAAGAAAAGAGAACATTCACGTGTTTACATGTGTATTTGTGCAAGACAATGTCCTTCAGTTCAGTTACTACTGTAATGGGGACAGGGGTCAGTGGATGGTGGGCAGGGGGTTTTTGGGTTCAACTGGTGGGCGTGGCTTTTACTCTTTGAGCGTGTGATCATGGGGTGGGCTGTATGGTGATCACCCCTTTCTTCTTCAGTTATTGTCTCTGGGGAGTCTGGGGAGTGACAAGGTATGGGAATACTTGGGCCGCTGGATGTGGTAGAACTTTCTTCTTCCGTTGTCGATGTTGTCGCTGTTCTCTCAATGGACCTGTCGGTGGCGCTGGGGCGGGTCTGTTGTTTGTAGATCTTTACGTCGTGTAGGTGGTTCCAGGCACGCTTGTCCTGTAGCTTTACTGCTCTTGTTGATACCTCCTCTACCAGATGGGGACCAGTAAAGCGTGGGCTATTCCATTTCCTATTGAAGTTGCGAAGTAGTACGTGGTAACCTTTAGCAATCTTACACAGTCCTTCCTTTTCCAGTTCTTTATCCGCGTCTTCTTGTTGGCTTCTATTAGACCCGCCCTGTGTGCGCTCGAGCTGTTGAGACACAAACACTACACTAGTAATCAAAGAAGACACATATTGGTACATTTCATCACCCAGAACACTTGCAGTTCTTTCGTGGTCGGTAAATGCTCTTGACGTTGGCGTTAGGGGAAGGCGCATTTGACGTCCGGTAACCACCTCATGGGGGCTGAGGTGGTGGTCGGACCCTGGCCTATTCCTTAGCTCAAATAATGCTAATGGAAGACAATATAACCAACTCCTCTTTGTTGTTTGCTGTATCTTTGCAATTGCCTCTTTTAATAGGCCATTCAGGCGTTCACATACACCGTTGGCCTGTGGGTGGTATGCACATGCAAATTTATGTTGAATGTTCAGCAGTGATGTAATGTGCTGAAACATCTCGTTTGCGAAATGTGGGCCATTGTCTGACCTTAACACCTCGCACACTCCCCACCTGGGGAAGACCTCCCTCACTAGGAATTTGGCTGCTCTAAATGCATCTGGGTGTGAACAAGGCCCTGCCTCAATCCACCTAGAAAATGGGCATACTACTACAATCATATACCTATTTCCTTGACATATATTGATCATATCAACATAGTCAATATGGAGATGCCGGAAAGGTCCCTCTGGCCGGGGTATAGTACCTCTTATCACCTTTAGAGTGTGGCCGGCCGTAAACTGTTGACATGTGAGACAATTACTGATAAAATTTGACACATGTGAATTTAACTCGGGGCAGAACCAGTCTTCCCTAATTCGTGCTGCAATTACTTCTTTGCCTGTGTGGGCTGGATGATGTAGTTGGTTCAGGGCGGTGTTCAAAAGTGCCAATGGTATTACAACCTTTCCAGTGCCACCTTGGCGCCATAGTGCGTCGGTTGGTGACATTGTACACCCTCTTTTTACCCATATTTCTTTTTCGGCCATTGATGCAGCTGCTTGTAACTCCATAATCTGTGTGGCTGGGAGATGGGTGTACCCTTCTCTTATCAACATCTCCTTAGCCATTCCCCTCCCTCTCCCTCTCTGTGACTCTGGGGGATTCCATATCTCACCAAAGTATGCAGCATACTTCGCATGTGCGTCCGCTGCTGCGTTTCCCTTCGAGACGTGGTCCTCACCATTGGTGTGTGCGGTGCATTTCACTAAAGCTAATTCTTGGGGGTCATTAATTACTTCAATTAGTTCAGCCAATAAGAGGGCATGTTGCACTGGAGTGCCATCAGCTCTCCTAAACCCTCTTCTTCTCCATTTCGACAGCCCTGAGTGGACAGTGGATGTAACATATGCGCTGTCGGAATATATGGTCACCCGTTTGTCAAAGCATTCCTTCAACGCCAAGATCAGTGCGACCAGTTCAGCTGCTTGAGCGGAGTAATGCTGTGGTAATTGTACACATTTCATTGCCACACACACTGGTACCTCCATCATTTTTACCACTGCAGCCCCAGTTCTTCTCACACCATCCCTCTGATCGATAGTTGATGACCCATCAATAAATAAGAGCTCACCCCCCTCTAGTGCGTTTTCCTCAACTTTTCTAGTACATGAGTACATTTCAGTTATTTGTGTACAGTCATGGGCATAATCCCCCTCCTCAATTACTTCTGCTAGGAACCTTGCAGGGTTGACCGTGCTGCATCTAACAATTGATAGTTCGGCTCTGGATAGAATGATCTCATACCCTGATGCTCTTTGCGTGGTTAGGGTGGATTTAGGTTTATTTAATATCGCAAAAAGTGCATGTTCCACAAATAGTGTAGTTGGGCACCCCATGGTGATTGCTGATGCTTTTTCCACCGCAAAAGCAGCTGCGGCGAGACCTTGTTCGCAGGGGAAGTGACCTAACATTACAGGATCCAAGTGGCCACTGTAAAATGCTACTGGTTTGTAGCCCATGCTTGTTTTTTGAGCCAACACTGCTTTCATTACTGCTGAGTCGCAATGTGAAAATATAAAAAATTGCCGCTCATAGTCTGGGGATGCCAGTACTGGAGCAGTTGATATCGCATCTTTTAATTCATCAAAAGCTTCTTTCATTTCCATCGTCCACCCCAGTTTTTTCTCCCCTTTATTAGCTTCCCGTAACGCCTCAAGCAGAGGTCCTATGTACGAACTGTAATCAAATACCCAAGCTCTACAGTAGTTGCAGAGCCCCAGGAACTGCTGCAGTTCCCTTACAGTTTGTGGCATTGGAGTGGTCGATATAGCTTGTGCTCTTTGTGGTGCGATCTTTCTTCCATGTTGGGATATAAGCTGACCAATGTAAAGTACCTGTTCTTGACAGTACTGTATTTTCTCCATGTCTACCTTGTAACCTTTGTCAGCCAATATTGTCAGCATCTTTAATGAGTCCTCTCTGCATGTTTTTTCGTTTTTACTGCAAATTATTATATCATCCACATACTGCAACACCGTGCTTTCTACTTCAATGTTACCCAAATCCATCTGTATTACTCTATTGAAAATTGAAGGTGATTCACAATACCCTTGTGGCAATCTGGTGTGTTTCCACTTAGCGTTTCTGTAAGTGAAGCTTGTCAGATCTTGTGAGTCTGGGTGTAATGGTATTGAGAAAAAAGCATTTTTAAGGTCGATCACTGTAAATCGTGATGCTTCTGCTGGAATGCCACACAAGATTGTGGCCGGGTTTGCAGCTACGGGATATTCCGCTTCTACTATGTTGTTCAAGGGCCTGAGATCCTGTATAAAGCGCCAAGACCCCCCCTTTAGCCTTGCGCACTGGGTATACAGCCGTATTACATGGTGATTCTGAGGGGACTAATATACCATTATTTATAAGGGCCGTTATGGTTTCATATATGCCCTCATCTGCCTCTTTTGATAGTGGGTACTGTTTTACTCTGGGGAGTATTGCACCTTTTTTCAATTTTATTCTTACTCCCCCTATACTTTTTATGCAGCCCACGTCATAGGGGCCAGTAGTCCACAATGATTTGGGTACTTTTGACATATCGTCCTTAAAGAAAGGGACCGGTGTGCATGCGGGTGCCTCAAGTGCCATTGCAATTTTCTGTGCTACTTGTTTGTAGGCCACTCTTAGCCATATTTCCACACTCATCATAAACACCATTTCACCTTCCTCCTTTTCATCTGAAAACAGCTCCTCATCTGACACCTGGGTGAGCCTACATCCTTCTGCTAATGCTATCACTGCCCTCCATGCTCTTCCTTCTCTGTCTTGGGCATGTACAGCAATATAATCAGCTGTTGCAATAATGCTCTCAATATCCATTGAAACCACCTTCCCTTCTGGTTCATTAACAGGTGTTTCTGGTCTGAACAGATATGCTGCTGGCCTTCTCCATATTTTCCCTTCTATCCCTGGCATCCATGCAATTGCCATGTCCGTTCCATACTGGAAGAGTTCACCATCTACTGGCTCCGCCCTAATAGCTGTCTGTCCACAGTATGCTTGCATAATCTGTCGTGCCGTGAGCATGTTAATCCCCGGAGTAGAGCAAATTATGCCGTCCTCGGTAAAGGAGATCGTCATATTCAACCTGTTCATTATATCTCTCCCCAGTATATTTACTGGTGAGGCACTATAATATAAAAGTGGAACTGACAGATCGTAATCTCCAATAGATAAGGGAATGTTATCAGTAAAGGGAACCAACCCTCTAGCCCCAGAGAATCCTTGGGTGTTCATGGTCTCGCCTGACATCTTAAATTTACCTTCCCTTATGCAAGACCGGGTCGCCCCGGTGTCAACAAGGAATGATAATTTTTTGTCACCTATCGTTACCTCTATGCGTGGTTCCTCCGCACTATTAGGTGTTACTGACAGGATGGGACACACCAAGGCCGTCTGTGGGCTGTCCTATTGGGGGTACAATGACTGGCCATTTCCGGTATAAGGGTTGTGTCCCAAAACCGTCACCCTACCCAGTTGTGTTTGTGGTATTTGTGGTTATTGTGTCATCGCTACCTGTTGTTGTGGCAGTGTTTGGGGCTGTTGTTGTGTTAATTGTTGTTGTTGTTCATTTCCTTGTTGCAACATTTGCTGTTGTGGTATGCCCTGCTGTACCTGTGCGGGCCTTGGTTGTCCCTGATCACTCCATGATGGTGTTCCTGGTCTAACTCTACACGTGCGTGACATGTGCCCCAATAGTCCACAGCTCCAACACACTGGCGGTTCCCTATTCTGCCATGGAAAGCTCCCTGTGTTGTCCTGGTATACTGGTTGCCCTAAGGGGTAGGAATTTCTAAATCCTCCCACCTGCGGTAGGGTGCCATATCCGTACCCTCTCCCCCTCATAATTCCTCCTCTCCCCCTGTTATAATTATAATACCCAGCTCCTTGCATTGGGTATCCTCCTCCCATGTTGGGCGTGTATGGTTGGAGTGGCGGCACCTGTTGTGTTGTAGTCTGTGAAGGTGGTATTTGGGAGGAATCTTGTGCAGCCACTACTTGTGTGGGGCTTTGGGTCATTGTTGTAGGTGTAGTTATTAGTGCCCCTTCCATTGTGTATTTAGTAAACTTTTTCTGTACTAATTTAGCCTCTACCGTTTTCCTGTCCTCTTCCTTTTGTTTCATTTTTCCTTGCCATGTCCTACAATGATGCACTATAGTCAGTTGTATTTCGGGCCATGGTTTTGTTTCCATTCCCACTACTTTCTTTAGTTGTTTCTGAACTCCTTCTGGGAGCCCTTCTACCAGTATATGGTAAAATATTGCTGGTGTTTTATCCCATTGTTCTCTAGTTTCCATGCACCACTTCTCTTGGATTTCCTGGATATAATCAACAGGATCTTCGTTCTCATGCATCTTGCGGGATGTAATTGCTCCTATATCTGATGTGTCTGGGTACTGTACCCTCAGTGCCTGCCATAGTGCATGTCTGCAGTTTGCGAATGGTGCCCCATCGTGCGATGTATTTGTTATTGTTACCCCATGAAATCCCGCTCTCTTCCAGATGTCATCCGCTCTATCCCCTAATATTGATATTAAAAGGCCCTTTACATCTCCTACTGCCAGCTTCTGTCCTGCGGTGTGTTTTTCCATTTCATATATCCATTTACCCGCACCTCCACTTAATGATGGGAGCCTACATTTTATATTTTCTTTATCGGTATGCTTCCAAGGAACATACTGTGGTCTAACCCCGCCTCTCTCCAAAAGTGGCATTAAATTATGTCTTGTTTCACCCTTTGTCTTCCATAATATTGAGTCCTCACACCCTTCCTCCTCTTCCCTTTCTTCCACATTTTCACTTTGGTTTGTATTTCCCCTGCTCATACCGCTTTCTTCTCCATCTTTTCCCCTTCTACCATCTTTCTCTGTATTTAATGTGGGCATGTGTATACCTCTTTCCTGCCTACGACTAGGGAGGTCTCTAAGCCGCCATGTATAGGGTGTCAGTTCGTCGGTGAAGGGCGCTAGTTTTATTTTGCGTAACGAATGTGAGGTGGTTGAGCATCTAGGGTGCGATAGGGGAGGGCGTGATGGGGATGATGGGGATGGGGATGTTGCGTCCTCATGTGCCTGTCTTTCCTCTATTCCTTTCTTTCCCTCCTCACTTCTCTCCATCTCATCCTTTCTCCTACTGATCCATGGTGAGTCTAGGTTGGTCCGGGTGATGTATAGTTTATCTAAGCTTTCCCTTTCACTGTCTCTTCCTTCATTTTCCGCTCCCTCTTCCTCACTACAAAAGCTAGTCATAAACGGCACCCCCCACTCGGTCTTTTTCCCCTTGATCGTTACTGTATGTAAATCTATTAGGTCCAGTTCTCCTCTTTCTCCTTTATCAACCGCTCCCCTTTGTGCTGATGTTGTTGCTACTTCTGTGTCATCATATACATCCCTCCATGCTCCACTCTCCTTTCCCCTATCTCCTCTTTCTCCTTCATACCTTTCCTCCATCTCCTTACTATTTTCCTCCTCTTTCCTTTTCAATTCCTCCATCACTTCACTTCTCATCTGTTCTAATATTCTTTCATCCTCTTTCTTCCTTTCCCATTTCTCCCTTTCTTTTTCTACTATATTCTCCATCACCCTCCCTTCTTCGTATTTCTTAGTTGATTCTGATAGTAACCTCCTCCTCAATATTGCCATTTCTTTTTCTTTTTCTTCTTCTTCCCTTTTCTTTTCCCGCAGTACTACTCTTGATACCCTTTCTGCTGCTGCTTTTACCCTGTCAGCTTCTCTCCTTTGCTCCTCAGTTCTTTCCCTTATTTTTTCCAATTCGTTCTTACCTTCTCTCCTTTTCCTCACTCTCTCTCTCTCCTCCCTCTCAAGCTGCTTGATCAATTCATTCTGTTCATCCCTTAATTTTGCTAATCGTTCCTCCAAAACCTCTTCTTTTTGTCTTAACAGCTCTTCCCCCCTCAATTCACTCTCTCTGGCATTATCCTCGTCTGTTTTCTTTACTACCTCCTTCTCTTCTCCTGTTAATGAACCTCGTAATTTTAATAATATCTGTTCAGCTACCCATTCATCATTTCCTATTTCCACAGTCTGGTCTTCTCCAGTCCTCCCCTCCCCTGCTGGCATTTTCCTGTGAGCCACATATGGTGGAGGGCTGTATGCCGGGTTCGAGTATCCCTCAGCCGCCCTTAACTGTCCTCTTTCTATTTCTCCTAATTCTCTTAAAGGGTACAACCCCCCTCCCTCTGTTTTTTCTCCCGTTGCTATGGGTATATCATTGCTCGGTTCCTTTTTTATTTCATCTGCTATATTATTCTTTTCTTCTCCCTTACCTCTGTTTCCCGTGTTCTTTGAGTCCTCATACCCCTGTTTCCCATCCTCTCCTTCCTCCTTAATCTCTGCTTCTTCTGGTATTTCCCCCATAGTGAATATTCCATTTGGTCCTGGTCGGGACCCCTGGAACATCCTCCATAAGTTAAACACCTCCACGTGGTTTGCCAACTTCTTCCCTTTATATGTATTGTGCAGATGGTTTAATAGTGAATGCTGGGCATATGGATCAAAGCTACCGTTAGGCGGCCACGGTGTTAGCATTTTGTTATCCGTCCCCTGGGTCCATTCTATGCTATACTTAATCAGTTTCTCCCTATGGGGTGGCAGTGTTGTGCATATGTATTGTAGTGGCGTGGTGAGAGTGTTCCCCCACCCTCCCGATCCTGTTCCGTATGACATAGTAGCGCTCCACTTGCTACCCTCCCCTAATCTGGTATCAGTATATCCCACTAGTAGTTTCCAATATACAGCCTTATATCATTACCTGGCCCCGTAAGTTTGGGGGCTTGCGATAGTCCGCTTAAGGAAAATTATAAAAATATAGTATGTTACATCTGTAGATTTTCCTCTACCTTTTCTTCCTTTATACAACACCCTTACGGCCCCCTGCGGCCAAGGCGTACGTAGCCCCCTGCGGCTGCGTACCCTTTATTGCGTTCTTATACAATCGTCCTGTTTCCACGTGCTCCTCCCCCTTCTACACCTGCCGTGGCCGGCGTTCTCCGTGTGCAGCCACGTTCCCCGTTTCGCCTTTCCTTGATCAACTCGTTTACCGTTTATCTCCGTTTCCACTCCCTTACCACAGTTCTCTTCCCCACCACTCTCAAAACGAAGATGCCTCGTGCTTGTGATATCCTATGAAAACCCTACTGGTGACGTCACCGATCTCGTAGAGCTACTGGTAAGTTCTTCGTATATTCTTTAAATCCAAAATACACATGCAATCTACCCCCGTTAACCCCACAGCTGTCTTCCCGTCACTCCTGGAACAAGGTAATCAAATCAACAATATAATCGGACTGCGCACGCTGCGTCGCCTCGCGTGAGATACGCCACTCGACAGGAGGGCTTAACCAGCCAATTATCTTCCGTATTGGGCAACTAACTAGCTACCGCCTACAGGGAAACGTCATCTTCCTATCGAGTGTCTTGCTCGAACAATAGGGATCCTCATCTACTCATTGATCAATAAATGCCAAATCGTAGGAAACCACACACACACACACCCTTACACGTAGTCGCGACCTAGGCCAATCGGGTTCTACGAGCGGCCGCACGTAATGTTTTCGTGCTCCGCCCCCTTCTCTCGCGTTACGTAGCCAACTGCTCTCGCGCTTGTTCAACTACCATTCATTCTATTTCTAACACTAAATTCTCAAACCTTCGCCGTTCACCTGTGCAACACCTCCCGCCTCCCGTATTTAATTCCTCCCCCCTCCCTCACAATTTCACATTGTTTGTTGTGCGTGGCATGCTCACCAAGTTCTCTTGATGCGGGGCCGCTCGACTGCGTGCACCCCTCCGAGCGGCTCGCCACCTCTCCTCGTCTGGACCACGTCTGGACACTCGCCAACCGCGGGCGGGATACTTCTCAACCGGCTCCCGAGGGCCAATATCCGGATTGCGCTGTCCGGTCTTCTCGCAGTTCCACGATGGTCCTGTAGTCCTAAGAAGGGGGCGACGGCAGAGGGGGCCGCGCCGCCGGGCCTCCTCGCAACTGGAGTGCTTGGAAAAAGTAAAAAAAATAAAAATAAATAAAAATGCCGATCTTAAACAAATCTCAGCAGTGCCTCCAACTTGTCGGGGGGAAATTCTGCCGGGGTCGGCCGGGCCGTCCGCAGACCTCCGGGCAGGGAGGCCCCAACTCCTCCCGTATATCCCAAAAGAGATAGAGTATGAGACACGCACAAGAAGCAAGGTGACTCTGCTGTTTATTAAACACAAACGGCAGGGATGGGTCAAGGATCATACGCGTCTGACCTGACACACACACAATCGTGGGGCTCGCAGGCCCTTTTTACTGTAGTATGACGCGCTACTTGCGTCACTTCGAAAGTTAACAAAAAACCTATCGCCACTCTTAATTGGTTGCTCGAGTGGTAGAGTTAGTATAGCATACGTATAGAGAATAATATGAGTGGACGAGGGTTAGTCAGGTGATATATCTGGGATGTCCCTACAATTATATACATGAGAATTGTTACATGAAGACTCCTAATGATTGGTTAATATTAATGGCGTCAGTGATAAGAACCCCATGTTCTGATTGGTGCGCCCGTGAGCTTCCCAGCCTGGGACCATCGCTGTTCCCAGCTCTCGTGTACCTGCAATGTGCAACAATGTTTCACTATGAGTACATGCAGACAATGTGAAGACTTATTCATGAGCTGGACGGCCGACTACTCCCACTGTCGCAGATGTCCATTGATCCTTTCAAGTGTATCTGCCAGTGTCTTGTAACGAGGGATCCAGACGCCTCCTTCCTCCTGGGCTTGGCATCTTGTCAGGTTCGGCTTGGTCACGTGAGGTGGGACCGTGTTTGAGGCAGAATTCTGCACAATTAATATTGTTTTTCCACTGTGTGCCTGGTTTAATTTGCAGGTGCGACTTTAATGTTGGTGCACGGCGTGCGAGGTTGCAACATCGTGCCCTTGATGGTCTGCTTTTGGAATGTGGGTTTGCAACATTACGACCTTGGCTGTCTGCTTTCGCCAAGCTCATTCTGCAGGATCAGCAACCTGACTCTTGCTCTGTTAACGTCCACGGGAGCTCTTGCTTGCGGCCTACTTAGGCCTGGTGTATAGGTGGAACCGTTTGGTGCACAGGCGCTTTAGGTTATAGTCTCATATTGTCTTATGACCAGTATCGTGTCTTCGTTATAATTCTCATTATGGCACCTAGGTTTAGAAGAAGCGTAAGCAAGCTCTTTAGATGAGTTCATGGTGCGTCTTGCGTTTCTGCATGTTGAGAGCCTATGTGGAAAATAATAAAGATGCACGTCCGTGAGTATGTCTGTCGCCTACGTCATAGCACTGAGTATATGCTTCGTGTAAATTGGTGCGGGAGTGTCCAGTGTGTATATTGGCACAGGTGTGCTATCCGTTAGCTAGGTCGTCATGGCATCTCTAACGACTTATAGTTTTAGTCTAGTTGATCCATGCCGCAGGCATCGGCATGGGCAGGGCGGGCTGCTGGGCAGGCAGATGGACACATCCGTATGTTCCTGTACCAGGGTATTTGGTCGTCTGGTAGGTGGGCAAACTCTTCTCGTGGCGGGTGCTTGGGCCGTGAACCTTTAGGCCAGGCGCGAGAGGGGGAAGATGGGAGCCTGTTTTTCCATTTTCCCACTTCAATAGCGAGATAGTGTGGTGCCTTACTTGGAAGTATGGTGTCAAAGTATTGTAACACGTAGCATTATATAGTGACACAATTTAACCTGAGCTCCCTATGAATGACCAAACAGGGTTGTGTGGCCGGGCCCGCTTTCAGGCCCTGTCAAAGGAGGGTGGGGGGAAACCCAACCATTTTATCTGCACTGGGGTGCTGGTGTGGTTGCTGGCAGTACCCCAAACCTACCTGCGGCAACACGGGTCCGATGCCATGGTTCCAGGTGACGGAGCTGGGGAGGGCCAGTGGAGGATGCCAGTGCGGCGAGCTGGAGCTGGAGATGGCTGATGGTGGATGTTAGGGCAGAATTACATTTTTGGGGTTGTGCAGTCTCATTCTATGGGACCCCTACTCTTTTTGCTTTTCCCCTGTTTTTTGGGATGGGGTAATTTACTTTGGTGGTCAAAGGGACCTCTGCTGAAGCCCCCCTGCCACTACATCTCTTTTTTCTATACTTAATGTACATGATATTGGATCACCCATAAAGTGCCCAGTGTCAGGGGTGCCTCTCAGGGCACCCTAATTCTGCCCTAGGGTGCTTTTATCACCCTACTTTGGTTTTAGGGGATAGATTAGTTCCAGCTAATATACAGTTTTGGCTACACCAGGGTTGCTAGCCGAATGACCGCATAAGTAGCCCAATGTGCCTTTATGGTAGCCATTGGGGTACTAATGGGTCTTTTTAAAGTCCCACTCTTGGTCATTTTGTTTAAGGGGCTTCCTTTGTTCAGGGAAACCATGAGGCAGGCCTTAAAATGACAGTCTTGCCACATGGGCTCTTTACTAGCCCAAGATGGCATTCTCCATAGTGGTTTGGACTTGTTTAGACCAGTTCCTATTCTTGGGCAGGCTACTAAACTTCCTGAGTGTTTGGCTTGTTTGAGGCCAATCTGATTGGCTGACCCCCAAATCTTTTTTTTTCAATTCCCTAATGGGGTTGGTGGGCTTGCAGAAGCCAGCCCCTGTGGGTGAAGGAATATATAGGTGAACCCCTGTTCCTGAGCTCAGAGCTGCTGGGTTTTTGGAGGATAAGCAGGTCTGCTTACTTGCTTGAAGATTTGTCTATTTCCCGCCATTGCTGCATTTCTAGGCCTTCTTCTGGCCATGCTGGCTGAATGCAGTGTCCTAGGAATAGCTCCGGTTTTGATCTTTGGCTGCTGAGTGCCCTTCCGGGGAATTCCTCATCCTGCATTTGGTCCTTATCATCTGCTGGGGCCAGGCCCTCCATCCTAGGGCCGTTTCCTAGAACGTTTTAATGCATTTCACCACTGTTCTCCCGAAAAGGCATACTGCCTTGATCTTGGAAGCTGCCGTCACCTGGAAATGTGCTGGCAATCCCCCAACCCACCATATTTGCCTGTCTGGGACATCTGCGGTAGCCATCACCATTGTCCTGCTGCAGGGGCTGTTTCTTTTTGTGTGCTGACAACGTTTGTCTGCTAAACCGCTGGTGTCTGCCATGTGGAGGTTGCTCCGTCCTCCTTGAACCATCTCCGCAGTAGATTTCACTTCTGGATGGTGGGTCCTACATCTCTCAGGGACGATTGTTCTTCTTTTGGGCTGCTGGTGTCCTCGTTAGCTCGGGGTGCCAATCCCAGAGTGACAGAAACACCATTTCGCCCTTTAAAAAGAAGCGGTTACTTACTGCGTTGTTTCTCCTTCTTGAAACCAAATTTCTGGAGGTAACCACTGTAAGTACTTACCTCTGGGCCCTGGGTTTGTGGGTTTCCTTCTTAGGGGTCTCTGCAACCGTAGGTTTCTGCGGGTCACCTTCTACTGCATTTCTCTGTTGGATAACATTGGGGCCTGAATACTTCTCGGTTTCTCTGCTTGTGGGGCTGCTGGGTCCCAAACCCTCCACTGGATCTCTTCTTCTGTGTCTCAACTGGTGTCCCCTGGGGTCGATTGCTATCTTCTTGATACCTGTGGAAAGAAGACTCGCATGGCTTTTTCCCATTGTTTCCTATGGGGCACTGTTCTCAACACTGGAACTCTTACACGTGACACTTCAAGGTATTTAACTGGACTGTTACAGGTCACCCAGAGCAATGGCAGAGGTTAAGATTCATTCTAAATTTTCCAGGCATCACCTCTTTGTTTGTGCTTTGTCACCCCGAGTGGGACGGGTATGCCCAGATGTGGGTCTCTTGCCTCACTGGTGAGGCCTAACAAGGGCGAAACATGTCAGGGAAGCTTGTGGTCTCGTGCAGAAGGGATGTGACCTAGCAGTTTAGGCTGGACTGCCGCTTTTGGGGTGGGACCAAGTGTGATTTGCATATGGTCTTTCCCCTTCTGCAATGGCTTGGCAGGCGAAGAACGATGGTCTGGAGGGTTGCCCAGAGCAATGTCGGAGGTTAAGATACATTCTAAACCTTCCAGCCATCACCTCCTTATTTTGACTTACCTGACTATGACATTTTAGTAAGGTTCTTCTAAGGCCCACAGAGTTCCACACCAAGCCTTAGATCTTTAGAGACTGCTCCTGATTTACTAGGACTTTTAGATCTGTACATGACATTAATTCATAGTTTCTACATTGTTTCCTTGTGTGTTGATTCTGGTTCCCTCCTTGATGTGTAATATGCCCTTTTTGGCCTAAGGACTGTCTAATTAAAAGATATCCTGGACTGTGTAGCCCTCCTGGCTGTGTTGGACATTGTATTGCCTGCCCTGTGCTCAACTTCTAAGTACTATACTGTGTTATATGCATATATGTCAAGCATAATACTTCATGTAGAAGGTAATAAGCCTGCACTGAATTCTGTTTGGTATGTTTTGATTCTGAACCCATTTCATCATTACTGTGTGGAATATTGTCTAGGGATCCTTCTCTTAACTTACATCTGAAAGCTTATAAATATGGGACCTACTGCCAAGTATTGGGCCTACATTTTTGAGTTAGGCCTTTACTGGCCATTTACAGTTTTTTTTTATCTACACAATACTCTGCTGTGTGTTATCTGTCACCTGAGTACTTATCGTTTCCTATCATAAATATTTTGTGTGTGACTTTATAATAAAGTGTATATTTGTACATTATACCAGTGTGGGGTTTCCGTGTGTGATGTCTGTTGGGACTAATTGTCCCTACCTGCCAACCTTCCTCCTTCCTAAAATTAAGGCTGCCTGCTCTGCTACAGCTACCATGGAGAGTCTGGTCTTTCCTTTTGGGTGATACACTGTTCCACCATTAGATTAGGTGATTACAAGGCTCTCAAGGGTTGTGCAAAAATCTTCCTAACAGTGGACGCTGATGCAGCGAGGGGAGCCAGCAATGGAACAGCCGACAACCTCCTGGTGCTCAATCGGAGAAGGTGAGGCACCAGCAACATGCGTCAAGGGAATCACGACTGCACAGTAACACAGTTGCTGCCCTGAAACATCAGCATTGGCTTGCTATCATCGGATCAAGGTGACCTAGATTGCCGAGGACTTAGGAGAGGGGCTCCAGGGCCTTTGGCAACTGCCAGCCCCCCATCTCCCAAGGAGACAAGGGCAAGGTAGCCCAAGAGCTTGAGTCTGCTTGCGGAGAGACCCCACTAGGGATCCTTAATATTGAAAGAGGTTTGTTGGAGGTCCGCTGCAGCGTGTGTAGACAGCCTCCATGGACTGTTTGGGTTTGTGGGCAGAATGTGGTGAGCTTAGAGGAATGGGGTTCAAATAGTTTTTGGAACATTCCTTGGTCTTAACCCACACCCCCTGAGAACTAGGTAAGTGGTTTGGACAGGGCCAGCAGCCAATCATGGGAGGAGAAGGGAGATTTTGGAGGGCCTAGGATCAGGATGTCGGTGGTGGGTTAGAAGTATGTGTTCACGGTGGCCAGGAGTACGACAAAGAGATCATCGGAAGGATGGAGTAGAAAGAGTGTTGAGGCGGTTGCAGGAGAGAGGGGTACTGCGAAGTGAATGTTCGTGACTGGTAGTTAGGAGAGAGAGTGGAGTAATGATAGTGGGAGGAGGGATTGGAGTAGTGGTAGGCGTTAGTAGTAGTGAGGGGTAGTTGTAGAGAGAGTGTGGTGGTAAGAAGAGAAAGGTAGTGGGACCTAACTGCCTGACTGCTATTCATGTGTGGTGCTCTGCTAACAATCTCTGCCTTAATGCCAGTAAAACACAGATCCTTCTCGTTGAGACGCCTGCTTCCCGTTTCCCCCCCTCTCTCTGGCCACCCTCCTTAGGTCCCCTCCCCTCACCGTTTTGTGAGGCTAAAAACCTTGGAGTCATCTGTGACTCCTCTCTCTCCTTTTCTCCTCCTATCACAAACCTTGCCAAGAAGACCAAATATCGGGTTCACCTCCTCAGAGGCATTCTCCCTTTCCTCACCTTCCCCCAGAAGGCCCAATGTCTCCAGAGCTCTGGTTCCCTCTAGGCTGGACTCCTGCAACAGCCTCTTCCTCAATCTGCCTCTTTCTTCCCTCTTCAACTAATCCAGAATAAGGCTGCAAGACTTATCCTTGGCCTCAAGCCCCGGGACCACATTCCAGCCCTAAAATCTCTCCACTAGGTCCCTGTGACTGCAAGGATAAAATTCAAGACCCTTTGTATCATCCACAAGGCTGTCTGGTGCCTGGGACCTCTATATATCCAACTCTCTCTCCCTATATACCTCCCTGCTAGAGTTCTTTGGCCCCCTAGCTCCAACTCTGTGCAGGTCAGACGTTTCTCCAAGCATAGAGTGGGAGGTAGATCCCTCTCCTCGTCAGGAGCCTCCCTCTGGAATGCCCCCCCTGCCCCTCTCAGACTTGAGCCCAATCTCCTTAAGTTATGTAAACTCCTCAAGACTTTCCTTTTCTCCTCCTCCTCCCCTCGCACTTTTCCGTGCCAATGTTCGCCTACAGCTGAGACTGGTGTCTGGTCCCTTATGAATCTAACCAGGGAGGACCAGCCTCCCCACACCCTTTTTTGACAGTCTCCTCCCAGCACTTGCCTTCAGGCACCCTTCCCGGACTAGCCTGAATCTGATTCCACTGCACTTGTTGTTTCCTCTCCCACCTTTCCTCTGGCACTTGTGGCTCCCCTCAGCACTTGGTCACTCCCCTGAGCCCCCCACCTTCACTCTTTCCTCCCAACTGCCCCTCATCCCTGCCCTTCCCCTACTTCCACTACCCCTTGTCTTTGCACTTGCACAGTAAGAACGTCACAAGGCCTTTTGCAACTGTTGCTTTATTTTTTTCCTATTTCTCCCTCCTTTTTTGTCTTGTGGCGCCTAGAAACACTTGTGTATAGGTGCCATACAAATGTCCAATGAATAAAATAAAAGGTAGTGGTAGCAAGCATTAGTAGTAGAGTGGACACTAGTAGTAGTAGTGGTGAGAAGAGAGGCAGGTAGCAGCAGGGGAGTAGTAGTAGTTGAGTAGCGGTAGTAGTGGAGATGTGGTAATGGAGGTTAGCAGTAGTGGTTAGAGGAGCGGTGGTCATGAGTTGGCAGTAGTAGAAATTGTGACGCAGTAGTGGTGGAATGGAAAAGTGGTAGTAGCAGAGAAGTAGTATTATCAAAGAAGAGAAGTTGTTGTCGTGGAGAAAAATTGGTAGTGTGGAAACTGGAAGAAGGAGGTTAACATCTAAGGGTGAAGGTAGGAAGGCGGAGTGAAAGATTGGAGGGACAGAAGGTTAAAAAGGTGAAGAAGGAATAATAGAAGGCTCAAGTGTGACTGTGCATGACTGGCTTGGGTGAACAGGACGAGTGCAAGGCACTATTTCCAAACTCCCCATAGAACACTATGTGGGTCTAGGAGAGGGACATTTTAAAGGCCCGTAGGGATTCAGTGAGGCAACGCCTCAGGGTAACCATTGCAGCCTTAGTCCAAACAGGAAGAAAGTAGGGATTACTGATCCTTAGCTCTTACCAGGGCTTCGGACACCTGGGTGAGGGTGGGTGTAGCCCAAGGGAGATGCGAGAAAGTGGGACGGCCCTAGCGCCAATCACGAAAGCCTCTGGAATCCTTTACGATACTGCAAGTCAGACTCAACCTAATGACCTGGTAATAACCTTGTCATAACAGCAAGTAACACCTTTGAATCATCTTTAGGTGTCCGAATGGTTACTTGGGTGACGCCCCGACACAATAGTTAGGACGGAAGGGCTGACTGTTTGTCCTTCTTTATGCAGTCACCTGTCCCTCATGTTACTATGCTTCGACGGTTACCATGAGGCATCAAGGCGCTTTGTATAGCACTCTGAGCCACTTTAAGGTCACTTCACAGGACTGAGGACCAGGGAAGCAGATGATTTGTAATTTTAGCATGAACGGATGCACAAATGGGAGTATAAATGCCTATTTCACTTGGATTAGCACACAATTTCTTTGTCTGCACTGCTTAACTGGATATAGCAATGCCATCCTACTGTATTCCTACTAAGATTTGAGCTGTGTTTGGTCATGTGAGCATGTTATCGGCGCCGGCCACCGGGGAAACTGTGCTCCCTCCTGCACACTGAGACCTAGGTATGATAGCGAGAAATCGCTGTGTGTCCTCAGCACTCTAAACGAGAATGTTCAATATTTAATCTCAAGCATTTTCAGCATAATGTCAATATTTTACAACAAATTTCGAAAATCAAAGGCAATTCTCTTTTTACATTTGTATAACATAACTCAGTAACATTCCTCAAAGTCTTCAACAAGAATTTTGAATAAAATATATCAAGTTGCTTTGTATTCAAATTGCTTAACGCTTCTAGGATTGGATGATTCAAGAGTCCCAACGCATTTCTGCTTAAAATATTTGTCAAGGGTCAATCCTATCCATTTCCTTGAAAAAAGTATTATAAAATGTGTCTTGGTACCACTTCAACTAGAGAAATGTAATTGCTACATGAGCAAACTATAATTCAACCATTGACTAACCCTCTGTGTAGGCACATTTATGTTGTTTTCTGGTTATCATTAAATATTCCATCATCACTTTCCCAACATCACTATGTTGAGTTGGGACCAGTTTCTTGCTCCTTTCAATTTCTAAATAAATTTGACATGTTTAAGAAAAATGCCCCAAGTCCGTCTGTGCTTAGAGAATCAAAGGAAGAATCTTTGAGCTTACCCTGGTCTTGGATATTCTCAATGGTTCTTGAACTGAATACATCCACTTTCAGATCTAAGCCGCCTCTTCTTTAAATCAGCAGCCCTAATTTAATCATTACAACATATTTTATAAAATATAACCGGTTGTACTCTTAACAAGTCTAAACTTGATCCCCAATTATGTTAACTAGCCTTAATTGCTTCAAGAAGAATCAGTAACACGTCACATTGCATTTCCGGGTGCAGGAAACCTTTTCTACACGCTAGTTTCACTTCTATTCACGGATAGAAACCACAAACTATACCAGAAATTACTTTCATAGCTGGTCTACAGTGTTACTCATCACACTTTGGGGGCCATGGGCTCTCGGCAAGGAGAGTTAGGAGGGGAGTTGAGCTCTGCTGGGCTCCAACAGGGAGCCAAAATGCTGAGAAAAGTGAACCAAGTGCCAAGGAAGGGGAATGGGCCTATAAACTAAAAGATACTGAGATAAATAACCAAAGAGGGAGAAGCATAACCCACGAGAGGTTATTAGAAACCAAAAAGGGAATGAAATATCCGTAGGGGGTGAAGCTGTGAACTTGAACGACCACCCACGAAGTTTTATCAGAAGTCAGAAAGCAAACAAAATACCCATTCTGCTAACCACCACCTGAGAGGGGTTATTAGAGACCAGAAAGTGAATGAAATACCCAAAAGGGTGCAGCTGAAAACTACATCCCGCGAAGCAGAACATGAAATCCGAATGCCAGAACAATACCCCCAATGAGGCAAGCCACGAGACGTTTCTAGAATCCAGAAACGTAACCAACTACCAAAAAGGTGGGGGCATAGTTGAGCGCCATAATCCCTGAGGAATTATTAGAAACCAGAAAGAGAGCAAAATAGCCAAAGGGAGTGAAGTTGAAAGTCCCCACCCACGAGGGCTTTCGAGAAGCCAGAAAGCAAACCTCTAGTATATATTGTTGGATGTGTGGGCTCTCCTTAGGGTGGACTGTACTGCTGCTTTCATGGGCTAGTGACCTGTGGAAGCCTCACAGAAGCCAGCTGGAGCTGCGCTGTCAGGGATATTCAAGACGGTGCCACTCCAACCCCCTTAAATGGTAGCAATACCACAGTGATTCGGGTTGGTGACTATACACAGTGGGTAGTGCATACTTGGCTTGTGCATACCTAATACACAGATTGGTTCTGGGAGAGCTGGATTGAGTGTCACCACAGACATTTTGTGGGGAAGCATGGTGCAGAGTCTGGTCAGCTGGGCGGTCCATGGTGGGGCCTAGCAGAGAGTTGCTTCTGGGCGCGCAGGCCAGGGGATGAAAACACCCCTGTTTGAGAGACTTGACTCATTGACATTGTGGCAGGGGGTCTGCTGAAACCTTCTCGGAAGGGGCGACCCCCACCCCCTCTGAAATCTGCTTGAAGGAAGTTAAACACCCACCCTCCCATTTTCGGCAGCCTGGGACGACTTGTGCACCTGATTTATCTGCAACTGTCATGCTGCTAGACCACCTGGTGAGTTCATTGTGCATTGTGCAATGTCTCTGTGCTTTGCAGTTTTCTCTGCCTCTCTCTCTCTCTCTCTCCCCCTTCTCTCTGCTCTCACTCCACGGTGCCCTCCATTTCTCCCATCTACTCTAACTGCTACTTGAAGTCTGGAAGGAAAACGTTCAAAAAAGATCTCCTGGTCTCCAATCCAGGCCTACTCATCGCTGACACCTACGTCAATGCTTCGTCCAGCAGACTGTCACAGACATCCTTTTTGTCGCTCCCTCTCTGGACCTATGGACTACCCACATGGACTCTGTCCTCAACCCCTTCTCTTTGTCACCCATTAATGGCGGCACCGGATTGGAAGTACTCTTGCATGCTTCCTTTCTTCTAGGTGCATCATTAATGTCTATCAGCCCAACCTCCTCCTCCTTGATAGGCCTCTTCCATCTCTCATTAACTTCCCCCTCTCTCCTGCCACTTCTCCGTCTGCCACCCTCCTGCCCCTTCTCCTCCACTGATGGCTTTACCACATCCCTGTACCACTCCTTGGAAGACCTTCAAAGGTGGCAATCTGCTTCACCTACCTACTCTCAATGGTGGTCAGTCATTTTTTTGAAAAAAAAATGTCGAAAAAAAAATGTCGAAAAAAAAATGTCGAATTCCGTTTTTTTTAAATTCTATACTTATTTTGGGGTCCGGGAGTAAAAAATAAATGGGTAAAACAAAAAAATGTTTTTAAAAAGGGGGGGGTTGGGGGAGAACCCCCCATTTCGAATAAAAAACGTATTAAAAAGAAATTCGACATTTTCTTTTCGACATTATTTTTTCGAAAAAATGGCTTCCGACATTTTTGCATTCGAAAAAATGACCATAAACCACCCTCCATGTTCGCTCTGCTGTTAAACACTCCTCTGATATCTGTCAGCTTCTTGAAGACTTCCACCTTGATGTTTTTGCTCTTACTGAGACGTGGTTCACTGCCACCTCTGTCACTGCTTTTGACACATCCCTCCCTGATTTTACTCCAAGATCCTCTCGAAGCCCAGGCCGTAAATGGTCTGGAGGCAGAAGGGCCTTGATCTTCCCTGAATGCGTTCCTGCTACTATCATTCCCACTCACACCTACTCTTCTTTCGAATGCCTCATCTGCAGGCTTGGTGTCTCTCCAACCATCTTGTTGACTCTCACCACCATCTACAGACCCCTGGTCCGGTCTCCCTGTTCCTCGTCTATTCTCTTCTTGCCTCCAAGCTTCTCCTCCTCTGAGACTCCAATATTCACCTTGACTCTCCTGATTCCGCAGCCTCTTTGACTCCCTCACCATTCATCCCTTTGGTGCGACGCACTCAGCCGGATATACCTTGGATGCTCTCCTCTCAGCAGACAATCCTATCTCCAACCCTCTCAGTACACCTATCTCCTGGCCTGCTCATGCGCTCTTGTCCTCTCACCTGGATCTCTTAGGCCCCCGGCAAAGCCTCTGCCTGCACTGACAGTCTCTTTCTCAGTCATTTGACCAATGAAGCGAGTGTCAGTTGCTGCTTTTGCCACCACTTTCATTCACCCTCCCACGGACTCCCATACTGATTCTGCCCTTGCTAATCTTCACCTCTCTACCACCAACACTGTTTACATCCTTGTCCCTGTCATGAGGATCCACATGAAGCCTGCCTCCAAGTTCAACACCTGGTATGGCTCCGACCTTGTCTCTCTGAAGCGCAAGTGCAAAGTTGCTGAGAGGAAGGGGCAGGCATCAGGCACATCCTCTGGCCTGGCGCCTGCTCCAAAGGCAATACAGATTCTTCACCTGCTCGAAGAAGAGGGCCCATATCCAAGTCTGCATCTCTGTGGCCACTAGCAACTCTGGGAAACTATTTAAAATCTAGAAGGAACTCACCAATCCTACTGCAGTCTCCACTTCTCCCCTACTATCCCTGACCCTCTGTACTACACTGGCCTCCCGCTTCTTAACCAAAACTCAGGACATCCTGTCCTCACACTCCTCTTCTTCTTCTTCCCTCCCCAGCTCTCAGGCCTCTCTTAGCCCCCCTCTCACCTTCCCTCATACTCTCGTCTTCCTCGCCCATAGAACCGGAGGAGGCCTCGAGACAAATCTGCTCTATGAAAGTCTCCTCCAAACAGGTGCTCCCCTGCTACTCCAGAACTATTAAAGATAACATTGCCTCCCTTGCGCCAGTCTTGACTGGTTTCTGTAATCACGACTTTGCCGCTGGCTCCTTCCTGCTACCCCTCAAGCACTCCCGTGTGCATCCCCTCCTCAAAAAGCCCTCTGCCAGCCCCTCATGCCCAGCTAACTACCTCTCTATCTCCATTACCTCCTCCTTAAGAAGCTGTTCATCTCCCAACTGATCCAATACACTGATTCCGTTGGTTGTCTGCACCACCAGTCAGGCTTCAGAGCAGCCAGAGGCACAAAAACTGCTCCACTGAACACCCGTGGTGACTTGCTCTCACATCTCGGTTCCAACTATCCATCCGTACCTATCCTCCTGGATCTTTCCTCTGCCCTCGACATGGTCAACCATACCACCCTGACAAATCGGCTCTGTGACACCATTGGAATCACAGGCCTAGCACTGGACTGGTCGACCTCATTCCTCTCCGACCGACCTTCCCAGATTCAACGGGGCCCTTTTCTCTCCCCTATCACACTCTCCACATGTGGCATCCCCCAAGGCTCTATCCTCTCGCCGTGGGTCTTCAACATCTACCTTGCCCCGCTGGCCCACCTGATCTCTTCCTTCTCTCCTCACTTCCAGTGTTATGCAGATGATAACACAGCTCTCCTTCAATCTTCCTTCTACTTCCTCCTCTCTCATCCCTGTCTGCCTGCCATTCAGGCATGGTGTACTGCCAATAATCTCTGCCTTAATGCCAGTAACAATGAGATCCTTCTCATTGGGACCATTGCTGCCTCGTTCCCTCTGTCCACCCTCTATGGGCCCCATCCCCTCACCCTCTGTGAGGCAAAAAACCTTGGTGTCATCTTTTACTCCTCTTTCTCCTCACATTGTGGATCTTGCCAAGAAGGCCGCTATGAGTTCCACCCCCACAGAGGCAATCGCCCTTTCCTCACCTTCCCCCAGAAACTCAGTGTCTCCAGAGCTATGGTTCTCTCTAGACTGGACTACTGCAACAGCCTCTTCTTCAATCTCCTGTTAACCTCCCTTTGCCCTCTTCAACTAATCCAGAAAAGGACTACAAGACTTATCCTTGGCATCAAGCCCAGGGACTGAATCTCCCCAGCCCTATAATCTCTTCAGTGACACCTGGTTGCTGCTAGGATCAAGTTCAAGACCCACTGCATCATCCACAAGGCTCTCTGGGATCTGTGAGCCCCTACCTCCAACTCTGTCTACCTACATACCTACCTGCTAGAGTCCTTCTGTTCTCTAGCTCCAACTCTCTGCAGATCAGAGGCTTCTCTAAGCAGAGAGTGGGGGTAGATATCTCTCTCCTCCGCAGGAGCCTCCCTCTGGAATAGTCTCCCTCCTTGTCTCAGGCTTGAGTCGGATATCCTTAAGTTCCAGAAGCTCCTCAAGACCCTCCTTTTCTCTTCTTCCTTCCTTCTACCCCTCCCTTGCTAACACCCCTGTCTGCCACAGCGACTGGCACCAGGCTGTCTACGCCCAGTCCTCCCCCTCCCCGCATTTAGCATGGTGAACGTCACCCCTGCACCCCAATCAATCCCAGGCACTTGCCCTCATGGCCTCCCCTTAGAAATTGCCCTCTTCCCCTCCTCTTGGCCCCCTCTTTTATTCACTTGCACTCTCCCCTTACCTTACACTTCCCCTCCTTCGCTTGCACTTCGCATTTCGCATAGACCGGCATTCCCCCCCGTCTCCCTCGCACCTCTTGATACTGCACTTGGACAATCCGAATGTAACAAGGCCTAGTAGGACCGTTATTGTTATCTTTCTCCTTGTCCCCCCCCCTTTTTTCTCTTGTTGCACCTCAAAGCACAATTTGCTGTATAGTCACCTTACAAATGTCCAATAAATAAATAAATAAAATACAATATCAAAAGCAAACCAACTTGAAAGACACAACACTGAAAGAGGCTCAGAAGAAAGATAGATTACAAGAAATACCCAAAATTGGTACAGAGCAACCAATCAACCCAAGAGAGGGAAAAACCTGGCTAATATCCAACAACCCAGCCCAGGCTAAAAATCCCAGCTACTCAAGGGGTGGGTACCTACAGCATCCCCAACCCGCGAGTAGAGGCAAAAGGTCCCCATGGGGCCACAAGAACCTACGATTGCCACAAATCTGAGACGCCCCATAGGGAGTTTAATGAAATACAGCAGTTGAACAACTGCAAAATTCACGAATGCAAGAGACTTGCTGTTTCCCAGAAATGTTTGCAAAGACAAGAAGTAAAACTTGGCAAGGCGACAGGAGTGTGTCAGTTCTACCTGAAATGCGCGAGAAACCCTGGGAAGTCAAGAGAGCCTATTCCAGGGACATTATTGGTAGGCGGTCATGCACCAGCCAGCATAAGCTAAGCATGGGAGAGAAAGAAAACTTCTCTACGCTAAGTTTGTGTTTCTCTTGTTAGTGGTAGGGTCAGTAAGAAATATGGCATAGGTTGGGACTAAGTTCGAATTTGAGTTCTGTATGATATCCACACAAGCATCTTTTTATATTTTTCTTAGAATGGGGAACTCGCACCATAGCAATAAGGCATGAAGAGGGCTTTTATTTTACTTTAATAAAACCCACAAAGGTTGAAAACCTATTCTATTGACTGTGCTCTCTCTGTGACCTACCACATGAACCAGGTAATTCAGGTTGTATGGCAGGCAGTGCACAGACACTCTTGACACCAAATTAGGTTTGTTGCAAAGATGGTCGTCATTGTTGTTTCACACAAGGGATGGGTTGGGTAAAAGTCAATAGGTTACCTATAGGGTCTTTCATCTTCCAAGGGTTCTCTATAAATGATAAAGGGTCTCCTAGTGAAAACAGTTTCAAGTATGGACCAGCGGAACGTGGGCTTTGAGTTGGTGTACCACACCAGGCTGGTATGGTAAAATCATAAAGCTCAAACTCTTAATCTTGAAGTTCTTGTCCCTTCTGGGAATCCATAGTGTTCAAATAATGTCCAATGGAATTGGGCAACAGAAAGGTTCAACCTCCCCTTTATAGATCATATAACCGAACAGCTACCCTACTCTAATAACAAATGTTTGGATTGTTTCATAAGAGCCCATCCTTAATCTACACCAACAGAACAAAAAACAAACAGTTCTGGGAATGCTCCCTCTTCAGTTACTCAAAATATAGACTTCGCAGGCATCATCTGACATTGCATCTGGATTCCAGGACCTCTTCCAGGAAGGTCATTCTCACTGGCTGCTTTGAGGATTGTCAAAAGCTGAGCAGCTTTTAGTACTCTGCTTCTTCTATTCTGGATTTGTCAGATTCATAAATGCATCTCTCTAGCACTGAACATTTAAGAGATATACTCTGTCTTCCCTAAACCATATCCTTCTCAGGTTTACATGATGGGTCCCTCGTAGAGCTTGATGCAGACCTTGCTACAGGCCCCTCCTCGACCTTGGGTTTAGGTTTTACAAATGGTCTTTTCTGGACCTTGGGTTCAAGTTTTGCAACTGGTGTCTCATTTACATCAGATCCTCCTGGAAGTCTTCAGGATTCACAACAACTTCAATGCATATTATCCCTGCCTCACATTCAGCGTCCGATGATCTGTCACCCTTTTACTACAGGTCCAGCTTCACTTCCATTTCCCAAGTGGTGGTTGGTGGTAAGCTGTCAGGCATTATTACCATTTCCCCTAGATTTTCCCTAGGGTTTGGTAAGTTCACAGGTGTACCTTTAAACAAGACCACGAGTCTGTGTCTTGACAGTTCTCCTCTCCTCCCTCTAGACCTACAGGGTCTTTGCTGCTGTCTTCCAGGTAGTGACCTTTAGGTCTCTCCAGTGTTCGGTTAGGAGCACTGTGGTTCCCCTCTGTATTAAGGGAACAGTGTTCCTCACATCTTCTTACACAGGAATTCTCCTCCCTTCTGATCATGTTATACACACAGTTTGAAGGGTATTTCCAAGACTATCTCTGATTGGTATTTTTGTGTCCTCTTTGAATCCCTATGGTAGATTGGTTAGCTCTGTTGTAATTCTTAACTGATCTTATTTGTTGATAATTAGCCCAAGCTCGCCATTGGTTAATCGCCTGATAGAATAAAGGTCCGATAATTTGCGGCCACAAGACTTTGAAGGCATCAGAAGTGTTCTGTGCCATCTTGGAATTAATTCCGTTGCCTGGAGGAGGTTTGTTGCTTCTTACTGGTTCTCCCTCTGTGTACATACGGCTAGTCCCTCTGTGTACATACTGCTAGTGTACCAGACAAAGACACACAAGTCTTCAGATCCTTCTGGGAAATCAGTTTGAGCTGGAAAGGAATAATTCTTTCTACCACGGGTTGCATCTAACTTTGTGTGGTTCTGCGGTTCTCTCGCTTCATCATAATTTAGTGGTTCCATTACTGGAGTGGATTCTAATTTGTTCTTGCATTCTGGTCTCTTGAGTCCTTACCCTTAGACACGTTCTGAATGTGGGTGTGGGAGGCCCTGGCCGACAGTGGTGGTTTTCTCCTGGGATTTGGAGCTAAGGTTCCTATGTGTTCCCTAGGTACTTACTGAAGGCCAGGGCCTTGAGATCCTTCCTCAACTGCATCCCGATAGTGTTGCAGTAGGCTGGTGTATAGAAAGAAAAAGCTTGTTTCCTCTTTTTCTGTAAGCCAGTTTTAACTCAAGCGTTGCAATGGTCGAGATGTGTTGAGCACAGCTCACTTTGAGGTATTATCCACCTATTGGTGAAGTGAGATGTTCAGATCAGTGAAAAGCCACTCCAGTGCCTCCATATAGAGATTTAAAATCACTGGCTAGAAGATTGCATGTGACCGGAATCGGTCTGACCTGAGGTTGCCCCTAAGCACTGCATGGTGTCCATCTGAGAGATAGGCGGTGAACCATTTGAGGAGTATGCCTTCTGTTACGCAGAAGGCGGATTAATGTGGCGCGGTCAACCGTTTTTATGTTGCAGAGAAGTTGTAGAGGATAAAGAGGCCGTGTCTCATTTTTCCTTGATCTGGAGAGAATTCATTATGACCTTCGATAGTAGCAGTCTTCGTGCTGCATTCGGTTCTTAATCCCAATTGGTTGTCATGGAGTAGATCTTGTTGCTTGATACTATCATGGTGTTAGTTGGCCACTGCTTTCATATTGATTTTGCCAATAAATGGAAGGCTAGTGATCGGCTAGTTGTTTGTGAGGTCGTTCAGGTCTAGTGTGTTGTTTTGAAGAGTAGTGGGATTAGTCCGGGTTTTAGGCTGTTGGAAAGATATTTGAAGGAGAGTGGTAGGGCAGTGCTCATGATCTATTTCATGATTTTGGTAGGTAGAGACTCATTCTTGTATGAGGTATGATTTAGTAATGATAGAACCTCAGCAAGGTCCTTAGTGGTAAAGGGCCTGAAATGGGGGCATGATTGTGTTTCATGTAGTTGGATGTGTTGTCTAAATTTCTCTGTTTCAACAATGAAGAAGTTCATAATTGTGCTATGTTATTCTGTGGACCCTGGGATTACTTGTTCAGGTAACGAGTTTCAGCAGTGTTTGACTGCCATGGCGGGGGCTTTGCGCCTCTTAGCTGCTGCTGTGATGGTTGTGGATTAATGTGCTGCTTTGGCTTTAAAGATGAGTGCCTATCCTTGTGCTACAGAAGGTAACGAATTCCTACATTTTGTGTGTTTGGCACTAGTGTTTTCCTTGTGTTCAGATGGTATGTTTGTTGTTGGTTAATTCTGGAGTATACTATGGGACAGAGGGTTTAATGCTGATGTGACGTCGTTTCATTCAGGCATGTACATCTACCAGTTCTGTCATGGTGTGGTTACATTTTGACATGATGGTGCCAGCGTCTGAATTGATTGGACTAACCAAGGCCATTGTTGCAAGACTTTATGCCAGAGCTTCAATGGCGAAGCATGGGAAAATAACAGGCTTACCCTATCCCTTGTTATTAAGGATGGTGTGAGTTAAATGGATGAGGCCGGTGGAATGGTCTTTTTCTCTCAAGTGGGACAGATTTAAAGGCAATATGGAGCTAGAAACTATAAAAGGGGAAGAAAACAGTGTGGGAGACATAGTGCTAAACAGACCTTAGCCTAATTGAAAGTATGTAAGTCCTTCTCTAAGGAACCAGTTGTAAAGATCAGCACAGGTATGTACATTGATTTGTGGACCTTGCCACAACCAAGGGAGGGGGCTTCAAAGTGACCCACTGTCACTGGGCCATTAGCCAGCTTTCCAAGCCAAGGCAACCTGTGTTCAAGACCTGGGGTGTTGTGTTATGCTCAGACATAGGGTTAGTGCTTTAAGATGTGTTCTATGGATCGAAGTAAAGGGAGTGCACTGCCAGTAGATGAGCCAGGTGGGGAGATGATACATGGTTACCTATAATGCCAGGAGCTGCTGGTAGAGTCTAGTGCCACCATGTTTTAGCATGCATGTGGATCTGAGCGCAGAGCAGAGGTGGGCAGCCAGCAAACAAGTTGATGGTAGATGCATTGAGCAGGCAGCTATAAAAAGGCCTCCTAGTTTTCTGACATCAATTTCTGGAGGCAAGGTAGGAGCAAGGGGACCTTGTCTCCAGTTCTACAAAGAGAACCTGTGTAGGAACTGGTGGCAAGACAGGAGTATTGCAGAATACCTTCGGGCAGGTTGGTAAACAAAGCCAACAGGCTATAGGAATAGACACCTTCCAGGTACTTCAGAAGCAAATCAAGTTAACCATAATGAACTTCAAGTGGCGCTGCGGCATGTGCAATGTAGCTGAAATGGCTTGTTTTAGTTTCACATTTTCGGGAGTATGTTTTTTTCAAAGCCTTTATAACCCACCATAACTTTGCAGACGTTTTCTAAACATACCCCATTGCTTCCACCACAATGATGACTATACTGCTCTAATGATCACTAATAAGGGGGAAACACGTATGTATTTTTCTGAATTTGTGAGAGCTGTCATTCTCGGGTTAAAAAAGTTATATACAAAAGAGCATTGCTCTATAGGTCAAAGGCAATTTTCTTGTGGAAAAGGATTGCAGTTGAGCTAATACCCACAATTCTTTGCTCATGTGGCTCTGAATTGAAGGTGGACTATCAGTGATGACTACTGAGTGGTGCTGTGGGATGTGTGCCTTTGCTGAATAGGCTTATTCTTCTCTCTCTCTTGCTCTCTGCTGTACTTTTGATTGCACCAAATGGCCAGTGCAGTAATTTCAAAGCACTATGTACGCCTATAGAAATGCCAAAACCTGAGTTGACCATTGATTGACAAGAAACAAAATCAAGAGAATTATTAAATATACCTAGGATAGACCACATTGTAGATGTTTTAAGATGTTTTCATGCTGCTGCAAGTTCAATTAAGCATCTATTTCTTTCTGGCTGCGATTGATGTTATTCAGGAAGGGGCTTAGATCGTCAAACTCCAGGCTTGTAAAACCAATCACAGTTTTATAAAGTTCATGAATTAGATTATTGGTAGCAGTTAAAGTTGACAGCAGTACACCACATTTGTTATTTTCCTTGAAAGCCTCGGATGGTACGGATTGTTCTAGGGAGGGGAAGGAGATAGTGCACAAAGCCCGAATAGCATAGCACCCCTGTGGCCAGCATTATAGGAATGCAGTATATTGGTTGGTGATCTGCATCTGCTCCATCCCGAAAGTGCTTACTCCAATCAGAGATCCTCTACCTGGCCCGCAGAGGTCAGCCCCTGCTCTCTCTCCACAGTGTTCTTCCTCTGATCCTCTCTGCCTCATTTAAACGTACGCCCTTCTGTTCTCCTATGCTGTTCTTCAACCCCCATAAGTAGACTCTGCTTCCACCTGCTGCTGGCTCTGACCCATTTGCTTGCTTTATATCAGTATTTTACGGTGGTAGCTGTGAGGGGTCAGCAATGTGAGTCAGACAACCTTTTAATTATTGATTAAAACATGCTATTTTTATTAAATGATAAATGATGTCAACTTGCCTCACTAGCCCTACTCTGATGAGGATTTCCCTGCCTAACAAAGAACTAGAGGGAAACAATCTAACCCAGGACGTTTAGTAACCAGGGTGAACTTCCTTTGCCTGGGTTAAAAAACAAAATCAGCTTCAATGTTCATTAAAAGAAAACGAGGAAATCCACATAGGTAGCAAAGTCTCAATTCAGTTCTTGATGTTTCAATGTCATGGTTTGTTAACCAGAGTTTCCACAACAACAAAGGTCGTCTTCTTGGTGAAATAAGGACTTTCCACTGCCTCAAAATAGCATCAATGCTATTCCCAGCCACAATATCTTGCCACCACCTCAAGTTATCCAGGAAGACATGTCCTGCAACTGTGTATTGCCTTAAATAATCATAGTGATCATGCTATCTTAATGTTGAGTGTGGAGGGAAAGGTGAAGGCTGGAAATATGGTTGCATGTAATGTTGTAGTACCAAATCACGCTGGAAATAGGATCCGATGGACTCAGCGCAATATCGAAAAGATAATCACCATTGCCTTCCCTACTGAAACAGTTGTTGTGGGGAAAAAGTCCAGAGGAGATTGAATTTTGGATATTGCAACTAACTCAGACACTTTTCACAGGCTCCTTAGTCCTGGGGATTGGATGGAAGTCTGGGGGAAATTTGGTTTTCGATATTAATATACAAGATCAGAAACGGTTGATGCGTCGAGCCATTTGAGCACTAAGAATGCCTATAAAAATCTCAGTAGATCATGGGATGTGAAAACGAAAGAGATTAAACAAAAGTTTTGCTCTTGGCTACAAGCCTATCGATTATCCCAACAGAGAGCTCAGTGGCACAAATTTGCCAAAATACTCTGCAGTAAAAACAATCGCAGAATATGGCATTTCTTAGCTCAGGCTAGGGGCGAGCAGAAGCTTAAGATCTTGAACCCTATTTCTGGGGAAGTATGGGTAAATTACATCTCCAATAAATTCTATAAGGAGAATGCGGATACAACTAGCCTACCTGTGGGGGTAAAGTCTTGGCTGCTCAAACTTAGCCATAATATTGTAAAACAAATATTTTTGAATCTAAAGTCCTCCAATGCCCCGGGTCCTGATGGATTAGCCAACTCGGTGCTGAAAAAGGATCCAAATAATTGGGCTCAGGTACTGCTCACACTATATTCCTGCCTTTGTAGAACTTGCCCGATTCCTTCCTCGTGGAAAAAGTCGGTGTTGATCCCTGTGTATAAAAAGGGAGATAGGGGGTCCCCCGCTAATTATAGGCAACTGTCTATGCTCGATGTCACAAGTAAAATCTTTATGGCTCTGGTGCTCAAAGAAGTAGAAATCTGGGTTACAGAAAACCAGATATTCCATTATGCACAGACTGGATTTAGACCAGGGGCAAACACCACCTATAACATTCGTGTACTTGACCAACTGATTAACAACATGCCAGTAACAAGGAGAGCACACTGTACATTGCCTTTATAGACTTCAGTAGTGCGGTGGTGAGAGACATTTTGTGGTCAAAACTTAAAGCCATGAATTGTCCTGCCTGGTTAATGCACATACTGATTGCACTTCATACCAACACCTCAACTAAGGTCCGCCTCAAAGACAATGGAGAAGCGTCTGCTACAATTTACACCAACATAGGGGTAAAACAGGGATGCGTAACTGCGCCGATGTTGTATAGCCTCTACATTGCAGACATGCTAGTGCGTATGGCTTTAAAATCCAACTGCCCACCTAAATTGGGCAATACTCCAATCTTTGGCATGCTCTATGCGGACGACCTAATTCTATCTGATTGTACATTATCTGGCACAAAGAGCATGCTCAAAGAGTTGTCAGCCTATGCTTCCCAGTTAGGTTTGATTATAAACCTGGAGAAGACTAAAATAATGCCGATAGCTAGAAAAGGTCCTAGCTGCACTGGCAACGACACTAAACTGGGCACTATTGCAGTGGTGGACTCCTACCCATATTTGGGGCTGGACTTCAAAGCTCCGGCTAATTTTGAAGACCTAATTAGGCATAAAAAACGGCGAGCCAAGATGCTCACACTACAGGCTTGTAAATTTGGGAAGGGATCGGCTGGCTTTAGCATGGCAGGAATCTTAAAACTTTACCAGCAGTGTTTTGTAGCTGCCATTCTCTATGGCTTGGAGGGACTGACCATGCAAGATCTGAAGTGGTTGAATATCTTGGAGGGTCACTTTTGGCGAGCTGTGCTGGGATTAGGTCCCTCCTGCTCGGTACAGTACTTACACCTGGAGTTGGGCCTCATATCTTTGAAAAATATGGCTCTACGTGCGAGAGGTACATTCTATGTTAAAGCTCGTGCAGATCCCAGATGTAAATTGCTGAGCCTGGCTGGGGATAATTATGAGGCTGAGAGACATCCTTGTGGCTGAAATTTTAAAGAACTAAATGAGTCCTTGTTCAAGGAGATTGATTGGCCTTATGAGAATAGGATACATCTGCCCTATAACCACCAGAAAAAGTCATTTGAAGAAAAATTAAACAGATGGGATTGGAGCTTGAACTCTAGCCATCTGGCTAAATTAAGTGGATATGAGGCAATATGCCATGTAATATATAAATACCGAAAGCCCCAGACTTACCTTTGTTTGTGTCCGGCACCAGATGTAAGGCAGTTCCTATTAAGGCTTCGGACCAACCAGCTCCAGGTCTTAGCGATCATCGTGGCCCGTGTTAAGATACCGATTGAGGCCAGACATTGTCGAATATGTCAGGCTATAGGAACACTGGAAGCTACTAGACATGTTTTAACACTCTGTCCGAAATTGGGACCAATATATATGTGCGCATTTGGAAAATGGTTCCACAATTATGAGACCATAACTGAGGTAGCCTTTTGGGATAGCTGTCTTAACTCTGAGTCCTTGGGACTCCAACTTGCTCTTTTTAGGGTGTGGTTCCATGTTAAAACCTTATTTCGGGATGAACAATGAGGATCATGATACAACAATACATACATTCTTATGCACCTTAATGTCTATATACTTCATTCCATTTCATTATTTTACATTTTATTTTTTTACTTTATGCTTATTGATCTATTTATTCTGCTGTCATTTAACTATCATATTGCATTATGTTTTATTTGACTTCGGATTTTGGATGATTTTTATGATTGTTCTTTTGATTTGTATCTTGTATGTTCTGTATAGACTAAGAGATGTATATGTTGCTTCAGAATTTTTATTTTAGTCGAGGGTGCTGCGCGTCGATATCTGTCGAGTCGATATGTCTCGGAGGCCTCCGTCTCGACGATGACGTCATCACAGGTATAACAGTGAAGAAGCTGTCAAGAAATAGTTAAGAGACACTTTGAGAATTATTCTTCTATATCAAGTTCTCAGTTTGGGGAAAACTGGAACATACATTACCGTGGGTCAAGAGACTATAAAAAAGGCAGTTATTGTTCAGCCCTCCTTCCAAGAGACATTGGTGTGAAGAATCTTGGGATCAATATTACCATCAAGTTTGATTGTGGTTGTAGTATTTTTCTTTCTGGCACACAAGTATACCAGGAAAGGGATTCTAGTAGTTAGTCCTGGCAGGCAAGTATACCAGGAAAGAAGAAGATGGTTTGAAGAAGTATGTTTGTGGCAAAAAAGTGTGTTGGAAAGACCTTTGTTGAATCAAATAACATTTTCACCATAACACGTGTTGGACAAGCTGTGGAATCACCAAGAGTAGTGGCTGTGCTATCTTAAAAAAGTAGTTCATTTGAAGAAGGTGTAACGTTGATAATTGTTGGCTATTTTGAAAAGAACAATTGCTTTTGTTTTGAACTTGTGTTGTGAAAGAAAGACCTTTCCCTTTCCAGGAAGGATACTGTGAAACACACACCAATTGTTTTGAATTTTAAACAAACATTGAGGAAAACATATTTGCTGTGTCAAGGGGAAAAACAGCTTATCCAACCCTTTTAAAAAAAAAAAAAAAATGCCAAACCTTGGGAAAACATTACCTTTGAGTCCGTCTCACATTTCTGACCCCTCAGAATAACAAAGCAAACCTATGCATGTGGGATTTCATCATGCAGTTCCTCTCACTGGTGGCTGCAGGACATAAACCATGGCGAGATGACCCTCCAGCAACCTCCCAGTAAGGTTAGCGCTAACAGTAGCTAGGCATTACTTCACACCCAGTGTGGAGTGGGCCTATAGCCAGATATCTTGGTGAAGGTCTTACACGTGTATGTGGTACTCTGACCTTTGGTCGGCACCAGTGTGAGAACCAATGTGGATCCCATCTTCAAACATAAGCTCTATCCAGGTCTACAAGGATAGGTTTTTTTGACTTCTTCATTGTTCTGTTTATATCCGAGCAAATGATGGGCATCATGAAGTATATCATAAAGGGGGTGGTGCCTAGCACTGCCCTTCTTGCTGCTGCTGGACCTCCTGAGATTGTGTGCACACCGGCTCTCCCTTAGACTCCACTGTTTTTTTCGCCTGTGGCACCTCATCCTCCAGTCACCTTACCTGTGGTGGTCATCCTGCTGGCTCCAGCGCTTACTCCCTCAACATTGGAGGTCCCAGGTTTGGGGTTACCTCATCAGGCCCCAGTCCAGTTATCCATGGATCACCCTGATGCAAAGAAGGAGGAAGATCATTTTCCTTCCTCATCTCACTTGTTCCATGACAGTGTGGCGATATAGCCATGTCTCTCAGCTTTTTGTCCCCACTTGAGGCTCAAGAAGGAATGTCACACATGCGTATGCATAATGATGCTTTGGCTTGCAAGAATTGGCAGAATCCATCTCCCTTCCAGCCAACATGAAAGACAATTGTGGCAAGGTATCACTAGCTGCACTCCTCATGTCTCGCCACTCATCCACTTCCACACACTTCTGTATAGGTAGCAGCCTCTGTTACAATTAGGTACTCACGAATGTCCGGAAACAGCAGAGGAGTAGAATAGCTCTGAGGTATATAGGTAATTCCCCCAAAGTGTTCAGAGGCCAGAGAACTGGACTCAGTGCACCCCGGGGGCAGTACCCTTGGGAAACCCTCGTGGGGAAGAAAACCCAATTGTGTCTCGTAGAGGATGGTGTCTTCCGAGTAGCTGTGGAAGAATGGTAAGTACTGCAGGCTGAAGGAGGAACGATTCCAGGAATCCGCTCGGGAAGAAGGGTCGAGCAGCAATGTAGAGGAAGTCGAGTGCAGCAGGCTTGTGGACGGAACGGTTCAGGAATCCGCTCGGCGAAAAGGAACTCGAGCAGCAACGTGGAAGGAAGTCCGGTCGAGCTCTATGTAGTAGGCAAGGAGAAAAGTAAGGAAGGAAGCGAGGAAGGAAGTAGAGTAGAAATGAACCGTGCACGGGGAACGAAGGCAAGAGGAGAAACGGGGAAAAAGTAAGGTAAGGAAAAGTAGAATAAGTTGAGACGGAACTCAGACAAAGTGCGCAGAGTGCAAAAGAGAGGATGAGAGGCTTAGAAAACCTCAGCGGTAGTATTGCAGAAAGTTAGAAAAAGCACCAGCGCGAAGCGAGGTGAAGCGAACAGAAGCGACGCGTCTGGCCCAACCATAGATAGGAAGATATAGAATGGGCAGACGCGGTCGCCATGTTGGAAACAACTAGAACGGCAATCGTCGTGTGGTAATAGCGCTGATGAGCCGCCATCTTGAGTTCCATTGTTGGTATCTTGAATGACTCATTCTCCATTTCCGCCATGTGTGTCGAGCTGAATTCCTGACAGCCTCTTAGTTTGCCAGTCCTCCCGCTTTAGGAGCTCTTTCACCATCTCTTCCTACTCTACTGCCTTAGGATGGCAGCCTCCTGGATGTCTATGACAGGAAGGTATTCGTTCATTCTACTAACCATGTGTGGCAGGCAAATTGTGATGCACTGATAATGGCAGCTGAGTATGCCTATGGCGATAGATTGTTGACTTGTTCCTGGAACTTCCCCTGGGTTAGTAGGTGGCCCTTAAATCGGCACTGGCAGAGGCCAAATAGGCAAGATGAGCTTGAGTCATTTTCACACCATACTGATACGGCCAGCCAGGGAATATGTATGGGGGCAGACATGTGACGTTCTGCCTGAATTGCAATTAACTAAATTCAATTGGGATGTTCAGGAACAGATTCTTGCCCTCTTTTTTTACAAAATTGTTCTTTTACATTCCCCAACATACAAGGTAAACAAAAAGAAAATGGCTGTGTTAACCAAATCTAACAAGCCATATGCTCAGGCCATGGTAGGCAGGCCTCACGTTCTAGGATGTTTGGTAGTTTTAGAGAACACCAACAGCAGAAGGCCTGGCAACCGGACAGGTCCTTGAGCACTCCCCACCTCAATTTGAGTCACCTGGCTACTAAAGGCTTTCACTTGCCTCTTCTTCTCACCCCTCTACTCCATGCCAGACTCAGATGCCAAGAATCAATGACCCCCGACTTGCAAGTCTCCTGTTGTTGGAAGGCTGGCTGTGCATTTAGAGGTGCAGCTTCTTCATTTCTCAGGCTGCTTTCAATTTCAATGGTTTCGGTCATAAATTTAGCTCTTTTCTCACCCCGCCTTTTCATTACTTCTGATGTCTGAGTCCTGTAAGGGATCAAGTGTAAGACTCAAACACAGTGGAATGTTGAGTGTTGGTTATAGACATTCATTTGTCACAAAAGAAAAAGGGGTTTGGAGAAATCCTATCTGTTCCTAACCCTAAGAGGGGTTTCCCTGCCTCAACAAAACTAAGGAGCGTCTGTGTCAGGATGTTAAAGCAAAAAGCGTTGTTTGTCCTGTGGCCAAAAGCCCTAAACAGACCCTTTCACTCTAAACTCGATATAATGTTTAACAGGGATTTCGGTATGCTAGGACTTGCAGCTTTTCAAAGTTCAACACATAAGGTTCAGTAGTGCAGAAATGAAAAAATAGGAATAAAGGGGCTTCCCTTCCCCTAGATTTCTTCTGATGGTGTGAATGTCACTTTCTAACAGTTCAAGGGGAAATACTCTTCCCTTGAGTCTCCTGTTAAACACAGTTCTTTTGAATCGTTCACTCTCTGGATATCAATAATCCTTAAAGGGGTACGGTTCTTTCCCTTTCCATTGCTTATCACTGTTTCACAATTTTAAGCAGGGAGTTTAACCGTGAGCTTTCTCATTCCTCTTCTTTCCCCTAATATATTCGCCTGCCAGGCTGTTGTAACTTTTTACTTATCTTTAAAGGGGATGGGTGTTTCCTTTTTTTTTTTTACTGGTTATCACTGTCTCACAATTGGAGTTCACATCTCTTCTGACTCCTGGTTTACTCTCCTGCCAGGGTACTCAACTTTATTACTTGGCTGTGAGTCCCAAACTCGCTGTTTGCCTGGTTCATTATCCTGGCAGGGCTTTTCGGCTTTTTTTTTCTTGCATTAAGGAAACAATAGTTTTCAAGTATTGGGTCACCAACCCTTTCTTAACACTGTATCTGTATCACTAATTCTACTTCCTTTAGTCAGGTTCTTAACAATGTTTGTATCTGTATCAATTATTTCACTTCCTTTAGTTAGGCTCTTAACAATGTTTGTATCTGTGGACAGTACGCAGTATTCGCCCTCAAGCGCCCCAGTAACCCATTCACTGTCCCTGGGCTTACCGGTTTTCACTGGCATGTTTTACATTTCTTGTGTGCAACAGTCTTATTTGCTCTCAGTCTGTTGACTGCGAGTGCGTTGCGGTAGCTGCTTGGTTCCCGCTTGCCTTCCTCTGCATTTGGCAGCTCCAGCTGACCACAACAAGGATGCAGTGAACTTCAATCGGCTCTGCATTTCGGCATGCCATTCTCGTCAGCCTCTGTATGGTATCCTTTATTGTACCTTGCTTGCCTTCCTGTTGCATGTCTGTGTGTGTGGAGCTGTGACATCATGGAATGTCCTGCCGGTGCTGATGCAGGAGCCCCGAATGTTGTTGTTTATTCTGGAGTTCTGCCCAGGACAGTTGGAGAGACATGTAGACTGGGTGGTGGGAGCCAGTGGGCTCTCCAGGAGATACTTAGATCCTGACTCCTATCTCTGATACCTGACAACATATATGTAACCTGCAAGCGTGTAACATTAATCAAGAACCTGAGGACATACCTTGCTGCCTCCAGAAATACTTCATATCTTCCTGCAGTCTGCATGCCTCAAGTGTCTCAAACTGCGTCAGAACATGTCAGATGTAGCTGCAGTCTCTGTCCATCTCTCTCGTTGTATTCAGCTTTGTCAATTTTAAATGTTCCGGTCAGGTTTAACATTTTCCAATGACTAGAACGCAGCGTAGGCTTACCGCTTGTGGTCATCTTCATTACTCCATCCCTCTTCCTAGTATCAGCATTAGAAAAGGGAAGAAAATATAAACAGGTAATTGGCTATGAAAACCTGGCAATTTTCAATCCACGTTACAATAAGCCATATAGGAATGTGACAACGGCACATGGCTGTCACTAGGAAATGCAGTTGAAGGATTAGTCTGATTCAGTATTTGTTTGCTTCCCTGAAGTTTGTCCTCTTACGTGGTCCTCCCGCAGATAGCCACCCCCAGGGTCAAAGTCAGTGAGCTTCTGCCTTTCACTTGCCACATAAGAGAAGCATCCCTCCAGGGAATCAGTGACGATGTTGCTAGATTTGTCACAGTCCCCAGTGCATTTTCTGGAGATGTCAAAGTTGCTCCTAGTGCGAGCAGTGGATGCTGTCCTGACTCTGAATCTGGAGCTGAGTTACTAATGCTGCACCTTTTTAATGCCCAAAAAGAATTGGCAGTCCTCAGGGTAGTGCTGGACCTTTTCTTCTTTCTATCTTTTCATCCCTTTAGAAAGATTTTAGATGGTGACATCAGCCCAGTTAGCAGATGCACTTGTGTGGTGTAATTGTTATGCTCTGTGGACCTAACTGACCCATCATGTACGTATTTAGCAACCGCACCTGCTTGATTTAAAAATCCAAATGGATGAGGCAGGGGACATTGGCAGCCTGCCTTACTCCTTTTACTTGACTTATAGGCAGCGTTCGATTTAGTTGATCACAACATATTAACCACACACCTTACCAAAGCAGCCACCTTTTCCTCCAAAGCAGCAGCCTGGGTCAACTCCTTTCTTGCCGATAGATCTATGAGGCCGTTTTCCCCAATTGCATCTGCAGAACCTTCTCCAATCACTTGCGGAGTACCACAAGGTTTTTGTGTCTCTCCTACTCTCTACAACATCTTCACAAAGCTTCTGTTTGACCATCTAGATGACCGAAGCGCATCCTACACCAATTATGTGGATGATGCGCAAATACTTATCACTCTCTCTGGCTCCTGCGACTCAGACTCAATATTCCTCAATGAAATCTACAGCAAAATCCAAGCCTGGATGGCCAAGCATGGTCTCTGTTTAAATGATGACAAGACTGAGCCAGGGGTGCCGGCAAGAGGTGACCATGGTCACCCTTATAGAAATGCTGGCCCCACCCATCAACCCCTCATCGGACATCCCATGAAAACCCCCCCAGAAGAAATACTTATTTTTTGCTGCGGCTCCTCCGCGAGGATCGGAGTGAGAGAGCCATGTGTGATGGTGGTCCTGCCCCCCATTGATTGCACATGCTCAGTGGACCTGGAAATGAACACAGCCTGAGCGCACGCATTTCTGCTTTGGCTGGCGCTTCCAGGCTGTGTTCACTTCCAGGCACTGAGGAGACCTGGGCTGTGGTGCCTGTGTCTGTTGTTCTCTCCCTCCCTTTTTTTCTGGACTCATTAGAGAAAGCTGACTGAGCTTTCCTGAAGAGGCACTAGATTTCATCAGAATGAGAATCGCCCAAGTCTAGTTGCTCTTCTAGCATTGTGACTCGAAGGTCTACTTCATTTCAGACTCACTAAGAGATCCCTGCGGCCTCGTTCTTCTCCATGGATTTCCCACTAATAGTGCTCAACACGTCATATTTATTTTCAGCTATTAGATGCTGCATAAGCCAAAACTATTGCATTAGAGAACAGATGGGGAGAAATGGCATATGACGAGGGACACAAAGCATGTAGGTGTTTATGATTATTTGCACGCCCATTGACTGCCCATGCTTATGCCCATTCCAAACGAGTTGCCGCCTCTTTGCCCAAAACCCCTCCTCAAGGGAACTCTGTGAGCGCGCCTTATTCAAGCTTTACCATCAAACTTTGTATACAAAGCGCCTGCAAGTGATTTAAAAAAAAAAATCTTAAAATGTGTATTGCAATTTTGAAATGCAAAACATAACAAGAGCCAAGCCATCTACATATGAGACCAATGCATATTTGTTTGAGGAAAGGTGAAATCACAAACAAAACGTATGACCTCTCTGAAAGTCCTCTCTAACTTGGGGGGAAAACGAAATTAAGTAATATAAATTCTAGGTGGGGAGTTGGGGGGCTGCCGACCCTTCACCATGCAAAGGAAAGTGATATTTCAAGTGATTGCTAGTGATTTTTCAAAGCAGTCTTCTGAGAATTAATGTTCTGTTATGATGATTAATACCATGCACTGTTGCCATTTGCATGGTCTCCAGGAGCTCAGTTAATGACTTAATTTAAACTGTAAATGGGCTACTGGTGTAATAAAAATGACTTAACCAGGTCTGCCTTCAGCCACTCGAGTTATAAGCACTATGCATGTCCTTCTCTGAAGTCCTGTTAAAAACAAGCATTGACAAAGACAACAGTTTTGAATTGTGTATCGGTATTAGACATGTGCCAGGCATTGTTATTAGATGCCCAGGTACTTGCAACCTTTTGCACTTCATACCATTGATGGGCAGTTAATAGCACTGCAGCAGTGCCTGGCAAGTGCCTTTCCCATGCCTACACAAAAGCCCAAACTGTTGGCATTGTCAGTGTTTGTTGCATATGTCAGTCAGATGCCCGAGGTGAGAAAACAGGCATTGAAGTGAAGGGTAGAGGCTGAGGATAAAAGCTTGCCAGCCCTTCAGAAGGTCTCCCTCCACCCACATGTTGCAGCCAAAGGCTTAACTGCTGGCTCAGCTTTTACATGGCCCATGCTTTCAATAATTACCATTAACAAAAAAAGTATATTTGTGTGCATGCAGGGATTGTATGTATGTATGTATCCATGCATGTATGAATGGAGGTGTGCATGCATGCGAGGGAGTGTGTAAGAGGTTGTATGTTTGTATTCTGGGCGGTGTCTGCAAGTGCACACCTATGAATGAATGCAGTGTGAATGGTGTGACTGCACGTGTTAATGAGCGCACAGTCTAAATGTTCTGAGTGCTCGTATGAATTACAGATCAGCTGTGTGGGTGCATGTGTCTGAATGTCTCCATATCTCTGTGTATATGGGGAGGGGCATTGGAGCATAAACATTTTTTTACAAGAGCATGGCATGTTTTAATGCCGTTTTTGGGCAAAGGAAAGCCAACTTGAGTGTTTTTATGTGATGGTGGGGTCGGAGTGGGGGTGGGGAGTGGGGAATACTACAGTGGGGCAGGCCTGGCTGGGTCTTACTGTGGCATGGAATGTTGTACTCACATTAAGGTCAAAGGCGACATGATGAGTGTTCTTACATGGGAAACCCATGTTTCCTTATTTTGACTTGGGTCTTTAATTTACTGGTGTTTAAGGTCAAAGGCAACATACATATTCTTACATGGGGGAATATAACATGATGCGTGCAACATAAGTGTTCTTATATGGGGGGGGATTTGTGTGATGATATGCTATTTATATAGCCCTTTCGCTAAAGCGAATTACAGAGAACATATTTACATCAAATGCATCACCCAGCTTAAGTTTGCACTCGTTTAATGATCTTTATTTATTTATTACATTTATTGGCATCGCCCAAACCCGTATCAGGGTGGTGGTACAACTTGGTGAGCAGGAAAAACAGTACAGTACAGAGCAAGAGAGAGGGAACAAGGTGCAAAAGCAACATAATAGTAGAGGGTCCGTAGAGGAAGGTAGAGATCACGGAGGTCACTTTGAAGTATGAAAGGCAGAGTTGGCCTCGCCAGGATTTGAACCAGCAAATCACACTCTTGATTACAAAAGCCTGCACTCAGCCCACTGAGCTATCGTATTGGCTAGCCAACAAGAGCATGTTTTCTTTCTGTGACATTGCAGTTTATTACTGGTGTTAAGGCCAAAGGCAAAATAAGTATTCTTGCATTGGGGTGGGGGCATTCGTGCTGCCTGCAAGGCTATGTTTTTTACTGTTGCATGACATTTTTTACTGCCGCTAGGTAGAAAATACAACATGAGCGATGTTCTTATATGTGGAGTGGGGGATTTGTGTAGCCAGCAATGATATATTTTCTTACTGTGGCATGGCTTTTTTTCACTAGCACTAAGGCAGAGCTAGCATAAACACGCTTTGTTATAATATCGTTACCGGCATTATGGACAAAGCAAACATGAGCATTTTACTATGTGGGAATAGTGGCATATATAAGTGCACCAGAATGGACACGTGTGAGCACAATCAATATGAAAATGCTTTTTTACACTTGCAGAGTACTGGCATATAGCGGGCAAAGGCATTATGAAAATGTGTTTGAAAATGCTCCAGTGCATTGTTGGTGGCTTGGCTCCTAATGTACTTTTTATGTCTTACCCTACAAAACCGATTGTAAACTGTGTATCTTTTTACCTAATTTATCACAGAAAGTCTACTGTAAAATGCACTATTTTAACCCATTATTTAAAACCTTTTCTCAAGGGGACAAACCCCCCCTTGAATGGTTCGCCCTCGTTCACTACTCTCTGTCACTCCTTTGCATTTGGTCGGAGGTAGAACAAGAGCCCTACCTTCTGCGGGCTCTTCTTAGTGTGGGCCCTACTACATAAGCTCCAGGCCCCACTTGTTATAGAATAATGACTGCGCCTCTTGTGAGTTGGGGTGAAAGATGGATCTAATGGGCAAAAGGAAGGTGTGATATCTACTCAGCCTCCTAGGTTTAGGGAGGGGGTGTTAGGACGAGGGGTAGTTCAGTAGCGCAATAGGTTTAATGTCATATCTCACGAACAGTTTCCAAAACTGTCATCCAGCCCCGCCAAGATACTGAGGCTGGATCCGCCCCTTTGTGGCACCCTGTGTGCCAACCCAAGATTTCCTGTGGCCTCATCAGGGCACCCCAATGAAAAATGTCTGGGGGTGCCACTGGACTGAGCTTCTGCTCATCGGCTCTAAACAGAGACTTAATAAGTTAAGTCCTCAATACTCCTCTTTCAAAATTGATGGAAATAACATCAAATTTGATAAAGAAGCAAAAACTCTAGGATTCTACTTGGACTCCTCCCTCTCGCTTCACAGACAAGTAAGCGCAACTGCATCATCAACTGCCTACACCTCTAAACTAGTAAATGCATGCAGTCCCTTCCTGGCCACTAATAGTTGCATTACCTTGGCTAGAGCGCTGATACTCTCCAAATTGGATTACTGCAATACTCTATACTTAGGCAGTAGTCATAGAAATCTACACAAACTACAAGTATTGCAAAACAACGCCCTTGGAGCTGCCCTAAACATTCCCATGACCTACCACATCTCACAGACCCGGCGGAACTCTAATTGGCTCCCTATACAAGATAGGATCACCTTTAGAACTTTGATGATCACTCACAAGTGCTTGAATAACACAGCACCTAATTACCTGGTTGACAAATTCTCTAGAATGGAATCCACAAGGCCCACTAGAGCTAACTATGTCCACTGCCTCAATATCACCAAATTTAAGCTCTCCAAAGCTGGAGGATCCAGCTTCCCAGTGCTGGTAGCCAAAACTTGGAATGCCCTGCCTCCCGATCTAAGGATAGTACCCTCGTTCCTAGCTTTCCGGAATAAGGTAAAACCATGGCTCTTCTCACAATCCAGCTAATGTCACTACGTGCTCTTCTGATGACAGCCTAAACATTTAGACCAGTATGACTACACCTTGGACACCCTCCACGTTCTCTCCACATCTGCCCTGGCATCCTCCTCCAGCCAGTGTATTTACCCATTTTGAACACGTTTTTCACAGTTATGTTGTTTGTCTATGGTATTTCTGTGAATTGATCTGTAACACAAGTCTATTGCACTTATCCTAGCACCTTTTTTGTCTTTACCTGTCCTGATAATCTCGACTCAGTCTCTTGTAACAATTGTTGTACAATCATATAAAGTGCCCAGATACCTCTGGGTTTGGCACGCTATATAAGCAACTAAACTAAACCACAAGTCATTTGGATCTTTAGGTATGAACAACCATTATCAGTACACAATGGATGTTCCCGCGGCCACCCGTGTAGGTGTAGTGGTGTAAGAAGAGCTCATTAACCCACCTGTAGAATGTGGTAAATTGTGCCATACACAGAACCTCACACCTGCCAGTGGACAGTGCTCAGGAACTTACATGTAGGTGAGAACTGCATGGGGGTCCATGGCGATGATTCACACAGTCCCGTGCTAGCCCCCTCCCTTTACAAAGAATATCATGTGATACATATGTGCTCTCTTTTGGCTTCACTTGAAGTTTTTGAAGAGCACAATTAACTAGAAACAGTGTTTATACTCAAAACTTTGTTATTAACATCCACAGGGCCACTTGGGAGAACAACACATGTTTTTATTGCATAGTTTCCAATAAAAGTAGACAAATACGATTGCCTGTTCAATTGACTATGGGCGTGTTCTTCCAGAGGGCACATTGTTGGCTATGGATGCAAGCCGAAGGCTATGCTGCAAACAAAAGGTTGGCAGGGGGATTGCTATTTAGACAGGTTAGCTGGGTTCATTGTCACACTTGGCAAATGTTTATCTAGTGAAGTTTTGCCAAAACATTACAACTCACTCACTGGATGACCGGGACTGTACTTTGCTTGTCATCTGCTTTTATGTACTTTGTTCAGGCTCGGACTGGTCTATAGGGCAATTGCCTGATACAAAAATGCAAAATGCCAGTGTGGTCCAGGTTTTTTTGGTCGAAGTGGACCACTTTTTTGGTCCTTGTGCGCCCGTTTGATAAGGTGCTTCACCATGCAGCTAGTAGTTTTGACCAGTGTTACTGAATAAATATTCTTTAAAATGCACAATTTGCATCACATTTGAAAAAAAAGTCCACCTTGGGTACTACTCAGTCTGTCACAAAAGGAATGAATTGCCATTTTGAACTCTGGGCCACTTTTTCATTGGTCCCGCGACAATTTTATGTCCCGTTCCGACCTGACATTGTGTCAGATGTATGATGCATCCTTGTCGCCTACAGACATCTCAGAAGACCCCTTCTGAATTGGAAAAGCCCAATTCTTCTTGCTTGTCTGTCCTATGAAGAGTGTGTTTTTCCTACAAAAGTATTCGTGTGCGTTTTTCACTGGAGATTTGCACAAAGACCAACCACTATTTTATCAGGCATATTGATCTGATATGTGCAGAAATGTCAGTAAAACATTTAAACTTTTCTTGTTTACTAGCCTCACTGCTTTGCATTTTCTTTGTAGTTTGATCTTGTCATTAAACCCTATATCCTATTCCAATGACATGGTCCCAGACAGAAAAATGAAGCCCCCCCCAACCCCCCCCCACCAGATCCCTTGCTCCTCTCAGGGTTGTCGGCAATGCCTCTCTTGTTCATGAAACCTTCCAGATTTCTTTTAAGCTAGCTTGGCCTTAAAAAACAGCGTCATGGGCACTGAGATTTTAAACAATGTTTCCCACCCTATTACTACTCCCCCTTTGCAAGGGTAGATAATTGGGAAGTCTGTAGCATTACAGCTCTAGGTTACAGGGAAAACAATGCCTGTTTGGCACAACAATTCGTACGATACGTTTTAACATTTAACATTGATTTACAGAGTGGAGGACCAGTGTCCTTAACAAGGGTTGATATGATGTGGATAGAACAGATGATGCATGGGAGGTAGAAACAGGACCCACGGACAAGGGCAGTAGAGCATGATATAGGAACGGGATAGGGGAAGAAGTGCTTAGTTTACGATGAAGGTGAAGGGGTGAGGGAATGGTGCAGAGGGGTTGTCGTAGAAGAGAGGGAGAGCATTCCAAAGTAAGGGAGCAAGGAGAGGAAGAGAGCAAAAGCAAGAGGGAGTGCAATTGGCACAAGAAGTGGCAAGGAAGTTAGCCGAGGATGATCGTAGGGAGCGAGGGGGAGCGTAGGGAGTGAAATGGGCCAATAGGTAGAGTGGGGCAAGTCTGTGTATAGTTTTCAAAATGATGAGAAAAGTTTATTCTGTGCCCTCTGTCTCATAGATAACCAGCCCAACGGATGACAGGTTGGGAAGGTGGAAGTGAAGCGGGAAAGGTTGACAAGTGTGTGGACAGCAAAGTTGAGTATTTTGTTGAGAGGTGAAAATGCATAGTTGGGAAGGCCATGGAGTAAACTGGCACAGTAGTCCGATCGGGAGAGTATTAACAAGGAGATTAGGTGCTTAGCAGTGTTGAAGGGAAGATGATGTCTTATTTTTCTGATGTTGAGGAGATTAAATCTGGTTGCAGCAGCAGATTTGGAGAAGAGCAAAAAAATTTGAGATGCGTCTAAGATGACACCAATGTTGCGTGCAGAAGCAGGGAAAGGCAGTAGGAGAGAATAACAGGAGGGAAGAGATCGCCTGTTTGGGTGGGAAGTAGAGAACTTCAGTCTTAGTGGCATTGAGAATGAGCGTGTGAGATGGCGTCCTAGTATTTGATGGCAGAGAGACATTTTTTACTGTAGCTCGTCAGACAAGGAGGGAAAAGAGGAGAAGATCCGAGTGTCATGAGCAAAGAGTTGATGGGAGAAGCAATAGGAGGAGATCAACGTGCCAAGAACAGAGGTATAGAGAGTGAAGAAGAGAAATGGACCCAGGACTGGCCCTTGGGGAACACTAACAGTAAGAGGGGTGAGTGGGGAGGTAACACTGTTCCAGGACACCTGGAAGTGTGTGGGGATGCAAGCAAGTGCCTTGTCCCTGATGGCTAGGAGATATAGTATTGAGAGACGGTCAGAATGGTTTATGGTAATGAAGGCAGCAGAGAGGTTGAGAAGAACAAGACTATATGAACGGTTAGCATGATGAGTGGAAGAGATGTAGTTGCTGAATTTGAGGAGCGCTGACTGAGTAGAGTGCAGAGGTCAGAAGCCAGATTGAAGAGGATTCCGTAGGTTGTGTGTGTCAAGGAGCCCAATGAGTCTGTTGAAAACTACACGCTCTAGGATTTTGGAATAGTGAGGTAGGCAGGACAGTTAGGATCTAAGCCAGGTTTCTTAAGGACAGGTATGACAGTAACTGTCTTGTAAGATGAGGTTATAGTGGCGTTGTCGAGAGAGGAGTTGAGGAAGGAAGGAAGATCTGGAGCAACACTGGGAGCCCTTAGTTTCACTATCTATCGAGATAGAGGGTTGATGGGGACACATGAGTGGTTAGCCCAGAGGAGAGGGTTAGTAGGGGCAAAGGGAAGGCATTGTCGCAGGAGAGGAGGGGAGGGGAGTGGAGAAAAGTGAGACGGTGGGGGCTAGAAAGTAATTTTCAAGGGCTTTTTGAATGTTGGAAATTCTTGAAGCAAAGTAGAGAGCTAGATCATTATCAAAAAAGGTTAGAAGAGATGGAGGAGGCTTGAGGAGGTGAGAGAACTGAGTTAAGAGATTTTGGAGGCGCTTAGGTTGAGAGGATCGAGACAAAATGAGAGTGAGATAGAAGTCACGTTTGGTCGAGAGCAATGGAGTACTTTTGAAGAGCAGTCAGGTTGAGTTGGAGATCAGAGGAGTGTCTAGATCTGTGCCAAATGTGAAGGTTTTGCCTTTCAGGGTGCAGATGGTATGTGTAATTCAAGGCCATGGGGAGGGTGGAGTGAATATAGTAAGAGTGAGGCAGAGGAGAAGGGAGCGTTAAGTGCAGCGTTAAAGTTAGTGAAGGCTTTATCATTGGCTGGAACAGTGAATTTTGCATCGGAGGAGAGAGTGGTGTAGGAGTAGAAGGAGGAGAGAGCCTTCCGAAGTAGGCCTGTGTCGTCTTCACGTGACATAGCCTCCTAAATCCCCTCTTTTCTATGTTTCCCTCAGGTCATAGTGTACGGGTTCTTCGTCCGTGAACCCTGTGGATTCACAGCTGACATTTGAATGCTGCTCCAATCATCTGATCTCCAATGATCCCCACACAGCATTCTGGGAGATGTGGTCCGCGCCAGGATCTTCGTTATACGCAATGCCAAAACCTAAAATAGTGTATCTGCGGAAGACAGTGGGCTTGTAGATTCCCATCTCATCCACCTTCGAGGAGGCAGATCAGACCACAGACAGACCAACCCCACCCCTAGCAGCCCGCTACCACCCTCCACCCCCACCCCTCAAAATTCAGGTGGGGAGTTCCTAGAACTTGCCACAGTACATAAGGCACATACTAATTTGGAGTTTGTTTCATTGAGTAATGTGTTGAGTACAGCCATCACTTGGCAACTTAATCATGGTCTTTTGCATCCTGGGTAGGCAACAATTGTCCATGTGAAAGAGGCCAGAGGCATTATCATTTAATCTGCAGGAGGTTATCATCTCCATATTAGTGAGGGGTTCTCAGCCCACATCAACCCAAACTTCAAAGTAACAAGGTGGCCCAAACAGTACTTCATATTCAGCAAAGCAGCATATTGTTCATAAAAATTCTTGTAAGAATTGAAAAATATGACTGTACAAAAGTAAACAAAATGGCCTCCGTTTTTTAGATGAATTATCTAGACGTATATTTTGTACAAATGTGGCCAAACAGTAGTGCACATTCAGTAAAGCAGCATGTCTTTTTTCTTGTAGTAATTTTAAAGTGTGACCATATCGAGGGAACTAAAAAGCACCAATGTTTTTCCACTGGTTTGGTCCATGGACTGATCTTTATTTTTTATTTTTTTTTATTAACTTTATTTCCATTTTCGACAATAAAGAAAACATTACATATGTATAAACAGCAGATGGATCGGTAATACACTGTCAAATACGTTTCATTAAGAGCTTTGATCAAAGAAACAATCACATATCCGTTAAAGCCTGTTCACAAATAACAACCCCAGGTTCACAACCATAAAAACCACACAGAACAAAACACAAACACCCACCCCCACAATATAATTCTTGAGACTAGATACAACCTCTATAGACCCCATCAAACCAAACAACCTTCACCCATAAAGATCATTAAAATTCCCCCATTGTTCATCATAAAATGTGCCTTTGTGCAATTTACAGAACATAGTCTTTTCGTAGGCAGAAAGAACTTGCACATCAAAAACCCAGTCCTCTACCAAAGGTTTCTTCCTCGTCTTCCAGACTTTCAATATCTGTTTTGTAGCCACCAACAAAACCTTGGCGATCCAACTCGATGTTACCCAATCAATTTTATAACCAGCGGTCAATAATTGCAAAATAATTGCGGATGAGTTCCTTGGATAAGTAATGTCCCAGACCCGATCAATCCTATCAACCACATCACACCAAAAGTTCTTGACTCTCTCGCAGCTCCATAACATATGGATTAACGTACCCTTCTCCTTCCCACAACCCCAACAACTATCATTATCAATCATACCCAGAGTACACATACGAGACGGACTCCAATAGATTCGACCCAAAATCCTCTGATGAATATATCGCAGTTGAATATCTACTGTAGCCCTGACCGGGACTGATAATCTTAACATATTATTCCTCATCGACAGATCTCCATTATTCATCATCGGCAGATCTCCTTGGATGGTAGGCCCTCTAAATAATTGTTGGCCAACAGTATATAATCTTTGACCACATCATTTCCTATAGCCTTTTTCCCTTTATGTTTTACTGTGTTCTGGACTGGAGTGCCATAGAGTCTTGTTAACAAAAGCAGCATTGATTGGTTGTAAAGGATTTCTGACAAAGTGAAACCAGCATTGGCAATGCCAACAGTTTGGGCTTTTGTGTAGGCATGGGAAAGGCACTTGCCTAATACTTATACACATGCCGAAACTGTTGGCTTTGCCAGCGCTTGTTTTAACAGGACTTCAGTAAAGGATACACATGGTGCTGATAAGTCCAGTGGCTGAAGGCAGACATGGGTGACCTTTTTTATTACACCAGGTGCGCTTACAGCTCCAATTAAGTCATTAACTCTCAGAAGACTGCTTTGAAAAAACACTGTCAGGCACTTTGAGTACAGTGTTTAATGGTAAAGCTTGATTAAAGCAAGCTCAAACAGTTCCCAGGAGATGGTGTTTTGGGCGGGGAGTTACAAGAACTGGGTGAGAATGGCCATAGGGATTAGCATGGCCATGGGCAGCCAAGGGGTGTGCAGAAACCAAACAACACCTACAAGATGTCTGTCCCTCCTCATATGCCATTTCTCCATAGCTGTACTCTAATGTAATAATTTCGGCTTATAGGTGGCACAAGTGCCACCTAATAGTCCAAACTAAAAAGACAGACCAATGGAAAGAAAATGTTCAGACGGTGAGATTCGATCCCAGCTTCAATAGTCAAGTGTTGAAAGCACTTTATCAAACTTCACCATGCACTTCCCCTAAACCTTGCTCATGCGCTGTGATGTTGGCGTCTAACACCGCACTGTGGAGAAAATGAAAATGAAGAGGTGCAATTAGTTTCTCTTTAGGCATATCAGCTATTGGGGGGGGTGCGGGTGATATACATTTCCCCAGAGGCTGCTTGCTGAGGCAGAGGGGCTCATATTGGGGAAAGCAGAGCACTGCATGTTGGCCAATATTACAAATGTCAGCGAGCAAGTGGTTTGGGCCCAGAAAAATGCCACAGCCTATACTTTTTAACTCCACCAAAAAGATCCAAAAGCAGAGAATAGACCTTCATTTTCTACCATTGCCATTTTGAGACCTAAATCATGATGGCTAAAACTTAAGTCTCATGGAGCCTGGTTTCATCGGTCACTTCAGACAGCTTGTCCTTTGATGTGTTACTACTGCACAGTGGTGCCTGCACAGCCGCCTTCGCACAAACATGCCGATGCAACACAAATGGTTCTACTTTTGCCCACTTTGTTAAATGCACTTTATTTGATATGTGAGCTGTAACGAGCAGTGGCATTGATGAATGACCCTTTAGCTAATTTATGTAAAACAAGGGGAGTTCATCTAGCACCTTTCCACCCTTCACATAACAGCCATACATCAGAAAAATGCAGGCCAGCCACGGTGGCCACTGCTCCTGTGGCAATTAGTCACCTCTGACTAGTGGGTCTATGTAGTTACCAGAAATATGAATGCTCTGGACATATTGGCCGCCTGAGGGGCACATGAGCACCCCGTGCCTGCTTAGAGGTGTGGCCTTGCATGGATATCAGGAATGTAAACTTTGATCGCTTGCACTAGACCCACAACTGCTCTGTTTACTGTATATAGTGGCACCCTCCTGAGAAGCATTCTTTGGGTCTCGACATCACAGAATTCTGGACCCAATAACATTTAGCAGGAATTCAAGGGTGGGAGTGTCCAGAAGGGTGGACTTGGATATCTCTGCTGTATGCACATTCACCCACTGCTCTCATACAGGACACACCTACTTCATTCTCCCAGACTGGTAACCGTTGGCCTGGTTTTGAAGGGGAAACATGCTGCATGGGACATGCTGAGTAATCATTCGTATAGCACACACCACAATTTGAATGGCCTCTTGCTGGAATTCCAGTCATAGGTGCCATTATTATGCAACTCAATTATACTAAACATATGAATTTTCAAAGGCTAAGGCAGCCTTTGTTGGTTTAAATCTATGATCATTGGGTAACGCGCAGACCACTGCTGTAGGCACAACCACTCCCTCAGCTTTCCTACAATCGTGCAAACCTGCAGCTTGCAAACTGCACATACATCTCTGCAGTGGGTGCTCAACCCACTGATCCTTTTTCCCATACCACCTTGTTGCCTGGTTGAAGGGGATACAAATTTAGTCCTTGCTTGGTTAGATATGCCACCCATAGACAGATATAGATATACCTACCATAGGCGGTGCCTCCTTTTGGGAATAGGCCAAAATTACCGACCCCACCAAAAGACCAACACATACCACAAAAAGTTCGAACTACGAAAAGTAGTTTTTTTAAAAAGGATGCGTGCGTGTTCCCCGCAACACTCCGCTCACTATACTATACAGTATATTGAGCAGTGGTTGCGGGTGACAACCCTGCAGCTCACCCGACCGAAAAACAATTAAATTAAAAAATGTTTTTTAAAAGCTGGGGGCTGCGGGGTTGTCCCCGGCAACACCCCGCTCACTATACTATATAGTATAGTGAGAGGCGGGTTGCGGGGGACACCCTGCAGCTGACCATACTAAAAGGATACAGCGCGTCGCAATGAAAGGTAAGTAGAGGGTACCCTACTTACCCGTACATCAGTGGGATGTGCAATACCACCTGCAAATCTGTGATTTTCTACTGCTGCAGTACTCTGAAGCCAGCTCCTGGAGTCTGAAAAGGAGGAGCTGCAGTAGTGCCCAAGACACATGTCCGCTATAGATCTGTAGGATGGGCCTGGCTGGAGCACTGGCCGAGCCCCTGACTGTTGTAAGGTTGCAGAAAGAGGAGAATGACACTCTGGTGGCATGCTTGCTGGCATAGACTTTTATTTAGTAAAGAGGAAACCTAACCCTCCCTAAGTCTAGGAGAGGTTTCTAAGGATACTGTCAGAATGTCCAGGTAAATCAAGTGTCCACCGTTGTGTGTCAAAATGCCTACTTCTATCCATCACACTTGTAACTAAGAATCAAGAGGGAAAAGGGTTTTCTTGGTCCAGAAGAATGGCTCCCTTCCTCTGGACAATGTTCTATAGTTCCAACTGTAGGTGGGAACTTCGCCTGCCAGAACAACGCCCTTCTCCAGGTCTCAGTTCCTTTCCTGATGCAAAAAGAATTTCCAGCTCGTGGTGTTGTAAAGTTCTCAGTTTAAATGAAAAATGTAAAGGTTCCAACTCAGACACCATTCCTTATTGCCCAATGTAATTACATTATTGGGTTCCTGGAGAATGCATCCCATTTCCAGGTGCCTTGGCGTTGTTGCTTCAGCAGTGCCCAGGGAAGACTCCCTGAGTGAGGAACGGGTATGCCCAGACTTGAGTCCAGAGACTGCTGGACCTAGGGACCCAAACTACTCCTCAATGATGACACCCAGTGAGGCCGAAACATGTCTATGGATGCTTGTGGTCTCATGCAGAAGGGATGTGACCTAGCTGTTCAGGCTGGACTGCCCCTTTTCGGGTGGGACCAAACCTGATTTGCATATGGTCTAGAGTGTTGGCCAGAGCAATGCTAGAGGTTAGGATTAATTCCACACCCCAGACCCTCCATCCATCACCTCTTGCGTTTTGAGTAATTATTTTAAGCTTTGGTGGGAGAGATGTCTATTTTGCTAAACGCCATCTATAACTATTCAGAAGGTCTTCACTCTTTACTTGATGACCATTACAACTAGTACACAAAACCTCTTGGCTGTGGGTTTGCATCTCGGTAGAATACCTGGTGTATTTCCTGCTAGATTTTTACTCCTATTCTCTTGATCAGCAGAGCCGTTTCACTAGTCTGATAAATTCTTCTCAGGAACCCTTTAGGTGATGTATTTATACACTATTCAATTTGTCCTTGCATGGTATGTTTCCCTACCAGGGCTTTCTTAAATGGACACACTTACAATTGCCTGGTAGCTTCTCCTGCCACAGCTTTCTTAAATGCACAAACTTGCAACTGCCTGATATATTCTCCTGCCAGGACTTTCTCTCATTAACACATTAACACACTTGTGACTGCCTGGTATACTCTCCTGCCAGGGCTTTCTTATATAAACACTCTTGCAACTTTCTGGTATACTCTACTGCGAGGCGAGGGCTTTTCTCTTGTGACTTGAATCTGCCTGGTATTTACTCTTGCCTGGGCTTTTCTTGCGTGACTTAAATATGCTTGCAAAATATTCTCTTGCCACAGCTTTTCTCTAGCGACAAGAATCTGCCTGGTATATTCTCTGGCCAGGGCTTTTCTCATATATATATATACGACATGCATTTACAAACTTGACAGTCACTTGCAGTTTCTTCATTCTGTCTCTTTAAGTGCCCTTCACTTGCTCGTTCTTTCATATATATTGCATTCACCATTATTTGCTTTTGGTAGCGTTGCCACTATGCTAGGGTGTCCCTGCTTCCCTTGGCTGTACTCACAGGTTCTTGGTAGCGCATTCAGGTTCTCCTGCGGTATGCCTGTGGTGGCGCTTTGGCATTCCACTCCCTTCTTCTGCCTCTGCGCTGTAGCCTGTGTGACTCTCAGGGCTCCCGCTCATCTGTTTCGGTGTCCCACCAGGCTCGGGTGATGTGGAGACTACCTCACAGTACCTGCGAACGCTCTGGAGCCTTACTCTTGCTTCGGGATTTCTCCCAGCATACCATACCCTCCTGTCAGCTCTCATCAGCTTCTTCAGTGACCCGGTTGGCTGCACAGACCTCGTATCAGCACCGCAGTCCCTCGGTCGTTACCGAGAGGACTTGAGTTCTCTCTCTGGTTTCCCCCTCAGTGAGGGAGTCTTCAGTTTCCTTTGTGCCTTGGTACTCTGTTGATGCTCAAGGGTACCCCTACTTTCTGGGGAGGCCAGACTGGTGCCTTTGGTTCTTATAGCACTTCTCAACATCCCATAAGCAGTTGGGGTGCAAGGATTCTCCTTCTCTTTGGCTAAAACAGCAGTCCACAGTTCCTTGTCGTGTAACACACGAATCCTGCAGCCAGATCCGCTAGGGAGGGCCTCTCTCATACTTTCGGAGTCTTTCCTTGCTTTTATACTGGCTCTGGCCAATAGGTTTTGGGGAAAGACTAGACTGCTGACAGTGGTTCTCATTAGGAGAGATCATCTTTCCTCCATACTTCTCCCTCGTTACAGTACTGATCTTATAACTCCCTTGTGAGTCATTGGGGATCTTTCTCGTCATAGTACTGGGAGCGGGATCTTCATTCTGGGTGCTCCTATTCTTCCTCGTCCCAGTACTTTTTAGGGGATTGGTAGGATAAGTACAACCCATTAGTCCATTAGGGAAGAGATTGTTCTTAGGGTTATAGAAAGTGTGTCTAAGGTCCTGTGATTGGTGGGGATACCACATCTCACCTGATGTCATCCCCCTAAGGGTCGCCACCCCTCATGTGATCCTCCCTCATATAGCCTTCATCTGCTATAACCCTGCCCCCCCACCCCCCGGTCAGGATCAGGTAGTGGCTTCCGTCCCCTGGCCAGATGAGGGGAGGTTATCCCTGGGAAAGGAGTAATGAAATCATCGGATTCCTCACAGCACATAATGCATAATGGCAAGCTGCATGCTTTCATCAAATAACTAAGAGCAGGTGACTATCACATGAATAAACTACAGGGAAGATTAGACATCTCAAATTAGCACAAACTAGGTGTGAGATGCTAAACCAATTCCAATCAGCTCATTGTATTATGGTACTATTAATCCTGGCTTTGTTGTGTGGAACTAAAACTACAATTGCTGGTCAAGAATACCGAAAGAAGTGGTGTGTGCGTCAAGGACATGAACATCTAAGCCTTTAAGGGCACAACTCAAAAGCTGTCTTTCTGAATATTATTGATAATGTAAAGAATCAGCTGTGGGTTAATCATGTGTGCCCATAGCCATTCCTCGAGCCAGCTGGGATATTTCCAGGGCTACAAAGGGGCTGGCAAAAAGGTGTCTCAGTGACATGTAGCTGTGTCCTTACTCTAGTCGACCGCATCTCCAACTGGCACACAACTACACACCTTGAGGGGTAGTCTGGGGGTAGAAGGGCCCGGCAAGCAAAACATAATATTCTTTCCTTCATAGGCCAGATTATTTCACCTACCCCTATGAGATTAAGTGCACCAAAGGGCAAATGGGTGCATGCCCAGTAGAAGTGCAAGCTTTTCTCCTGTAGAAGAGGTACAGAAATTGCAAGCTACACCTAAACCTATACCTCACCCTTCTCACCCTCCCTCTCTCTCCCACTTGTATCAATCATCTCACCCACCTCTATTATAATTTAAATATTTGCCAACTTTTTCACCATGCATCTAACCCACCTACTTCCAAGATGTAGCTTTGTAAATGTTTATGCTTGAATGATGCCAGAGTAATTTGTTCTTCCACGATGTACATCAGTATGCCCTGTGAATTAGTCAAACGCAAAGTTTGAAAGCTGACCATTCATTGTTTATCAGGAGCCTCTATTGGGATTGAAGCGCAGGGCTAGTTTTGGGATATTTTGTTCAAACCAGGTAGGCGCTCAAGACCCTTCTCATTTAGGAATGGCACCTCCCTTGCACTTAGGTCCACACAGACTCTACTACCCATCTAACCAGAGATTGGGTGATCTGTTCCCCTGTTTCCTACCTTGGTTTCTTGTAGATCCCTTGCCGCCAAGTTGCCTGTCCTTCCCCTCCCCCACTGTTCCCTCTCCCACCCCCAAATCGCGTGTACTTTTCCCTTTCAATCTGCTTCCCTTGCCATGTTTTCCTCCTAGGACTTATAAAGTGTTCAGTTGCTTCCGAAGGTAGGTCTGGGCTCAATAATTATACTAAAAATAATAATAATAAACCAAGGATATCTGTCTGCATGATTTCAGAGAAATCAATCGTTCACCTCTGACATCTGTGTACAACCTAAAGTCACCCATTTGAATTCTGGCAGAGTCAACTTGGCCCATCATCCTCCAGAAGTTGATAAATTGAGTACCTTCAAGATCCTCCTTCTCTTTACTATCAACCAACCTGTGGAATTAAATGCCCAGGAAACTCTGCACAAAGGTTGATCACCTTGTCTTGATAAAATCTCTCAAAACCTGGCTGTTCACTATATCATAACAGACAACCTAGCATGATACTGTCTACATGCCGTAACGGTTGCAGCTGTAAGACTCACAAGAAACACACAGATGAACCTTTGCATGTTCCTGCAACCCCCCCCCACGGCATCGACTACTCCGATTTTAATAACATAAAACCATCACAAATCTGTACACAAAGACTGATCGGAGCAACACCGCAAACAGGACAGAACAGAGACTGACCCATTCAGGTCAGCCTCACTGACATGCACAATATACATGTACACAACACTTAAATCAGGAACACCTTTTGACTTGGACCCTTGGTCAGTCTCCCCAACTTTGTTTCCCACTCACACATAAGACACTGGCACCTCCCCTCATTCATAAAATGGAACCAGGAACAGTAGCAACACCTCATCCAGATGGATAACAAAACAGCGTGAACCGATTCAGTATAACCCTACACTTCTAATAAGACTCCTGTGGAGCCCCAAATCACATCCTCAAACTTTAAATCTACTAGCACCTTTAAACTACATGCAAGGATTATAACACACATGGCAGATTTATGGCTGCTAACACTATCCCAACCAGCGTTACCTTGGGGAGCAGCTCAGATCATCACACAGCCTCCTATACCTTTAGCTCTATTAGGTACTGTGCTTTGTCGGGGGCCCCTACAGTGTCCCAGCACTGTCATCTAATAGATCTTGAGTTTTCCCTTCTAGATAGAACATATACCCAAGTGTCAAAGCCACAAACCACATGGAGCCAGACCAGCATGTGGGAGTCTGGTACTAAAAGCCGGCACGTATGAACACCACATGTTCAGTAACTGTCTCTCTCATAAACACCCCCTCTTTTGTTTTGGTAAGCCGACATGTCATAAGGCCAGCACAATTGTTTAGCCATCTGCTATACAAGACCCCTTTACATTACTATTAATTTGGGTAATAACAGTTACTACAGCACTTAGACCAGAACGGTATATGCCATGAACACTAAATACAATAGTGATATCATTATTATTGTTAAACTTGAAATGATTAAACAGGTTTTGATTGAACATTGTTGTGGATTATTTGTTTAAAACACTGAGTGGACCCTTTAAGGAAGACATTGAACTGTCATGTTGGAGTTGTGATATGTAAGTTTGGCTGCGGTGTCCTTTCCGTGTGCTGTTGGTTGGTCCTTGGAAGTACATCATAGCCCCCCTTGGCCCACCTCCTGCTCCCACCTGTGAGGCTAAAAACCTCGGGGTCATCTTCGACTCCACACTCTCCTTCTCTCCTCACATCTCTGACGTTTCTAAGAAGTCACACTACCAACTCCACCTCCTCATAGGTATTCTTCCTTTCCTCTCCTTCCCCCAGAAGCTCACTGTCTCCAGAGCTCTGGTTCTCTCAAAACAGGGCTGCAAGACTTGTCCTTGGCCTCAAGCCCAGGGATCGTATCTCCCCAGGACTGAAATCTCTGCACTGGCTCCTAGTGGCTGCGAGAATTAAGTTCAAAACCCTCTGCATTGTCCACAAGGCCTTCTGGGGTTTGGGGCCTGAATATCTTTAAATCTCTCTTCCTAAATATCTTCCTTCTCAAGCTCTTCGCTCATCTGCCTCCAACTCCCTCAGGGTCAGTCGCTTCTCCAAGCAACGAGTTGGTGGTAGATCTTTTTCTTCGACTGGGGCCTCCCTCTGGAACAGCCTCCCTGCCTCTCTGAAACTTGAGGATAACCATCTCCGGTTCGGGAAGCACCTCAAGACCTTCCTCTTTGCTTCTGCTTTCTCTCCTGCTGAATTCCTGGTTGAAACTGCACTGGTCACCTGGCTACCCTCTGTTCTCGGGTTCAGGTCCCCTCCCTGCCAGTTGCATACCTGCAGTGCTCCCCTGGCAACCCTTGCACTCCGGGGCTGTTTCTGTATCCCTACAGCCCCCTACCTGCACTTGACTGTTTATCCTATGTACTGCACTTCCCCTCCCTCTTCCCCCTCACACTTTTCCCCTTTCCCCCCTGTACTTGCGCAATCTCAATGTCACCTGGCCTGGTAAGATCATTGTCTCTGTCTTCCCTCTCTTCCCATCCATTGCCTCGTCGTGCCTTCCAACACTTCATATCACATCAAAGATGCAAAGAAATATTATCAAACCTAGGACTGTCTGTTCACATTGCATGTAGAAATCCAACATACGTAAAAAAGATATTGAGGAATGATGATTGGAGAAACATAATTAACAAGGTCAGACTCAAAAGTGCACACACTTTAAAAAAAAATCTCCTTTAAAAAAATGTGACTCCACAATACCCAAGAAGTCTCCCGAATGTAAAATATTGAGATCTGTATGTCAGTTTTCGCTTGACTATATTGCACACTACGGTCACCTTATGTAGTGCAGAGTAAATGCAGGAAATTACCAATGTATATTGTGCAACACCCAATCTGAAACGTTAAACCATTTGATTTTGTTTTGCCCGGAGCCGAGATCACTCAGGACGCTGTATTTTTATAATCGAATGTCCAGGATGTTTGGGCCTGGCTGAAGCTTGGTGGGAAGCTCTTAACAGTGGCGAGAATGTTGGTTTGAGCTATGCCCTAGTAACATTTTTGGAAATGATTTTCTACAAAAAATTCAAAGAGCTGGAATGTCCGGATTGACGGTTAAATGCTTTCACTTTTTTCCCTTTTTCTTTCCTTCTGCTTGGGTTTGTTATGCGTTTAACTTATGGAGTTGAAAGTGATGTTCGGCAAAAGTGTGTAACTAGCTAAATTCCTACAACAACAAAAAATAGTACACATATGGCGCGACCCTTCCATATGTGCTAAAGCCGGGCAGGTAAACCATTCAAGATGTTGGTACGTTAATGTGAACATGTGTGATGGGGCAATTCTAGAAGAGCAATGCACAGTCTGGCTAACCCTTGTATTCAGCGCAGTTTATTCCTTAAATCTGCTGCGTAAGATGGATCTGCCTGTTTCCCCCCGGTGCCCGATGCGCTGCAAGCCAGCTTTAGTCACACAGACTCGAGAGCAGCTGTCGTCCTCACGGCACTGCTAAATACCACTAATTCGTTTTGGGAGTTTCAAGATGGCACCCGCCCAAGGGCTGAAATTCCCAGCAGTTCCCAGCTGCCAAGACAGCCACCAGGCCAGGGAAATGTGTAGTTTTCCTTAGTAAATAGTGTAGCTGTGTTAACTGGAGTGCCTGGCAGGTTCATCCCAGCCTGAAGCTTCCTGTGTGTGACTAGCAAGATGCTCGTTGTGTCCTGAGAAAGACATGCATAATATGTTGCAGTGGAAGCTCAGGCGCTTACATGACCAAACTCTGTCGAGAGTCGTGCCAATTGACAGCTGTTTCATTCTTTTTTTGTCAATTTCCCCTGGATGTATGAGGTCACAAGTTTGAAAAATTATAATTCTACTGTTGCAGGCAGACACTTGCTCAGTGCTCGGATAGATCGCTGTCCTTAAAGATACCCTCGTGCAGTTAACCACTGTAGCTCACTGCCAATTCAATTACATGTTCTTTGTATTTGTTTCGCCATTCAAAATAAAAGTGCATTTGCAATCCAAGCCTCTACCGTGCCGAGAAAAGGATTATCATCATCATCTTCTGAAATCAAAACGAGTACCTTTAGGCAGGGCTTACGGCACCAATCTGCTCTGTGAAACGTAGCAATGTTAAAACCCCTCAGAGTTGGCAGGGGGCGCTGTTGCGCGGTATCGAAGATGGCTGCCTAGTGCGCGAGCTCCGACGGTTTGACCGGCTCCTTGTAAATACTTGCGGGTGCTGAGGACTACTGGTGGCCGTATTATTGGGAAGGGGTCATTATACCTTCTGGCACTGTGTGCCCAATTTGGAACCCGCAGCTCGGCTCTCTGCTTGTGTCCTGGCCCCCTGCTTCGGCCCGCTGGCTGCCAACTTTCTCGCCCGCTCCACGGCTCCGGAGCGGTCGGCTGACTCCTACGCTGCTCTGGGGATGGCGGGCCTGCGGTAGGGGAGGGGCTCACCCATCTCCTCTTCTGGATCCTGCGGAGCGCCTTCTGCCTTTTTTTCCCCTCCCGGACCGGTGGCTGCTGCTCCCTCGTCCCCCCTCCGGGCTCCCTATTGCGGGTTCGGGGCGGGGCGGGTGGGTGAGGGCCTTTTTGGATCGGCGGTGTGTGCACGGCCGGGCGGTCTGCCTGGAGACGGGCTGTCGCACGGTGCCGGAGCCGCGCCCTGCCTTGGTGATCGCCGGGGTGCAGTGAGTATGGGGAGAGACCCGGTACGGCCCTTTCAGGCAGCGGGGGGCTTTCTAAACTGTGGCCAGTGACAACCTGCTGGAGGCTATATTTACTCCGGTCTTGTGCCTAGCTCAACGGGGGCCGTTATTCGCCTGCTGGGGTCCCCTGCAGCCTGCCTCGCACTGTGCTGAATGTGGGCTTCTACCCCGCTGTCTCATCTTTGTTTTTGAACACCAAGTATTCACCTCCCCGCCTCAGCATATTTCCTGGTGGTCTTCGTTGGATTGCCCTGTCTCAGCTGCGCCACCCTATACTGATACGGGCTGGGGTCCTGCCGGCGGCTTCTATCAGGACACGGAACAGGTGATTCACCATTTGCACAGTTTGGTTGGGATTGTGGGCGCCATCGCTGTGTTCTCAGTGCGTGGCTCACGTCCACTCAGTTCTCGTTTCTGGTACATCCTACCTGCTGGTACCCTCTAGGTCGCCACCTGTCCGTTGTATTGCAGTGATTGCGCTGTTTGGCGACACCCACAACTGGCGCTGGTCTGTGGTTACTGGCTGTGTCGCTTGCTCTGCTGTCTTGTCCCTCTACTACGAACCTTCTGGTGGTGTCCATTCAGCACTGTTCTAATGGAGCCTGCATGATGACCAAGGGTGCCGGGAAGAAGCAGAGTGCCATCAATATGTTTACCAAAGCATCGCCCAGGCCACTAGATGGAGTGCATGGTCCCGGATCCTCCACTTCAGCTTCCCCGGACCCTGGGGAGCCGCAATCAATAATGGACTTTATGCGTGAGGGGTTCACTACCCTGCACTCCAAACTGGATGATTTGAATGGCAATATCTCCTTGATTAACGCGCATATTGAAAAGACTGATGGTCGGGTGGCGGAGGTTGAGACGAGGGTGAGTTCTGTTGAGGACGATCTGGGTTCCCTCAGGGCGGAGGTCTCCTCTTTGTCCAGGCGGGTGCATGAGATCCCCAAAAAAAACGAGGACCTTGAATCGCGCTCTCGGCGCAATAACCTTTGCATTATTGGGGTTCCGGAGGACGCCATTCACAAACCCATGGAGGACTTTGTGGCACGCACCTTGCTGTCGCTACTTGATTCGCCCAAGCTTTCATCGCAATTTGCAATTGAGAGAGCTCATAGTGCCATATCGGTGAAGCCCAGGCCTAGTGCACCCCCGCGCCCTATCATCGCGAGGGTCCTCAACTTCCGAGATCGGGATGCTCTTCTTAGGGCGGCGAGAACTAAGGGAGACCTGCTTTTGGGATCCTCTAGGATTTATTTGTATCCCGACTTCTCAGTGTCTTTCCAGCAGGAGCGCAGGACCTTCCTAGCGGTCAAGAGGAAGCTTCGAGAGTTGGGAGTTAAATACTGAATGCTATATCCGGCCAAACTGAGGATCGAACATTCCAACCAGACTTTTTTCTTCACGATTCCCGAGGAGGCATCCAAGTTCATTGAACAACATTTTCCGGGGTGATGGTAGCCAATTCCCCGGGTTTTCACAGTTCTGTAACTGTTTTGTCCATTTGCAGGGTCTAGTTGTTTCCTGGCCCCTTCTGAGGGGCGGCCCGTTGTTTCATATATTTACTCATTTCATCAGTTATTGCAGGTCGTTGTCTTGCTCCCTATTATGATGTTCTTTCAGCCCTTTCATAATGCTTTGTTTTATGCACCAAGATCATCCTGCATTGGTCGCCTTTGTGTCGGAGCATAGTCACCAAGCCGGCTCACAGGCCCCCAGGCGATGTTGCCATTGCTTTTTGTTTGGGTGTTGGTTATGGGGGTTATCATTCCTCTGATTGGGGCAGGGATGTGGGAGGGGTTGGGGTGAGGAGGGTGTTTTGTTCAAAAATGCTTGACGCCTAGGGGGGAGGGGGCTTACATGGTTATGCACGGTCCTAACTACATTGGTATGTACCTGGTCTGCAGCTTCTTGGTTTTATGCTGCGGGCGACCTGGTTGTCTGATCTGGTTGTTGATTCTGTACCCCTGTTCAAATGGTTAGCAGTGATGTATCGTTTATGAGTTGGAATGTGAGAGGGCTGGGCAATCACAAGAAAATGCGCCACCTGCAGCTCTATGCCGAAAGGCATGGTATTAAGGTCCTGCAGGAGACGCATGCACGCTCTGAGCAATGCCAAATATTTGCCAAGAATTGGGGGCCCCAGAGGTATCACAGAGATTTTTCCACCCAGTGCCGTGGAGTCATGACCCTGATTCACAGGAGCATCCATTTCCAATGCAAGGTTTCTCGCATCGACTCTCATGGGAGATATATACTGCTATATGGCACTCTTCAACATAGGGAGGTTCTGTTGCTTAACATCTATGGGCCCAATGTCGACGAACCTGAGTTTTACTCGCAATTGGCTTCCCTCCTAGCAGGCTTCCCTCTCACTCCGATCATTTGGGGGTGGGTGATTTTAATGCCATCCTTGATGTGGACCTTGACAGATCGGGCTCCAAACCCTGTCAACTCTCAAGAGTACCTCTCACTATTCTTAAGCTCCTTCCTCAGTTGTCGATTGTGGATGTGTGGAGACTGATGTACCCCGAGTCTAGGTCATACTCCTTTTACTCCTTGGTGCATGATCCTCATTCACGTATCGACGGGTGGTTAATCTCAGATACGCTGGTGAGGAATGTGACTCACTTATCGATTCTACCCAGGACACTTTCCGATCATTCCCCGGTGACCATCTGCCTGGGTTGGGGGCCAGTTCTCAATAAAACACATCACTGGAGGTTGAATCCCTTTTCCCTGCGCGATACGGTCTTTAGGACTGAGATTGATTCGGCCATAGGTGATTACTTCGCTTTAAACATGGGATATGTTTCCTCGCAGGCCACCCTTTGGGAGGGGTTCAAGGCCTATATTATGGGTATTCCTATATCCAAGCAGAATGGGATCCTTAAAGTGATTCGTAGGGATCTCAGTGAGTGCGAATCCACTTTATCCTCCCTTGAAGAGCACTACTCGACACATCCATCCTCTACTACTCTTGCGGATATAGGCGTTGCTCTCGATGCTTTCCGCTCACATGCAGATCGGGAGCGTAATTTTCTGGATGGTCCTTGCTTGGCCCGTAGGTATGGGGGGGGGCGACCGGGTCGGTTCTTGGCTCGCCTGGTCCGACGTGAGTTGAGATCTCCGGGCATCCCTGCCATCCAAAGGCCTGATGGCACCCTGGCTATGTCACCACAGGATGTCAACTCTGTATTTCACTCGTTCTACGAGTCTCTTTATTCCAATGCTGATTGCGCCACCATCACTGAGGTTGATACATTCTTAGATGGCCTCCCCCTTTCTGTCCTGTCCGCCGATACCCATAATCTTCTAGATACACCGATCACAGCGCAGGAGATTTCCCTTGCTCTATTGACTCCTTGTCCCTGAGTAAGGTACCGGCCGCGCATGGGCTCCCCGTGGAATTCTACCAACAATACAAATCCCGTCTGATCCCTCATCTTTTGGCGCCTTGGGATGAGTCCTGTGGGGCCGGCAGACTACCTCCCTCTCTCCACGAGGCCATAATTACTTTCCTTCTTAAGCCAGGCAAAAACCCTACGCAGTGTGGTTCGTATAGGCCCCTATCTCTTATTAATTGTGACATGAAAATTTACGGCAAATTGTTGGCCCTCCGGCTGACGCCGTTTATGACACACATTATTCACCCGGACCAGGCGGGGTTCATCCCTGGGTGCTCCACCTCCCTGAATTTGAGACGCTTGTTCAATATTATAAATAGAATTAACCCTGGGATTCAAGCGGTGGCCGCCGCACTTGACATGCAAAAGGCCTTTGATTCTGTATCATGGGGCTACTTGTGGCATCTCCTCGAGAAGTGTAACTTTGGTCCTGTTTTTCGTTCTTGGGTAGCACTGCTCTATTCCGACCCGGTAGCTAGTGTCCGAACGGCAGACAGGTATTCCTCTTTGTTTCTAATTGCTAGAGGTACTAGGCAGGGCTGTCCCTTCTCCCCCCTGATATTTGCCATCGCCATTGAGCCGTTGACGGATATGATGCGCCACTTCCACGCACATAGAGGTCTGCGAACCTCTGGTTTACCCGATATAATTTCATTGTATGCCGATGACGCCTTGCTGTATGTCCGTTCCCCTGCCCTCAATCTAGGTCCTATCCTTGTTGATGTTTTACACTTTGGGCGTATTTCTGGTCTTGTGGTGAATTGTGCCAAATCCACTCTATTTCCCTTAACCGATGTCACGATGCCTCCCCCCCCTGATTTGCAGGGCTTCACCCGGGCTCAATCAAAGTTCTCCTACCTGGGGGTTGAGGTGGCACGTCACTTTGATGTCCTTTATGAAAGAAACTACGGGAATTACTTAAATACGCTCGCGGGGAAGGCTTCAGACTGGGCGGGACTCCCGATCTCCTTAACGGGTAGGATTGGGCTTCTGAAGATGATAGTCCTTCCACAGCTACTCTACCGGTTCTCCAATATACCCATGTGGCCTGGTGAGGGCTTTTTTTCGGGAACTGACCCGTATTGTTAACTCCTTTTTATGGCACTCTGGAGCAGTCCGGCTCAAATTGGAGACCTTGTCGGCCCCTTTTGATAGTGGGGGGCTTGCTGCTCCTGATTTCACTAAATACTGGGTTGTTGCCCAAGCCCAATTTTCCTCATATTGGTTTAATACTTCAAATCCCCCTCCTCATGTTAGACTAGAGCAACTGGAAGTAAAGGGAAGGGAAGGGATGGTCGATCCTTAATTCTTGCGCCTTTGCACCCTGAACGCAATTCCCGTGACCCGGTAGCCTGCACATCGATCGCCCTTGTTAAGCTTTGGAAATTGACTAATACTTCTCATCCTTTCCATGGGCAACTTCCTCTGTGGAACTTTCTGCCGGGGGTCCCGCGTATCCCTTCATCCATGGCGCTCCGGTGGCCCGAAGCCGGGTTTGAATCGGACCCTGATGTGTTTGCCCAGGACAGTTTTCTTGAGTGGTCGGATCTTCCCCTGACACTGCGACGGAAGCCGGCTGCATGGCTCCAGTACTCTGGCCTGCACCGTTTCCTTAAACTTAGATACCCCGAGTTTCCCACGTTACCCCCTGATGAGCCTATCTTGGCTGAGTTATATAATGCTGCCTCTTTTAAAGGGAAGATCTCCAGGCTGTACACATTGATGCAAAATAAATCCATTCTTTCATTTAATAGGCTGACCTTGAGGTCGATTTATCGGACCAGAGGTGGAATTATATGTGTGCCCCCCGGGAGGTGTCCTTTAATTCTCACTTCAAATTAATTCAATTTAAAATCCTGCATAGGTATCATTATACCCCAATTCGTTTACATTGCATGTCCTCGGAACTCTCACATGACTGCCCGAGATGCGGGTGCGATAATGCCACGTATATACATATGATTTGGTCCTGCCCCCGCCTAACTCGGTTCTGGGAAATGGTTTGTACAACAATGTCTTCAGTCCTGGACTACACTATTACCCCTTCTCCAATGTGCTGCCTATTTCATGAGTTTCCTGGGTTGTGTCGGGGCGCCCGAAAACTGGCTGGTCTCTCCATGCTGCTTGCTGCGCGGTGTATCCTGCTATGCTGGCTCCGTCCGGAAGCACCTTCCCAAACTAAGTGGCTTCACTCGGTCACATGGGCCTCTGACATTGAAGAAACCTGATTCAACCAATTGCCACTGCACTCTAGACCCCAGAATGTATGGTCATTGTTTTGCTCATAGATGGACTCCTTGCGCGCGAGCTCTGAGGGCACACCTTCCACTCCATCATCTTCTGCCGATACCGCTTCCTGAATGGGGTATTGTTCATGTATTATAAGCAGCCCTAACTGTTCTCTGTGGATTGTTAACTGTATTTACATGTCATTGAATGTCTGCTGTTTTCCTACATACTCTTTTGTTGTGTTGTACGATATCGCCCTCCTCCCTTGGTTCTTTGTCGTCAAGCTAATAAATAAAGGTTTTAAAAATAAAACCTTAGAGCTACTTCCCCAAAATATTGGCACCAGAACCCCCGAGGAAATCCCTAAGTTGGCAGCCCTTTCAGTAGGGTTTATGCAAGGTTATCCAACTCCAGCCCTGAGGGCTGGAAACATGTCACATTTTCAGGATACCCCTCATTCATATTTCTGAGATCATTTTGCATAAAGTGATTCTAACTGTATGCACATTTCTTTTCATAAATATTAATGAGGGGTATCCTGAAAACCGGTCAGGATTCCAGCACTCAAGGCCTTTAGTTGAACAACTCTGGTAACTAATTCTGTGTCACTGAATTAGCAAGGAATCCGTATTTAAGAGTCAATATATGTACAAATATGAAACCCTAGATTTAGCAGTTCAGCTAAGGTGGATATTTAGAATCAGTTATGCAGAGCTGTGTTGATGACTTCAGGAGCTTTGTGTGTTTGATCTTCACCATACAGGACAGTCGAAACATGTAATGCCATGTTCAAAACAGATCTCATGTATTGATGCTCATCAGTAAAGAAACGGCTACAAAACATTTTACGATGATTTAGGGATCCAGTATGCCAAATGGAAAAGGTTTTAGACCAGAGTCGATCTACACAGGAGTGGTCGTCCTATCAAAACAAACCTGCAACTTATCTAGAAAGTCACAAAGAACCCCAGTGCCAATTCAGGCATCTGCAGGCAACTCTCACATTATCTTATGTCCCTGTTCATGATTCAACTATCCAAAGAAACTGATCCAGCATGTTGTTGCCCAACAGCCAGGAGGAAAGCAGTTCTCGATTTAAAAACATGTAAGGTTAAAGATTACTGCCATTTGAAATTCGCAAATTAGCACATAGATGATCCGCAAGATTTCTGGAAATGTGTTCTCTCGAAAGACGCTGCAAGGGCAGAAATGTTGTCTTCCATGAGGAAAGTTATGTTTTGACAAAAATCAAAGAATCTAACCCCAAACGCCAAGTATGATGGTGAGAGTCTAATGGTTTGTGGTGCTTTGCTGTCTGAGGACCTGTGTGGCTTGCCATCACTGACACAACCCTGATTTCTAGAGGACACAGTTAGGCCATCGGTCTGTGACAGTGATCCTAAACATACTGTGGCAAGCCAGAAGAAGGACTCTGACAACAATGGGTCATGGTAGACTCTTATTTATTCAAAATAAAAGGAAAAGCCTACCTTGCCCTAACACTATAAGGGACATTTACTGCCTTATAAAACAAAAGCTGAGGGTGCTGGTCGTAGTCTGATATAGAGAGTCCAAATTTCTAAGTTCCTAAGTGACCCTACCAATTTACAAAACCTGGCTAAAAAGAAAAGGAGGCTTGCAGAGCAACCTCATCATATACTTCTACCTGGCCCCGCTCTTGGAATACTTCTCTCAATCTCAAAAGTTCAATTATGATACCCGTGCACAATATCCAGTCCTTGGTATAGTTTGTCAGTTAACAAAAGACAATTTATCTTGTTTTATATCTTTTCTTAATTTACCACTGGCTAAATTCCTTCAGGATCAATTTAGCATTTACGGGTAGTAAAAGTCCCTTTAGGTTTACTTTGGCAGGTATTCTCTTTGATTCCACCTCCAATGGCCCTGGAACTCTCCAAAATCTTCTGACTCTGTGGTCGGTTTGTTATCTTCAGTTCTAACACTTTGACACCTTTGTTGGCTTTCCCTGCGAGGCTACAAATCGCATTTATTCATTTGACTCCCTGGTCCACACATTTGTCCATATATATCTTTCACTTTCTGATACTGAACACAACTTCCCCAGCCTTCATAGATTGTATTTGTTTCTCTTTCACTCTTTTTACTTGGAGATACACCCTCACTTCTCAAGCCTTGACAAGCGATTTAAGAAACACTCTCACTCTAGGTTACATGGGGCTTGTGCTCCCTTTGTTGTCCAGTGTCTCGTACCGGGATTGGTTTCAGCAGCTTCTGACATTCCAGCATTTTGCCTTCGCTGGCGTCCTCACCGCGGGAGTGCTTGCCTCCCTCTTCGTGCTCGACCAGCTTCGATCAGCGATTGGTTTCTCTGGCTCCTTGTTTGTTTCTGGTTTCGGAGTCTGTTGCTGGGCACCATGCCCGCAACCGACTTCTGGTGATCGCGCCACCCGAAAGGAGCGGTTGCTTCCAGTCTAGGAAGCATGGCGGACAAGGGCAGCTGTTGAGAGACGCAAGCTTTTGGAGTTGCAACTTTGAGTATCCTAATCACTTTGCTATCACCTGCATATTGTGGTTATTGAGGTAGCTGTGCCCATCGAGACATCACACAGCATTAACAAGGAAAGACCCGGGTGAGCGAACAGAAGGGAGCGGGGGGGGGCTCATTGGCACTAGTGATCTAGCGCCCCCAGTAAGTTCTTTCCAAGTTTTCGTTACAAGCAGATTGTAACACAAAGACCGGGTGAAAAGAGTTCATATTCGCACACCGGAAAAATTGTGAAAGTGGTGACCGTTCAGTTCTTTGCCACTATTTTTACCCGCTGGCAACATGAGTTGCTGCCCGGCTCGTCAGCAAGGGGACTGCAGACCAGCGGCCTTGGGTGTTTATGAAGGGCCACAAGTGTTAATAGAGCAGTCACAGGAATTGAACCACTGATTTATTGACTTATCAGCGTGCTGGGGAAAGAAACAGTGTGCTCCTGAATTAAGGATTAGGGCTCTTAATTTAATTAGGAGTTGGACGTGTTTCCATGAGAAGCAACAGGAGGGGGCGGGGAGACGGACTTCGGCTGCCCCTTGAGCTAGTTGAGCGGTCCTTGCTGTCATGAACGACTGACATTTAAATTGATTGTTTTTTTTTAATTAATTGACTTTTAAACTTTTTTTTAATATTTGGTCTTATTAGATTTAATATTTTATATTTGCAGTGTTACTTACTGACCCAATAACTACCAACCATAGGGGTGGAGGTAGTTAGAAAGATTTTGGAAGGGACCTGGAAGCAAGTGTATTAGTGAATAGAAGCCCATAACTAACACATTCCTTACCACTATGACAAAAAGGAAGGCCAACGGTCCTATCTCATCCCCGGATAAATCAAACCAAATTTATAAAATGTTTAAACCTATAAGCGAAGGGAATGTTTTGATAACAGAAATACACGGTCTACTGGAGGACGTATTAGTCCCAGGTTCATCCAATAAGCATATTATTAATAATACTCTGCATTGCATTAACTTAGCAAATGGAGCTAATGCCAATGTAAGGAAGGCATTGTATCAACAATAGACTCAGACACAAAAAGATGCAAGTTTTCAAAACCTTCATTTTGAAATGTCAAAGGGTTGGGAAAATTCCTAACTAGCCCTAACTCTATAATGAGAGTAGTCTCTACCATTAAACAAAAGAAAACAAGCCCAAATCAGTGTAGTCAAATACATTGTCTGTGTTATAAACCTAACCTTGCCTTCACTCTTAAATAACAAATGTGAAAAGGGAATATGCTTCAAAAGAAAATAGTGTTTCAAAAGGAAAGTCAGAATGGCTTTTATAAGCAGGTGCTAACTCCCTTCCCCACATTCAAGGCACAAGGTCTCAAGAGTTAAGAAAAGAATAGGTGGATGGTACAGTTCTCGCAATGTGACACACTTTGGCTTGCTGGTACGATTCAACAGTTCATTCTTGGGCATCAATTGTTTCTCAGTTCAATAACTGGTCTTTAGGCTTTTTTGCCTTAACTCAAAATACAGTTCAACATGTTCTCAAACAGACCCTTCAGGTTTCCCTTACCCAAGTCTGGAACTTTCTTAACACTTGCACTTTGGAACAATTCACTCGGCTTCCCTCCTTAGGGCTTGAGCCTGTCTTGGGTCTTTACAGTCCCCTTTGTAATTCACTCAAGTTTTCCTCGTTTGGGCTCATGTTTTGTCATTCACTTTCTTCGTAGCACAATTTCACTTAGGCTTCTGTAGTGATGTCTTGAGGTGGCAACGTCACAGTTGGAAGTGGGATGTATTTTTATGAATACGTTCATGGTTCTGAGAGGCACCATTAAGGGAGTTGTGAGTTGAGAGTGCTGGATGGGTGTGGGGAATCCCGTTGTCTTTCCTTTCTGTTGTCTTACTGCTAGTCTCATGTTCCCTACCATCCCAAATGTACAAGAGTGCACAGGACATTAAAGATCTTTACCTACCTTATTTGTCATACGACCCACGCTATTTCAATGGTGACGAGGATGGGATGGTAGGGCGAGCTGTGACATCTGCGCTACTGGGGTGGTGCAGCAAGTTGAGGACACTGCCCCCAATGACATTTCTCCACACCCAGGAGTATAGCTGTTGGTCGGCGGGCAGCGCTGTCGATGAGCCGGTCCGGTGTTCAGTACGGGGTACTGAGAGTGATTCCAGCACTTGGTCCCAGCGAGTTTCAGCGTTTGTTATGGGTGACTTTTGTGTGGCTGCGCTGCCTGAAGATTTCCGCACGGTAGCAGCCAGTCCCTGCCCCTGGTGCTCCTAGGTTGGGGTCTGACATGGAGGAGGATATGCGTCTAGAGCGTGCCGAGTCCCGTTCGGGGACGTGCCTGGCGAGAGAGCCTCTGCTTTCAGGGCGATGTTGTCTCAGAGTTTTATGGCACTGAGGTCCCAGAGTTGGAGGGGGAGCTGAGGAAGGTGCACAGTGCGTCCCAGACGGGGACGCAGAGAGGTACAGTACTCCTTCTTCCGGTTGGTCCGATGCAGGGGCAGGGCAGCACTGATAGAAGGTGCAACGGTCAGTGGGTGCCCCGACTCGGGCCCCAGAAAGGCGGCCACAGAAAGCGGCCAGGACTGCATTTAAGAGCCAGCCGGCCTGCAAGACTGTCGGTCGTGTTGCGCAGGATGTTTGGGCTTTTACTTCAGAAGATGTGCTTGGAGTTGACTTTCCTCGTACACTGGTGACGTCACGGGCCAGTGGTGGACTGAGATGCAGTCACGTGGACTGCGGTTGGTGCGCCTGTGGAGCGTGCCCTGCCCATCGCGTGATCGACGTCGCCAAGTTTGTGGATGTTTGCGGGCCACGTTTAGGGGTGTAGGATGTGTCCCGGGGTTGGTGATTAGTGGGTGAAGTTGTTTAGAGGCCATTGTCCGTAGTGCGTGGTGTGTTGTGTTGTGGCTTCCGTTTCCCTTATAGGTCCCTGTCAAGTTATTGTGCAATGTTTAGGCACAGTTAGCAGGTTTCTTTTGTATTTAATGTGGGAAGGCACTGTTTCAATTTTCATGCATAGTGCTTGTGGACATTTGGAAACGTGGTGGGGGTATTGACGTTTCCTGGTCGGAGATTTGCACTCATCTATGAACATGAGGGTGCGGGGAAGGGGCTTTGGGACATGTTGCCGGGGCAGAACATGGGCGTTTTTTCCAAGAGCCTGGGCTTTTGCTTCGACACTGCACTCATCTATAAACATCAGTGTGCGGTTGCAACAGCCATTTTGGACATTTTGCAGTTTGTTTTGTCCACCATTGGACATTTGGATATTGGACTCTGTGAAGGGGAGTTCCTTCGAGCGTGGAAAACCTTGATTAAATGTTTATTATATGTTTTACAGTATTGTCAATGTTCCAGTATGGACGTAGTGTGCATCGGTTGTTTCCGATTATGAGTTGCGCGTGTGAGTATCAAGTGGGGTGTTCCTTCGGTTTCATTTTTGTTGAGATTTGGTGGGTGTGGTGTGGTGGAAGGAGTTGATCAATCCAGGTAGGGTTGGTGTTATCTAACATAAAGTTGAGCTGTAGTGTGCTCTACCATTAGGCATCTATTGGTATAAGGTTGAGGAAGAAAAGTTGTGTTAAAGTATCACTGTATGCATTTTGCTGCAGAGACTACCTTTAACATTTTGGTGGTAGCAGTGTGAGGGAGGTGAGTTTGTGCCTGTTCATGGCATGTGTGTGGTGTTCTCCAGGGTTGTAGAGTGAGCAGGGGTTATGCTCGGAGTAATGGGAGTGTGCAGGGGTCATGCTTTGAGTAATGGTCAACGTCTATTGAGGGCAGAGTGATTATTGAGTGAGGTTTTTGCCAGTTCATAGCATGTGTGTGGTGTTCTCCAGGGTTGGGGAGTGAGCAGGGGTTATACTCGGAGTAATGGGAGTGAGCAGGATTATACTCGGAGTAATGGTTAACGTCCATCGAGGGACATTTGGAAGTGGAATGTATTTTCATGAATACGTTCATGGTTCTGAAAGGGACCGTTAAGGAGTTGGGAGTTGAGAATGCTGGATGGGTGCGGGGAAACCCAGTGTCTTTCCTTTCTGTTGTCGTACTTCTAGTCTTGTGTTCCCTACCATCCCGTATGTACAAGAGTGTGCAGGACTGGTCATTAAAGAACTTTACCTACCTTATTTGGTGTACGACCCACGATACTTCAGCTTTCCTAAGTCGGGCTCAAGCCTTGTTTTATTTTCACTTTGAGTCTAGTTCTCAATATTCACTTTGTAGGGTTCCCTTCCCAGCGTTTCTTCTTGTTATCTCATTAGTGTCATAGACTTTCGAGACTGCACAGGTTTTAGATATTCCAATGCATGACCACTTCGACGTCCCGTTCAGTATGATTCACAGTTTACACGTGATTTCTGGTATTTAGTTCCTTTCACAAACTTTCATAGGCTTGTCTCGGCTGGGCTTGCGCTCTCCCCTTCCTTATTAACAAGATGCTTTCAAAATATTTCACAGCTTCTTTTCTTCACAGAGACTTTTGATGATGCGATTCACCTTTGCAGGACTACTCTGTTACTTTCTCTTATTGCTTTCAACAATCGAATCCTTCTTCACGTGATTATCAAGGTTTGCGTAACCTTGGCTTGATACAGTTTAACTAGCTTGCAACACAAACCGGACCTTTGTTACATTCAGTAACTCACCAGTTGTGTTTATCTCATTTTTTTCTTCTTTGCCTTGAATGTGACTATCAAGGTCCTTACCAACGACGACGACTCCTCTGCTCCTCCCCAACTCTGTCGTTCACCTTGGAGGGGAACAGTCAACCTTGGAATACTTCAAAGGAAGGCTCTCTCCATATTCTTGGTCTCACTTTGCGAACCCTTCTAACCTCTTGGAAATACAGTTTATTTGCCTAGCTTTTATTCGCTCCTCAACATTCAAACAGCCCCTTGGGCCTTCCGATTTCTGCAGCCTGGTTTGCCGCAGCTCATGAAGAGCTGTGCCTTCTCGGGCCCAGCCTCGCTCAAAGTGTGCCCGTGTGCTCGACCTTTTATCCTCACACGGATAACTAATCTATGGCAGGTGTTTGATTGAAACTGAGTGCCTGACCCTGCCTGGCCTCATTAATGGGACAAGGCCATTATGAGGTGCTAGTGGTAATCTTCATAGCCTCAATCCTCATGTTCTTCGGCTCTGTAGCTTTGTCAGCATAGAGAGTGTAAGGATTATGGGAGTTGTAGTGTCCCAGAAAATAGGTAGGGATAGGGGTTTGACAGTGGTTAGGAAAAGGGAGATACCATGTCTCACCATCGGGCGCTTCTTCCCCACTCCCTGAGGACCTCCCACCCAGGTGATCCTCCCACGCTTGCCTGCCCACAGGGTCAGGATCCAAAAGCAATGGCCCCATCCCTAGCCACCTGAGTTCGGGATCCCCGGGGATTAGGTTGTGAAACACCCTGTTTTTTCACACCACCAATGCTGCCATTTTGAACAACACGAGTAATCATGCCAGCTTGAATTGTGTTGCCTAGCACATAAACATAGATTTGATTGTCTCATCACCTACCAGCCCACCACATGCCTCAACTAAAAAGCCTGCCTATAAAGACACTGGAAAGAATCTGATGCAGAAGGCAAGGCTGAAAAGAAGTGCAGGCATGCTGGTACATGCAGGGGGGGGAGGGGTGGGATTTGGAGCCCTCTCTGCTGACCAGCTCCAGTTTAGTGGTAGAACTGTTTCTGAGATGCGTTCCCACCTCTTGTAGAGGGGGATTCTAACCCCCTCTTGACAAGGCCTGGCTACTGGCCTTGTCTCAATATATATGTTGTGTTGTATGTCAGATTTGAAAATTGGTCATTTTCGTGACTCCCTGGAAATGAGCAAATTCTCACATTTTGTTTTGATGATTCTGTTTTTGGGAGTCGAATTTCCTTAGTGAGGGATTTAACCCCTCTGACCTGCTTTGTCTCCACCTCGACTCTCACTTTCCTCCACCTTTTTTTAATCTTATTTCCCTTATGGGATGGTAGTTATGGACATTCATCAAGTTAGTTTCATCATAGCAGATTTCGGCTGCCAGCTCTGTGTTGCACGCAGTGAATGTGTTGCTGCATTCCTCAGCGGACATTCTATTATTTTTTGCACCGTTGTCATAATTAAAACTAAAGGAAATACAAATAGATACAAGAGAGATAAACAAGACTAGAGAAAACAAAAATGAATGTTACAAATATTATCACAATGAATAGCAAAACCTGAGGTTTACCGCTACCACAGTTACTTCATTCATACTCTGAACCCATCCTTGTCATTGTCCAAGAGGTTCATCTCTGGTTCTGTATAGTTGAAACTGACCTTTTGCAGTTAAAGGAGTTCCAGAATCCATATGATTGATGTTTAGGGACCCATAAGAGTCACAACACAGTGGGCTCGTAACTGTCTGTAGATTATGTATTGATTGCCTAGTTCGATCTTAGATGAAGCATCCTAAATTCAAATATTCATTTGTCCAGTTGAATTAGCTGAAATCAATGTTTGCCTGAAAATCTTCTTGTGACTCCATATTTCCACTGTTTGATAACATACATATAATCTCTAGTATCTATCCTTCCATCTAGGCCACTGTATGTTTTTTCTCTGTGAATGTCTACAACTAGCTTTGGGTCTTCGTCCTTAATATTGGGCTTTTTCTCATTTTACCTAAATTTGTCCTCACAATGATGTTTTCATACAGGGTACCTTCTACCGGGTGTTTAAGGTAGTAGAGAACTCTGCTTAAATTGCACGTTGCATAGTCACACAAGTGAATTTCTTAGTGTACAAATGTTCTTTGTTTATACTATTTCAGTTTGTGCAGTTCAAGCACGTACATATCAATTTTGCTTTTGTAACATAGACTATTCCACAGCCAGTTTTTTGGTGTTTTTTCTATGTACTTCGACAGTCTTCACACATTTTGTGACAAACATGTTATGGGCTACAGCTAAGGCCTTTGTACCTGGGATTCTACCTGCTGTGTAACTACATCCAAAAGTTGATTTGCAATACAAGTGTTTGTTATGAAAACTAAAAATAAAAGATTTGGAAAAAAATGAAAGAAATGTTATGGGCTGAATGTACTAACTACTCTGCATGAACAAAATATTTAAATGTACCAACTGTAGCACACATTAAAACATTAAAGATGTACCAGTTTCAACCTCTTAATGTTCTTGCATCTACACCCAAGATCTCTGATCAACCTATTCTTGTATTAAACCCTTAAATCAATGGTATTCAAACGTTGTATACTGTGCTCCCCGCCCTGAGTAAACCTATTGTTTCTTAGTACACCCAAATGGTATTACTGCTTATATTTTCTATTAAAAACCCTCAATATGATCACATTTTAAATACCTCCTTGGACATCCTTCGAACCCCCCTTGGAGGCAGCTCCACAGTTTGAAGACCATTGCCTTAAATTGTGTAGACTGTGCATGTCTCCACTTAATTTATATATTATTCTCTCTTACCTAAAAATCACCAAATTCATATATATATATATATATATATATATATATATATGTACAATATTCCAATGGAGCCAAGTCACACATGCCACAACGCCACCTAGCAACCATCGCTGGAGGTGCACCTCCAGTTCAGAGCAACATCAGCAAGGGATATTAGTACGCAAATTAGCTCAAATGCAAACCTTTGCTTCAGAAAATTGCCTTTGTCTTAAATGCAGTGCTATTTTATACACAGCTTAATCAACCCAAGACAGACATTTCTCATGACTTCGTGCAACTACACACCTGGTTTCACCCTTATTAGGGATCATCAGTGTAGTATAACCTGACAGTCTCGTGATTGTAGCATTTGGTGCATGCTTAACAAACGCCAGCAAAATGATGGTGGGTTTACAAAGGCTTGAAAAAAAACTTTCACCTATGTGGCATCAAATGGAAAATTGTACTTTCACATTTCAGTTGAAAGGGTGTTTTAAGCCTTATTAAACCCACCATAATGTTGCTTGTGTTTTATATGTATATAGTCTGAGTCTGAGCAGAGTCAGTTGCAGTCTCTGCAGGTCGGACTCTTTCTCCTGCTCCTGCTCTCCGAGTCTGTTTTTGCCCTCTACTGCTTGGGTGGATACAATTACCCAGCTACACCGCGGAGCGGTCGTGGAGTCTGAGCAGAGTCAGTTGCAGTCTCTGCAGGTCGGACTCTTTCTCCTGCTCCTGCTCTCCGAGACTGTTTATGCCCTCTACTGCCTGGGTGGATACAATTACCCAGCTACACCGCTAAGCGGTCGTGTAGTCTGAGCAGAGTCAGTTGCAGTCTCTGAAGGTCGGACTCTTTCTCCTGCTCCTGCTCTCCTAGTCTGTTTTTGCCCTCTACTGCCTGGGTGGATACAATTACCCAGCTTCACTGCGGAGCGGTCGCAGAGTCTGAGCAGAGTCAGTTGCAGTCTCTGCAGTCCATGGCAGGACCGGCAGAGGCATGGCAACCGCCCCTGATCTCTGGCATCAGCAAAGCCCCAACATCTCCAGCAAGACACTGGATGAAGAAACAATGCGCCTCAGAAGTTTGCGGCAACTCCAACCGCCCGCTACCCTTCTGTTTTCCGCCAAACACCCGGTCAAACTGAGACCACAAGCTCTGCTACCCATGAACCCCATCTTGACGGGCAGCGGCCAAAATTGCACACCAACGGGACTACAGCGCCCAAAAAAAGCGGCAACAACCAGCCAGAAATCCCCAAAGAGGAGCGATCAACCTGGGGCGGGCTCTCATTTTCCGCTGATTGAATCTCCAAATATACAAAAAGCTTCAAATAAAAGAAAGAACAACGAGACGGAAGCTCCCGCAAAACTCCTCTCTGAAAACAAGGAAAACGCCACCGCAAATGACGCGCACGAGGAATTTGCTTCGAGCAACCAGCCCGTGCCCTGTGACACAGGCTGCCCCGACCGGCCGGCCGGAGGACCGACCACGACGGTACCGCCTCCACGGGAGCACGGGCTCGGTTAAGAAGCGGCGGTTGCGAGGCAGGCAAAAGCTGCAAAACAAACAAATGGCTGCGCTCTACCAGAACTGGCTCTCACCGTGGACGTCTGCCTGGAACAGAGGATTCCAAACGGATGAGCAGGATTGCCGTCCCATGCCGCGAGCCAGGCTGGGGAGCAGTCTTTGACTTTAAGGGCGGAGGACCCGCCAGGGCGAAAGGGCGTGGCGGCTTTAGCGGTCTTGGCCACGGAGACTCGTGCCCTGATACACGCGGGTGGCCTCAAGTCTGCCGGAGCCTCTGGCTCAACACCCCATCCGTCCATGGAACCAGCGGGCAGCTCGCACCTGAGTGAATCTGAATTCAGCGCGGATTTGCTAGCTCCCCCGGAGGAGACTAGTGGAACTGCAGAACAGCCCGAAGAAAATAAAACGAAAGCCGGAGAAACAACTGTCCCCTCCGAGAATGCTGAAGAATGGGAATACATCCAAGACCCTAAAATAAGCCCTCAGACAAAGAAAAAAACCAGCGCCCAAATCCCATAGGGCGAACCGACCAACACAAAAAAATCGCTAAAAAAAGACAGGACAAAAGAACCCAAAAAGACTTGGCCAAACTAAGAAGACTCAGCAAAGAGCACCAGCGGACACCATCCTGAAAACCATGATATGCAACTCCTTAAAGGAACTGTTTGCCAGACAGGGCAAAAGAAAACATGAGGTCCTCATGGAACTAACAGACGATGAAATACTCGAGGCCCTGACGGACCTGCAACCAGCAGTGAAGACAAGAAAGACTGCCCCAATATTCAAAGCCAGCAGGGCTCCAAACACTACAAAAGACAACTCACCTATAAACCTTGCAGCTGAGCCCGCACAAGCCGGACCGAACACAGCAACGGGGGTGGCGGAACCGCCCTTACCATTGGGGACTCAAACCACAAATCAACCCTCCGAATCTTCACCAACTAAAGACTTAGGAGACGTAGAGGCAGTCCAGCCCTGCAACCTCGAACCCAAGCAAGCGGATGAAAGCTGGGAGACTGGCAGGCAAATAACATCCACGCCGGACCATACGGAAGTCTTCCTGAAACCTAAACCCTCAAGATCCCAACACCCGAGAATATCCGCAGATGAAGAATGGCTGCTCTATGGCGGACAAAGTTCGGTGAGAAGATCTTCTCTCCCTCACTTCTCACGCGAACTCCAAACATCGAACCATCACCAGGAGCTGAGGGCTACCCAAGACTCCGATTATGAGGCTCCCAATAGAAACCAATCAGACCCATTGGGAGCGCAGAAAGAAACCCCTACCAAAAAAACCCCAGACCTAACGACAATAATGTCGGCCATAACGATAGGCCTATCGCCATTTGGGAAACTCTACGAGTCCCTAAACGAGACACTAAAAGACCACACCACGTTAATTGCTATGCTCCACACAAAGCTAATTTTCATTGAAGGCTTCATCACCGCGAAAGAAAATAGCATAAAAACAAGCGAGGACTCGTCTAACCTCGCCTATGCAAGCTCGAAGGTGAACAAAATGTCAGTAATGGAACCCAAGCCTAAGAGCTCTTGTGTACACACACAAACTGATGCCCTACAAGGACCCTCTCAATTTGTATTTTCAGCCACTACAGCTAAAAATGGCGCGGTCAATTACGATCAAAGTGAAATCATATACATTAGTGAAGAAACATCATCCAGATCGTCCAAGCATCGAATCGAACACATTGAAAAAGAACCATCTTCAAGTTAAAACGAAAATCAAATCGAATTAAACGACAAAGACTTACCCGATCTTCTGCCTACAACATGGAACATTGACAGGGAAAACGGATACACCGGAACCAAGGCCCACACTCCAGAAGGCAAAGAAGATCCAATCCTTAAAGGGTAGCCCTCCCATTCTTCAGGGCCCTCCTCTCGTTTTTAAGATCACAAATGACATAAGAGCTAAACACTCGCCAAAAACAGTAGAAGACTTTCTGGCTGACGATCAACTAATGAATATCAGCGAACATCTAGAAAAGGACCTGACAAGTAGCTTGCAAACTGGAAATGACCAACTTGAGAAAAGGGAAAATAGGAACAGCCCACCGTACCAACAAAAGAGCCCCCCATTCTATACAATGGAAGAATGAAGAAATAATCTTCAGTGCACTTCAAGACCAAACCAAAACAAAACTAGTCAAAGAAAAGTATAATTTACCTCAAGATCTGAGCCTCCATCTTTGCATCAAGAAACCCCAAAACTGGAGAACCGACATAAACACAGACAAAGAGACAGAAAATCAAGCAGAGACGATTCACGACGTGAACCAAATAAAAAGAGCTCAAAGGATCACCAACCTCAAGAAAATGAGCCGCCGGTGAGACCTCACTATAAATCAAAAACTGAAAAATACCATGACCGACGCCATCCCACTAAAATATCCGTTTGGACTCTAAAAATAGAGCAACAGTCAGAAAATCGGGATAAAATAATTCTCAACAGAAAAGGAGTCCTAACCCTCTTTGGATTTATTCCAGCACTTCGCCAGATTAAATCAGAGGACCTGAAACTAGTGGACCCTTATCACTCTAACCATAGAGCAAAAACCAACTTGCACATTCCTTCAAAGAAAATACAGATGCTAATAATCAACGAAGCAGAGGACTTAGCTAAATTTGGCTTTAAGGTGTTCGGAAACTTGACAAAACTTAAAGAGCAGAGAGAAACCCAGGAAAATGACCCCAGGATGTCGAAAAGCAAAGGCACTGCGAGTAACAAGATAAAGGACCATCCGGTCACTGAGAAACTGTGCCAGGAGCAGGCAGACCTTGGAAGAAGAACCGAAAGGAACCCAAGAAGCGGGACAAACAGAGACCTAAACCCCCAAAATAACCAACGGAATTCAGCGCATAATGAACCCTTAAGAACAGGTGCGCCTAAGGCACCGCAAACAAGCAACTCACCTCTTATGAAACAATCAGAAACTCAACAACTAAATGAAAACCCGCAGGGAATCTGGTCCTGGCTGCCAAAAGCACTCGCAAAAAACTTGAACAAATAGCAACTCGAAGGTTGGCAGAGCGCCGACAACGACACCTTGCCAGCCGACAAATTCCCCACAGTTCTAAAACTTTGTTCCTGGAACACTCGCGGACACACCCACTTGACGACTCGAAATGATGGCGATCTGGTATCATTCGACGCGATTTGTCTTCAAGAAACATGGCTCGTCGACAAACCCATCCTGGACGGCTATGACGTAGTCCTGGCATGTCATGATCTCTGCTTCCAAAAGGTCAGGGTTTTCCCAACTCCCTTGGAAGCAGATCCATAACCCAGGTTCCGAGGGCCAACCAGTCCCAATTGGGACCTTTTGGACCCAGTCCTGGCGCCAGTGGCACCAGGCTCATAAATGTGCCCAGTCCCAGCGCTGGAAGCGCCGGGCTCATGATGCTTGGGTGGACTTACCTGCAGCAGACCATGCTGCTTACTTGCCTGCCAGCTGAGCCTCTGATCCTCTTCTGTTTGGAACTACTTTTCCTGTTGGGTGGGGCAGGAGCCACTCCCTAGATTCAGAACACTGGAACTCTTCTGGAAAGCAGGAACTCTTTTCTTACCTAGGCGTGGCTGTGGAAGGAGACACCTAAGCACTACAGGAGGCTATTTAAACCAAACACGGTGGATGAATCTTGCTTTGCGTTATTCTGCATCCTCTGCAGCAGTACGCTCATCGTGTCTTCTGCATCGGATCCTGGGCCTAAGGAAAAAGGCTTACCATCCTGAATCCAGTCTTCAGCAACACCTATAAAGACAAGAAAGAACAGGTTAGCATTCCGGCATCTGAAAGACAAAGGCTTACCTATTCTTCGTGCGCTCCGGAGGTCTTCACACTGCATTCCGGCATCTGAAAGACAAAAGCTTACCGACTCTTCGCACGCTCCGGAGGCCTTCGGCGCTGCATCCTGCATCTGAAAGACTAAACAAGGTGCGTTTAAAGACATTGGGGAACTTTGATACTCACGTGCCATTACTCCTTTCCACATCAACCCCAGTGGGTATTCCGGCACCCTGCAGCCGCTCCGAACTCGTACCTGCAAAATAAAAGACAGAGCACATCGTGAAGCAGGCAACAAGCGCTTACTTACGTGCTTCCAAGCGCTTCTATTCATCATACGGACTCCATCTTCAACTCACTTCAGCCCGTCATCCGCCATCGCCGGAACCTGCAAAACAAGAGACATCATTGCTAAAGACTTTAAAGACAATAGAATTACTCGAAACTTACCGTTCGTGCAGTAAACGACGGACAGCAGTCCTCTGAAGTCAAGAGGCCTGCGCTACCGATCCAGTGAAGAAACTGGTTACAGCACCCTGCCCCGAGGCAGATTGAGAGCTCGGCATTCACTTACCTAAGGTGAGAGCGTTAACCTTTGGGGGTCTACAGGAGAGCAAAAAAGGGAAGAGATAGGGACACCCCAATAACCCCAGTTCATTAATCCCATATTTTCTGTCTGCAGACATCTTACTCTTGAAGTCAGGCATACAGTGCACAGAGGTCCAGCCCAAAGAGCCAACCGGGTGCTACACATCACCTTTGAAGATACGGTAGTCGCCCAGTCAAGACCGGCGCCTCTGCGAGAATCAGGTGAGCGTTACAGAACGCAAAGCCTACCGCAAAACTCTCGCCCAGGCGCTATGGAAACCTCGGATACTGACCATCTAGCCCGGTTACTTGGGGAACTAAGGGCAGAAGTGCATGCAGCTCGTCAGGAAACGAATGCTCTAAGAAGGAAACTAATTATTTCCAAGGAGAGAACAGACGGTCTTGCTAGACAATTGCTACAGTCACAAGCCGGACAAACCCCGTTACCCGCATCAGGGGCAAATCTTCCTTCAACATCCTCTATGAATCCAGTGCAGATCAACCTACCTGGGAATGTACCTCTGGCTCCGCCCGAACGATTTTCTGGTGACCCAAAGAGGTTTGCAGTATTTATCAATCAGTGCCGGTTGCACTTCTTATGCCGGCCAGCAGCCTTTCCAACTGATCAAGCTAAAGTAGCTTTTGTACTTTCGTACCTTAGTGGCAATGCGGCAGACTGGTCGATCCCTCTAGTTAATCAAGATGATCCGGTTCTCCATGATTTTCAAGCCTTTCAGCTTAGTATGGAAAAACTGTTCGCAAGACATTCACAGGGGCAGGCCTTGGACAATGAGCTTCTTTCGTTGCGACAGGGTAATCAAGACCTTTTGCCTTATATTGCATCTTTCAATAGACTAATAGTGGAAACTCAATGGCCTGAGGACAAAAGGATTACGCTGTTTTACAGAGGTCTACGTGGAGAGCTCAAAGACGTTTTAGCCCAAGTAGTGAATCCCCCACAAGACTGTTCGGATTATATAGACTTGGTCGTTCAAATAGATCATAGACTGCAGAACAGGAAGGCCGACCGTTCCAAGTTTGATGCTCGAGTATTTTCCAAACCGCCAACTCCTTCCAAAGGAGTAGACTCCGGGGAACCCATGCAAATCGGGGGTCTGAAAGGTCCTCTAACACAAAAGGAGCGGGAAAGGAGAAAACAGTTGCAATTATGCCTATATTGCGGAAACTCAGGGCACTTTCTTCGAGACTGTCCGGTGAAACCTGCCAAGAAGGCAGTAGGAGCTGCAGTTACCAAAGTTACAAACTCTGAGCAGGGAAACGACCTCGCCCGACAAGAATAGAGGTCCTCTTGCCGAGCGTGAAAACCAGTTCCGTGACCTCGCATTTCGTGATACCTATGGTCCTCATTAGCCCTGATAATCCGGATCGATTACATGCAATTGAAGCTTACGTCGACAGCGGTGCCATCGGCAATTATGTGGATCATGAAATGGTTTTGAGGATGAATCTAACTCTTTGTCCCAAGGCCGTAAAGGACGTCATTACTACAGTGGATGGTACGGAGATAGCCTCCGGGCCAGTAACGCATACCACTCAAGAGGTGACGCTACTAAGTCAAGATGGACACCATGAGAAGATCGTGTTTGATGTGATCAAGGCCCCTCAGTTTCAGATTATTCTAGGAATACCTTGGTTAGAGAAACACAATCCTCTGATCGATTGGCGAGCAAGAACGGTCCAGTTTCCAGAATGTGTCTCTACTTGTCACCCTCCACCTGGTGTTGCACTGGCAGCAATTTCTTCAGAGACTCCCCAGTTACCTCCCGAATACCTTGAATACCAAGATGTTTTCCGGAATGATCAGGCTAACACTCTACCTCCTCATAGGTCTTATGACTGCCAGATAGACCTGATACCTGGATCTACTCCTCCTTGTAGTAGAATTTATGCCCTCACCGAGCCTGAGAACCTTCACCTTCGACAATACCTGGATCAATACCTGGCGAATGGGTTTATTCGTCCTTCCAAGTCCCCTGCTTCTTCAGCTTTGTTCTTCGTTCCAAAAAAGGAAGGAGACCTTAGAACTTGTATCGATTATCGCTCCCTGAACCAGATCACCGTTAAGAATAGATATCCGTTACCTTTGATCCCTGAACTCCTGGACCAAGTCAGAAAAGCATGCATATATACAAAGCTGGATCTTAGAGGAGCTTACCACTTGGTACGAGTAAAAGAGGGCGATGAATGGAAGACTGCCTTCCGCACCAAGTATGGGCTATTTGAATATCAGGTCATGCCCTTCGAACTTTGCAATGCCCCGGCCGCCTTTCAATATTTTATGAACGATGTCCTCAGAGAGCTCATAGATGTGTGTGTTGTTGTTTACATTGACGACATCCTCGTTTATTCTTCATCGGAATCTTAACATCGGAAACACGTGAAAATGGTCCTCGAAAGATTGCGTCAACACAAACTTTTCGCTAAGTTGGAAAAATGTGTTTTCAACGTGACTGAAGTTGAATTCTTGGGATTCATATTATCACCTGGCGGAGTACGTATGGATTCAAAGAAGGTCGATGCAGTTCTCAAATGGCCATCACCATCCTCCGTAAAAGGTATGCAAAGCATGTTAGGCTTCGCTAACTTTTACCGCAGGTTTATCCCCGAATTCTCTCGAATAGTCCAGCCCATCACTGCCTTGTTAAAGAAAAACAAACGTTTTGAATGGTCTACCGAGGCGGAACAAGCTTTCCAGGATTTGAAGACTAAATTTATCTCTGCACCAATCTTAAAACACCCTCGCCCCGAACTCCCCTACATCGTGGAAACTGATGCTTCAAGCCTTGCCATGGGGGCAGTTCTATCACAAAAGGACCCGGTAACCAATCAGTTGCATCCCGTGGCATTTTGGTCCCGCAAATTCTCGCCTCCTGAAATCAATTACACGATTACTGACAAGGAACTTCTGGCTATCAAGTCTGCCTTTAAGGCTTGGCGGCATTATCTGCTGGGGGCCCGACACACCGTTACTGTGATTACGGATCACCGAAACCTGCAATATTTGAAAACCGCAAAAGCCCAATCTTCTAAACAACTCCGTTGGGCATTATTCTTTGCCGAGTTTGACTTCATAATTACCTATCGACCTGGTACAAAGAACGGTAAAGCTGATGCCCTTTCTCGGATGGGAGTGGAAGAACACTTGATCAACCCTAAACCTGTACCAATCATTCCCGAACAAAGAATTCTGGGTGTAATCGCCACAGAATCCATAGAGGAAGTTAAGGATAAAGCCAGGCAACTTGTAACTCCAGCAGACATACAGAATTGGCATCTGCAGGGAAAGGACTTTGCAGTAAAGGACAACTTATTGTATTTCCAAGAACGATTATACCTACCCAGCACAGATTTACAGAAAAAAGTAATCTCCTGTTATCACGATTCTTTAATGGAAGGTCATCCCGGTATGGCAAAGACCTCAGAAAAGATCAAGCGCTACTTCTGGTGGCCGTCTTGGAAAAAAGATATCAGAGACTTTGTAATGTCTTGTGGAGTATGCGCCCAAAACAAGAGTCAAAAGGAAAGACCAGCAGGCCTCTTACGCCCTATTGACATCCCACCTCGCCCTTGGCATACGCTTTCTATGGACTTCATCACCGATCTACCTCCATGCTCCGGATACAATACGATTCTAGTAATCGTGGACTTATTCTCCAAGATGGCGCATTTCATTCCGCTCAAAGGCTTGCCAACAGCAGCAACTCTGGCCCGAGAATTTCTCGAAAACATCGTCCGTCTACACGGTTTTCCTTCGGTTCTAATTTCGGATCGAGGTAGTCAATTTATTTCTCATTTTTGGCGAAGTTGCTGTCGGTCGGCTCAAATTGATGTGAGACTATCGACCAGTCACCACCCTCAGACCGACGGACAAACCGAGAGGACCAATCAAACTCTGGAACAGTATTTACGCTGCATGCTGCAAAAAACTGAAAAAACTTGGAAAGACATCCTTTGGATAGCCGAATATGCCTACAATAACTCTGTTCATTCGGAAACTGGGAAAACAACGTTTTTTCTTTTGTACGGCAGTCACCCTCGAACCTCGGAGTTGGATCCCCTCCAAGATCTTGAAACACCAGCAGTAGACTACCTGCATTCTACAATCACCCAAGCCTTTAAGGAAGCTGTTTCTCACCTTCAAAGGGCTAAAGAACAATACAAGAAAGGAGCAGATCAACATCGGAAGGAAGCCCCTCAATATCAAGTAGGGGACCAAGTCTGGTTATCCACCAAATATCTACCTCTAAAAGGGCCACGCACATTCAACCCAAGATACCTTGGTCCCTATTCCATCACTACCATAATAAACCCAGTAGCGGTCAAGTTGGACTTGCCCCCTCACATGAAGATACATCCGGTCTTCCACGTCTCTCTATTAAAACCCGTGCAACCTCAAACCCGACTAACTAAATCTCCAAAACCCATCCTAGTTGATGGAGAACTCGAGTTTGAAGTCAAAAGCATTCTGGACTCCAAGATCTCCAAATCTAAACTATTTTACCTAATTGACTGGAAAGGCTACGGCCCCCAAGAGAGATCCTGGGAACCTGCTGAATATGTCCACGCTCCTCGCCTAATCAAAAGATTTCACCGAACATTTCCTGACAAGCCAAAACCCCCGGAGAAGCCCGGTTTGGGAGGGGCCTTGAGGGGAGGTACTGTCATGATCTCTGCTTCCAAAAGGTCAGGGTTTTCCCAACTCCCTTGGAAGCAGATCCATAACCCAGGTTCCGAGGGCCAACCAGTCCCAATTGGGACCTTTTGGACCCAGTCCTGGCGCCAGTGGCACCAGGCTCATAAATGTGCCCAGTCCCAGCGCTGGAAGCGCCGGGCTCATGATGCTTGGGTGGACTTACCTGCAGCAGACCATGCTGCTTACTTGCCTGCCAGCTGAGCCTCTGATCCTCTTCTGTTTGGAACTACTTTTCCTGTTGGGTGGGGCAAGAGTCACTCCCTAGATTCAGAACACTGGAACTCTTCTGGAAAGCAGGAACTCTTTTCTTACCTAGGCGTGGCTGTGGAAGGAGACACCTAAGCACTACAGGAGGCTATTTAAACCACACCCGGTGGATGAATCTTGCTTTGCGTTATTCTGCATCCTCTGCAGCAGAACGCTCATCGTGTCTTCTGCATCGGATCCTGGGCCTAAGGAAAAAGGCTTACCATCCTGAATCCAGTCTTCAGCAACACCTATAAAGACAAGAAAGAACAGGTTAGCATTCCGGCATCTGAAAGACAAAGGCTTACCTACTCTCCGTGCGCTCCGGAGGTCTTCACACTGCATTCCGGCATCTGAAAGACAAAAGCTTACCGACTCTTCGCACGCTCCGGAGGCCTTCGGCGCTGCATCCTGCATCTGAAAGACAAAACAAGGTGCGTTTAAAGACATTGGGGAACTTTGATACTCACGTGCCATTACTCCTTTCCACATCAACCCCAGTGGGTATTCCGGCACCCTGCAGCCGCTCCGAACTCGTACCTGCAAAATAAAAGACAGTTAGAGCGCATCGTGAAGCAGGCAACAAGCGCTTACTTACGTGCTTCCAAGCGCTTCTATTCATCATACGGACTCCATCTTCAACTCACTTCAGCCCGTCATCCACCATCGCCGGAACCTGCAAAACAAGAGACATCATTGCTAAAGACTTTAAAGACAATAGAATTACTCGAAACTTACCGTTCGTGCAGTAAACGACGGACAGCAGTCCTCTGAAGTCAAGAGGCCTGCGCTACCAATCCAGTGAAGAAACTGGTTACAGCACCCTGCCCCGAGGCAGATGGAGAGCTCGGCATTCACTTACTTAAGGTGAGAGCGTTAACCTTTGGGGGTCTACAGGAGAGCAAAAAAGGGAAGAGATAGGGACACCCCAATAACCCCAGTTCATTAATCCCATATTTTCTGTCTGCAGACATCTTACTCTTGAAGTCAGGCATACAGTGCACAGAGGTCCAGCCCAAAGAGCCAACCGGGTGCTACACATCACCTTTGAAGATACGGTAGTCGCCCAGTCAAGACCGGCGCCTCTGCGAGAATCAGGTGAGCGTTACATGGCACCTGCAAAAAAAGGCCTTTTAGGCCGACCATCATCCGGATTACTCATGGCATGTAGAAATGGTGTAGGTTTAAGAATGAAAGAAACCTTGCTGTCAAACCAATCCATACTGGCAGTACTCATAGGTCTTGAAGGCTGCGAAAGTACGTCAAGCACAGAAATAGCGATCTTGAACACCTACTGGAATCCGGCGGCATTAGACGCAAAAAACTTCATCCATATGATGGAAGAAATAATCGACGAAATTCAGTCAAATCGCCAAGTCTCGTCCTTCATAACCTTGGAGACCTCAACATCGCTCTCAAAAACCCCAGCTCAATAGAGGAGAAAAACTCCAATTCGACAAAAGCAACACAAAGAGGAAAACTTTGGTGCAAACTGATGACCTCACGGCATATGTTAAACCTCGACACAGTCTTTTCAGAGAAAGACCGTTTGCCGACCTGGGAACAGGGAGCGTTGCGAGCAACAATTGACTATACTTACATCTCCCGTCCCTTTTTGGTCACCGTAACAACCTTTAAGGTGCGTAAGACAATAAACAGTGACCACAACCAACTAATAACAACATGGTCAACCAACTTCCGCAGAACCAGCGACGAACCATTTGGCATTGAAGTAAATAACCAGGGAAATCGGCTAAAACTTTCAACGTCGGCAGTAAGGAAGCTCTCACAAAGATACTCCGAAGGGGGTATGTCGGAAGAAAATGCAGAACCTTACTCTGCTCGTGGCATTTTCCACAAAAAAGTCAGCTCAAATTACCGACACCAGCCATAAACATACCCATGATGCCCATTTAGCCCAAAAAAGACGCAAATTTCGAAAAATCAAGAGGCAACTGAAGCAAACAGAGTCCAGCGACCAGGGGTCAAAACTAGCAGAAGCCTCGAGAAACTACAGAAATTGGGTTAAAAACCATCACTCAAATCTCTACCAACAAGATACGGAAAAAGTACTGAAGGCGATTTGCGTCAACAAAGCAAGAGAATTTTGGTCCCTCATAAAAACCATGTCATCATAAAAAAAAAACTCGATTATGAATTCAATGGGGGAGCAGAAATGGATCAACCACTTTTCAACGCTCTTTGAATCTGCAACCAAAGAGGACGTTGGGCCTAGAGAAAACGACCCCTCGAGCTGGTTATGTTTTGATGACCAAGAAGAAATCTTCGAGACTCTAAAAAAACTAAAAAACTCACGAGAGGTTGGCCCAGATGGGATTTCCAATATGGACCTTAAAGAAAATCCGGCAGAGTGGTTAAAACTACTAAAGATCTTAATGAGATGCGCAAAATCTAAATCCATTCCACCATCCTGGACCAAGGCAACCATCGTCCCGATTTATAAAAAGGGGGATGTGTGTGACCCTACAAATTTTCGGCCAATCGCCCTCCTAGACTGCATTGGAAAGGTCTTCGGAGCCTTACTGCTGAAAAGGCTACAAACTTGGACTAAACTTGCACCATGCCACGATCGGTTCCAAACTGGCTTAAAAAAAATATTGGCACAGCGGCGAACATCCTGGTCATCAGCATATTAAAAAGCAAGGTCCTTGAAGGAAAACCAAGATCTTTTGTGGCCTTCGTTGACCTTTCCCAGGCCTTTGACCTGGTAGATAGGTCACGACTTTGGTCAAAACTTGAAGGATGGAAATGTCCAAAGGGGAGATCCTTCTACCACTGAAGGCCTTGCATACAAACACCACTCTCAGAGTACGATTAACCCCGCAAGGTCAAGTCTCAGCAGAAATCCCCACAAGTAGGGGGGGGGCAAACAAGGTTGTCCTCTCGCACCGGAGTTATTTCTCGCATACATGGGCGACTTCAGTGCAACAGAAGATCTTACAAAAACCTTTCCGCCAAAACTGGCCAAGGTACAAATCAGCCGCCTTATGTACGCCGACTACCTCGCCCTGTTCGACCAGACCCAAATAGGTCTACAGAGACAACTGACAAACCTGCTACACTACACAGCGAAAAACAATCTACAAATCAACAAAGAAAAAACAAAAATACTAATTCTAGAATCAGCATCGAAAAGATCGGACAAATTCAAATGGTATCTAGAAGATACAGAGATTGAAAGAAGAAAAGAGTTCAAGTACCTGGGAGTGACCCTTGACAGTTCCCGCATAGAAAATGCAATGCAAGAAAGCCTGAAAATAAAAATCAGAAAACTAGCAGCACAAGGCAAAGCCATAGATCTCAAATTCGGAAAATTTTCAACAATCCCGGTAATTGAGTTCTACAAGAAAAAAGTAGTACCATCAATTACATATGGAGCCGAAGCAAATTCCAAAAAAACTCTGGACAAAGCTGGAAGGGCATTTTTGGAGAAAAGTGTTGTTTTTGCCAAACTCAACTTCAATGCCGGCGATTCGACGAGAATTGAGCCTCCTCTCTTTAGCAGGCTCAGTAAATATCAACTTGGTCCTGCTCTACCGCAAGTGCATCGCCCAAGATAAACAAAACATCTACACAATGATTGGCGAGGAAATGAAAATGGACACAGTGAAAATGTTGACAAAATGGAAAACGGAAAATTTAGCATCACTGGATTCAGTAGCTTGTACAGAAGCTGACCTGTCTTCAAACCCGGTCAGAGTGACCGAAAAACTCAAAAATATGGACTGGTCAATCACCATAGCAGATGCTACAGCAAATAAACTTTTAAGTCATCTTCCTCATACCCAGTGCAAAGTAAATGAACTCCAGAGGTACATTAGAAAATTCCCAAACAGAGCTTCCAGAAACTACCTACTCAGGATAAGACTAAACTTAATTGAAACAAACGAGATTCGCCACATTCGAGGTATCTCAGAAACAAGCAAGTGCCGATTCTGCGGCGCCGAAAAGGAAACAATTCACCAGCTACTAATGGTCTGCCCAAAAAACCAAGCGATAAGATCAGCTTACCTCGACCACCTACTCGCAAACGAACACTTTGATGCGGACCAATGGTGGCTAAGACTGTTTGGAGGGGATCGAACAACGTGGCAAATCGCCTTGGTAAAGATCATCCAAGAAACATTGAAAATCCTGGGCATAGGCCCCTGAGGACTCGCGGAAATAAAGGAACAAAATTTTGTAAAGTTCTATTTTGGAACAAACACAAAAAAAGAAAATAAAAAAAAAAAAATATATATATATATATGTGTGTGTGTGTGTGTGGGCAAAAATCAGTCTGTGAGCAGCTCCCTAATTAGCCAAAGGCAGGTGACATTTGGATTCCCTATTCTACCCAATTGCAACTGTCACTGCAGAGTCTTAGTCCTGATATTTGCAACCTGCAGCTCTTCAGATGTTTTGGCCTACACGTGCCATGATCCCTCACCATTGACGTTGCTGGCTACGACTGATGGAATTTCTAGTCCAAATTATCTGGAAATCAGAAGGAATAAGAGTCCCAGCTATTGCAAAAAGTTGTTCTATAAACTTTCAGAGATTGAAATAAAGTAGATAAGCATGAGCTATTATTATCTTGTGTGTGTGGGACATCACTCAGCAGGAAGAAGCTACTGCTTTAAATAAAGGAATAAAACAAGGTCCAATGGTGTGTGTGTGTGTTTAGCAAATTAAACATCAGATTAGAAAATTCACTTTTGCCTCAAGTAAAATAGAAAATATTATGTTATCAGGTACTTTCTAAAGAGCTCCAATGCAATAATGTAGAAATAAAGGGAAGCACTTCAAATCTAGTACTGTGAGTGGTACAGGATATCTAAGACACACGTGTCAGTATGATTAGGGATTCTGTTCAAGGTCAACTGTCTAGGCTCCAAATAGTGAATTGGAAGTCTCTAATCTAATCCATTGATCATGTTAAACTGTGGTCACTCAGGTCATAGAAAGAGATTCTCCTTGGAACAAGGCTCTGAAATGGGCTTTTTATCATCATCAGGCAGGTTTTTTAATAAGGGATTTAGACTTCTCTTGAAAAACCTTCTTAAATGTGTCTGACCAGTAGTGGGATGATCAACTCATGGGAGTGAAAAAGCTTGAAGGGTCACTATAGAAATGCCCCATCTCGCTCACTCATTCCATCTTTATTCTATGAATCTTTCGAAAACAACAGTGGGACTACAAAGGACTCCTAAAGAATATTGTCATTTACATAAGATCATAAACATTTTAATAGATGCCTCTTTTGATTTATTTAGGGTGTTTTAGTCAACAGAAATAGAACTGTTATACTGAAACTCAAGCGACGATAATGACCCAAGGTGTGTCAAAAATGATCCCTTGCATTTTTCTGCCTGCATGAAGGCTGCTTCCTAAAGTCATTAGTTAAATTACATAGGGACAAAATAGTCTGCATTATATTATATACAGCTCTGTCCTGAAGACCTGAATATCTGGGGGAAAGCATGACGTTTTAGGTTGTTTATTTTTGAAGAGCTCTGTGTTTGGTTAAGAGTGCCCTGGAGGCCATTATTCATTTTGCATTTTCTTTTATTAGTATTGAGCACCGTAACAAGAATTATGTGACATATTGGCTTAAGGGAAGTGGCAAAAAGGGATATACATAGAGCAAAATTGCCTTTCAAGAATCAAGGTCAGTTTAGATTTGGTTAAATTAGAAAATATTCATAGTTAAAGTTTGGCTCAATCTTGGTTGGAAAGGAATTATTGGAATGCACATGACAATAACCTTGCGGAAATTGCTTCACCTTTTTAATGCTGCTGCTAATGAAGAATTACAGAAAAGTATATACTCTGTGAGGAACCTGAGGGCATCCTCACATGTACTTCCCTTGGATTCTCTTCTGAGGTGGCCAGGAAAACGCCATTGCTCTTGGATCCGACCCTGGGGGTGGAGATTCGAGGGAGGATCACCTGGGTGGAGGGCCTTTGGGGAGGCAGAAGGGGGTTTCTTTGGGTGAGAAATGGTATCCCCCATTCCCTTGTAAGAATAAACCCTCCCCTGCCTTAACAGGTTATTGCCAGTCATTTCCTCTTACTTCCACTCAGTCACACCACTCTAGTAATGGGACGAGGAAGAGGCGAGTAGGAGTTTTACAGATCAACCTTCATTTTCACCACTCTTGTACTGAGAAGACGAAGCAACTTGCAGACTATTGCAAGGGTCAGACATGTCCAGAGAATAGAAGTAATTGTGGAATGGCAATTGAAATCAAGGTCTTGCGCCTGCAACTTAGTAACAGGTCACAGGTGCATCAAAGGTGGAGCCGCCAGCTAACGAGGAGAACCAGAAAGGAGATAAACCGGCCTGGGAGAGACCAGCAGGAGAGAAACCGAATCCCGTGCAGAAGGGAGCTGCCGAGGAGGGTTCTGCCTGGAGGACAGGACACGGGTACTGTAAAGGAGAGACTGTGATACCGGTGCCCGAGCCGGTCTTGAGAGGGTCGAGGCTGCTGCGGTCTCCTTTGCCTTGTTCCCACAGCCGGAGTACGGAAGACTCCCAAGTACTGCAGGCCACTGGTAGCGTCCGGGAGTGAAGAGCGGAGCTACCAGCAACACGCTAGCTTCGAAGAATGATGAGCGCTACTCACCGGGCTCCCGAGAAGTGTACGCAGAGCCAAACGATGCCGGAAGAAAGAAGAGAGAGAATGGCCAGAGGAACGGGCGAGTAACGGTAGCGAAAAAGAGGCAACACTCATACTGGGGCGCTCCTGGGGCTCCAGCTGGGCATATGGTTATGCCAAATGAAATGAAACGTGCAGCAATAGATGGTGAACACAAAGTGAGGGGTTTCTGATCTCGAGCAAGCTGCGAATTACAATTAAATTAACTTGAATGCGAAGCAAGTATTATTAAATACTGAATTAAAGGTGTGATGAGCCTACAAGTGAAGTGAAAATAAGTTTTGAAACATAAGTAAGGACATTTATGAAGTAAACGTGAAAAAGCAAGTTATGAATCCAAGATCATCATTAATGTCTGTTTGAATGGCACCGTCTTGGTCCAGGGCCTCAGCCCAAACTCCTCCTTTTCAATAGGTGTCTCCCACGTCTTATCAACTTCCTTCCTTCGCCTGCTACTCCTCTGAACACCTTTTGGGCTCCTCTGCCACCTCCTTCTTCCGCCACCTGTCTGACACCTCCCTCCTCCTCTCTGGCTACTATGCCACTTCTCCTGCTACTCCTCTGAACACCTTTAGGGCTCCTCTGCCACCTCCTTCTTTCACCACCTCTCTGACACCTTCCTCCTCCTCGCTGGCTACTATGCCACCTCCTGCTACCACCTCTGTCCACTCTTGGGCCCCTCCACCTCCTCTGCTGGGTGTACCTCAAGCCTCTACCCACCCCAGAAGTCTTACTCTTAACTCTCACTCTGCTGTCAAACACTCCTCTGACATCTCCATGAAGCACTTGACCTGGATGTCCTTGATCTCACCGAAACATGGTCCACGGCCATCTCTGTCACGAGTTTTTACACTCTCCTCCCTGATGGCTAAAAGATCCTCTCCGAACCCAGAACCATCCGTCCCGGAGGTGGAGTAGCTCTGACCTTTCTGGAGTGGGTCCCTTCTTCTGTCATTCCTACACAGGCCTGCTCCTCCTTTGAATGCCTGGTCCGCAGGCTCTCTATCTCTCCTGGCCTCTCTCTCACTGTGGCCACCATCTAAAGGCCACCTGGCCAGGTTACCCTCTTCCTCTCAGAGTGCGCTGACCTCTCCTCATCTCTCCTTGCCTCTACCTCTCAACTGGCTTCCTTGGAGACCTCAACATCCACCTGGATGCTTCTAATTCCTCCTCTGGGCTCTTCCGCAGGCTCTGCAGCATTTTCTCTCTTTCCATTCTACCCTCTGTTCCGACACACTATGCCGGTCACACCCTAAATGTTCTCATCTCATCAGACACCCCTCTCTCTAAACCTCTCACCACTTTCGGCTCCCCTCTCACCTGAAACGCTTTGTCCCTCAGGCTAAGCCTACCCCAGCACTGCCAACTACCTTCTCGGTCATTCGGCCCATGAAGTGTGCGTCAGTGGATGCCTTTGCCACTACTTTCTCTGCTCCTCCTACACCTGCGATTGACTCACACTCTGGCACAGCCCTCTCTGACCTTCATCTTTCCATCTCTGACACTCTGGGCGCCCTTGCTCCTGTCATGAGAGCCTACCTCCAAGTGCAACTCTTGGTACGATTCTGACCTTGCTGCCCTGAAATGCAAGTGCAGGATGGCTGAGAGTAAGTGGAGGGTTTCGGCGCATCCTCTGACAAACTGGCCTGCTGCTTGATCCAAAGGCAATACAGACTCTCTGTCATGTCCAAGAGGAGAGTCCACATCGAAGCCTGCATCTCTGCAGCCTCTAACAACACGGCCAAACTCTTTATAATCTGCAAGAAGCTGGACAATCCTTCTGCAGTTCCACCTCTCCTGTTCCCTCTCAGTCCCTCTGGATGGCTCTGGCTTCTCACGTAACCACTTAAACCCAGGACATCCTGTCCTCTCTCTCCTCTTCCTCTCCCTTTACCTCTCCCTGCCCCTCCCTCTCCTCCTCCTTTTTCTCTTCGACAACACCTGACAAGGTTTCTAGACAAGTGTGATCTATAAAAGTGCCGTCCAAACAGGTGCTTCCCTGCTCATCCAGAACCATCAAGGACCACATGGACACCCTTGCTCAAGCCTTGGCCAATTTCTGCAATCATTTGTTCGCCACTCAATCCTTCCCCCTCCCTCCTCAAGCACTCCCTTGTGCACCTCCTCCTTAAAAAGCCTTCTGCCGATCCTACCTGTCCGGCAAACTATCGCCCGATCTCTATCACTCTTTCCTGGACAAACTGTTGGAAAAGCTGGCCATCGCCCAGATTATTCTCCACATTGAATCTGTTGGTTATCTCCATGACCATCAGTCTGACTTTAGAGCAGCCATAGGAACGGAAACTGCTCTCCTGAACACCTGTGAAGATCTGCTCACTAATCTTGACTCTAGCCATCCTTCTGTCCTCATCCTCCTTGTCCTTTGCACTGCCTTTGACACGGTTAATCACGCCAACCTCATCAAACGACTTTGTGAGAACCTGGGCATCATGGATCAGGCCCTGGAGTGCTTGACCTACTTCCTCCTAGAGTGACCCTCCCAGGTCCAACTGGGATCCTTTCTCACAACCACCTCTCTCTCCACATGTGGTGTTCCCCAGGGCTCTATCATCTCACCCTGGCTCTTCAATGTCTAATTAGCCCCTTTGGCCCACCCAATCTCTACCTTCTGCTCTAACTTTCAGTATTTTGCTGATGACATAACGTTCTCTTTCAGGCTCCACTCAGCCTCCTCTTCTCTCTCGCTCATTCCTGACCGTTTATCTGCTATTCGGGATTGGTGCGCATACAGTGATCTCCGTCTTACTGGTATTAAGGTAATGCCAGTAAGACGGAGATCCTTCCCATTGGGACCCCTGCTCCCGCTTTCCCTCTTTCTCACTCTGCCCTCCTTGGGCCCTCTTCCTTCGTCTTCCTGTGAGACTAAACACCTTGGTGTCATCTTCGACTCCTCTCTCCTTCTCTCCTCACATCACAGACCTTGCCAAGAAGGCCCACTACCAGCTGCACCTCCTCACAGATATTCTGTTTCTCACTTTCTCCAGAAGCTCACTGTATCCAGAGCCCTGGTTCTCTCTAGGCTGGACTACTGCAACAGCCTCTTTCTCAATCTGCCTGCCCCTATCCCCCCCCCCTGCAACTAATCCATAACAGGACTGCAAGACTTGTCCTTGGCCTCAAGTCCAGGGACTGTATCTCTTCAGCCCTGAACTGGCTCCTGGTGGCTGCAATGATCAGGTTCCAAGACCCTCTGCATCGCTCGCAAGGCTTTCTGGAGCTGGGGCCCGCACTACATCCAACTTTCTCTTCCAAAATACCTTCCTTCTCAAGCCCTTAGCTCAGCTACCTCAAAATCTCTGAGGGTCAGACAATTCTCCAGGCAGATCGTGGGGGGTCGATCTCTCTCCCCTGCAGGTGACTTCCTCTGGAATGGCCTCCCTGCCCCTCTCAAACTTGAGCCGGACCACCTAAAGTTTCGGAAGCAGCTCAAGACCTTCCTTGTCTCCTCTGCTTTCTCTCTCTCTCCCCTACTGACCTACCTGTGACTTGTGATGACTGGTTACTTAGCTACACTCAGAGTCTACTGAGTACCAGGTTCCTCCATGATCAGTCTCCCCTGCACTGCCTCCGGGCCTACCACGCACTTAGGGGCTGTAACTGTTTTGCCCACAATCCCCTGCCTCCTTGCACTTAACCAGAGCTGCGCTGCCCGGGCTGCCTTTACTCTGAGCAATACTGCCCTGATTGCACTTCACCCCTTCTCTCTCCCTGTGACCTCCCCCTCCTGTCTTCCCCCTGCATTTACATCATTGCACTGGCACAATCTGAATGACACAAGACCTAGTAAGATTGATTGTCTTGTCATCCCTCCGTTCCCCTCCCTTGCTTTGTTGAGCCTAGAAACACTTGTGTACAGGTGCGTTATAAATGACATGACGTATATCATATCATGAATCTTTATGAATAAAGTGAAAAGCAAGTGATGAGAATTTATGTGAAAGCAAGGTGGTGGAAGAGAGTGAGCACCACAGAGTGAGTTGGGTGTAAGAACACATTGTGGCAAAGCCAAGACACTGGCAAGGAGAACCAAAATTGGATGTAAACTAAAACACACGTGCAGTGAAAGAGAAACCTGTGTTAGCAAGTTTCAGTACTCACCAAGACTTGGGGTATGGGATAGGCGGAATCGGAGCTGCTGCGACACTCGGAGCAAGGTGGTCCGAGTCTCCTCACTGAGGGTGACCTTTCTAATGATATGCCCCTCTATTCGTTGAGGTATAGAAGAATAGAGGAGTAGATCAATTGAAAGAGCAAGTAAAGAACAGACACCACCAGGCTAGCGCCAACCTGTAAAAGAAGGGCAAATCTTAGTATTGGTTCTCAGACTTGAATATCAGGAAATCATAGAGCATTAGGGGACTAACCATGCTATCCTGGGCGCTGGGACTCCAACTGTCTTCTGGTGGTGTTAAGTCGCATCCCCAGGTTCGTTCACACTAAAGAATACAGGACACTGAGTAAATGTCACCCAACAGAATTAAAAGAAAGGATATGATGTGAAGCCAGGTCTCTTACCTAAGAATGCAATTAGAATGGCAATCAATGAAGGAGGGTCCCGAAGGAAATCCAGTAATCCAGAGGGCAAACGAAAATGAGGAGGAAAAGGTTGTTAGCGTGTGTTAGTAAGGACCTACAACCCTGGGCGGCCTGAGGACACACTAATGACAGGGTGGTACACAACTGGGTAACAGCAAAGCATCCTTAGTTCCGTGCACTTTGTGAGTTCTAATGTACTTGGAAGGAATCACCCTTTTTTGCTTGTTTGTTTGTTTCTTTCTTTATTTATTTATTTGGTAATGCGCACCAAACCCTAAGGTAGCTGGGCACAGCATTTACAAGAATATTTGAAGCTTAGTTACATAGTAGAAAGGTCAGTAAATGTTTCAAGACATTTGTAGTAAATACATATCAGGTGATACATAGATGAGGACAGAAGTAATGTACACATATGGAACACACAGCATTGTACAGAGTCAGAAACGTAAATGGATAAGGAAGATGTCGTTGGTGCGCAGACGGTTCAGTAGATTACGTCTAAAACTAAAGAAAGTCTGTTGTGCTCTGATATCAGCAGGGCAGCTTTGACTGGGAAACTTGAACCCCCATCTTTGGATAGTCTAAATTTAGGGATTTCTAGGCAGAGGTTAGTAGAGGATCTCGTATTGTGTGTAGGGACTTTTCTAGTTAGTCTGGCTGAAAGATAGGGAGGAGCACCATTGTTGAGGCATTTAAAGGTGAGAGGTGCCACTTTGAGAAGTATCCTGTCACTGATTTTTAGCCAATGCTGGTCCCTTAAATACCAAGACAGCAACAATAAGGGAAATCCATAGTCAATCCAAAAGAAAGCAATGCAGGTTGTTGAACTAGCGGAAGGCAGACAAGCAAGAGGGCAGAACCAAGACAATCCGTGGGACAAAGCAGCTCAGGTCAAATACCGTACGGGCAGTGAAGGAACCAAATCATAAGGCAAAGGCAGTCTGGAAATTGGGCAGTTCAGGTCAAATACCGGACGAGCAGCCAGGAACCGAATCGCGAGGCAAAGGCAGTCCAGAAATGTAAGAATACTGGATTGTAGAACAGGTAACAAAGTATTTTCAAATCGCACTAACTTCAATCAGAAGAGCTGATGCCTGTGGCTGGTTGAACCTTTAGGGGCCCGTAATAGACGGCCAGTCATGTGACCATTCGGAGCCGCAGTCGGCGTTGAGGTGGAACGCACCGCTGCGGCGTGACGTCTGCATAGTTTGCAAGCGGCAAGTCTCCACGGCACCCTCCAATGCCGTAAGAAGGGGGAGGCCCCTGAATGGAAAACATGGGCTGAGCGCCCTCACCGGGGGGAAACCATGACAATAGACCGATTGCTGCACCAAGGCGGGACCGTGACAGCAAGAAAACCTAAGGAATACTGAAAGCAAACAAGGGTTATCAGTTGCGTGACCTGTAATGGGTGCGACAACTGCGCCTAGACCAAGGATACCCTGCTTGGAAAAAGCCAAGGAAAGTAAAGATAAAGAATCTACACTTGTGAATAGGATTGCTGAAGTGAATGAAAAAAAGAGCAATCTTTATGAACTATTGAAGAGCCTGAAGAATTGTTAAGTTGATCTGGAACTGGTTTTGAAAACTAAGAGACTTGAACTGATTGTACGTATGCAAGCTGGAGGACCTGACATCTTGGGGAAGGGAAACCCAAGACATTTGGTACTGTGTTGTCTTCATGGGGAAGGGAACTCAGAGACCCTTTTGAAACTGTTTTGAACTTGGGGAATGGGAGCTGAAAAGTAAGCCAAGAGCTGAAAGAAGCTAAGAACTTTATTTGGAACACTATTTCTTTTGTTGCCAACATCCCTACACATTGCTGAACTTGCTTTGTGAGGGCAAGTACAGGTTTTGGACACGGACAGACTTTTAAGTTGAACTTACTGACTCAGCCTATTCTTAGTTTCTTTAGGTAAGGAAATCCCACCTTGGCATAGGGCAAGTTAGAACTTGCAACATCCTGACATTTAAGTAAATACAAGTATTTTATTTAGAACATTGAATCTGTTGTCTGTGTCGTGCTTCATGATGCCGTCACAAATCCCTCACAGTTTAGGATATGTTCTTGATACGACTTCGTCTTACAACTTTGTTGTTTATGGATGCGCAATGCATGGAAAATACAATAATATTATGGTTACCAAGGAAGAGGAGAGCATGCACCATAGGGTCTTGGGATGCAAGATTATGCAGCTGCAAAAAATTGTTCATCAAACACAAGAACACTTTATATTTGAAAGTGAAAATATTCAGAGGAAGCTGCTGTTGTAAAAAGTACTCGAAGTTAAACGATTTGCCAATTTTGGGTATATTATGACTTTAATTGTATGCTCAGGGTGATAGTTTAAAGTGCTTTGCAGAAACGTAGAACAAGTTACACTCTTACCTGGTAATGTTCTTTCGATGGGATGGTCCGATGACGTATTCCATATCTATGACAGGTAATCACCAGAGCTCTGCTGCATTGGAAAATGTTCTGCTCCCTGCGTCGATGACGTGGATACGCTGTCCTCGAGGGCCTCCATCGAGCTGACATCACCCGATGTTATAAGTAGGACGCACGACGCCCATAGCCTCAGTTGTAGTTTTTTCCCCAGAACGTGTGGCACCAATCTCTTGCCAGTATGACCACAGAAAGCCTTGCGGAAACGTAAGCGGCAATCGCATAAGAAATTCTGTAGCGGGGCAGGTAGGTAGGGAGCGATATGGTATACGTCGTCGGACCATCCCATCGAAAGAACGTTACCAGGTAAGAGAGTAACTTGTTCTTCGAGGGGTTTGGGTCCTCCGACGTATTTCATATCTATGACAGACTCCCAAAGCACTACCAACGTATGGAGGAGGGAAAAAGAATTTAGAATATAGAAATTTAGAATGGCCAATCAAATTTCAGAGTAAAGGACTGCCTTGCCAAAGGCCAGATCCTGCTCATGGATGGAATCTAAGGAGTAGTGTTGTACAAAATTATGGACCGAAGCCCAAGTGGCTGCTTCACAGATGTTTCGAATAGGAACGCCCCTCTGCAGGGCATTAGAGGCAGCCATACCCCTAGTAGAATGGACCTGTAAGCCAACCGGAGGGTCCTTACCCGCCAAGCAGTAACATTCAGAAATTGCCAAGATAATTCATCTAGACAAAGTCTGCTTAGTAGCAGCTTGTCCCAAACGCCTTCCAGCGTAACCTATAAAGAGCTGATTGTCCACTCTGACCCGGGACATGCATGAAATGTAGAAACTTAAAGCTCTCCTAGGATCCAACCTATGGAGCCTCTCCTCTTCCTTACCATGATGCAGAGGAGGATAAAATGCCAGAAGAATGACCTTCTGGCTTAAATGAAATTCCGAGACAACTTTCGGAAGAAAGGGAGAACGAACTCTAAGGACAACCCTGTCCTTATGAAACAAAGTGAAGGGTGGCTTAACTGAAAGTGCCTGCAACTCACTCACTCTGCGAGCGGAAGTGACCGCAACTAAGAATACAGTTTTAAGAGTTAACAGTCTCAGAGGACAAGAATGTAAAGGCTCAAATGGTGCACCCATTAGGAATTTTAGAACAAGGTTCAAATCCCAACCAGGCACCTGGAAAGGTGATGGCGGACACACATTAGTGAGCCCTTTGAGAAACTAAGAAATGAAAGGAATTTTTAAATAAGAACACTCCTCCGACGAGCGCTTAAATATGGACAGCGCCGCCAGGTAACCTTTAATGGTACCCACTTGTGGGCTAACGAAAGCAAAAAAGACATAACCACTGGAATGTCACATGAAAAAGGATCCACATTCTTAACCCTGCACCAGTCGCAGAACTTTCTCCAACGGCAACGGTACAGGGACTTGGTTGCAGGCCGTCTGGCCGAAATCAACACGTCCATCACGTCTTCAGGGAGGTCCGAATCCTTACACCTCAACCTTTCAGAAGCCAAGCGTGAAGGTTGAGGGATCTGACCTCTGCTTGGAGAACCTGACCCCCCTTCCGTGAGAGCAGATCGTCTCAGTAGGGAAGATGATGTGGAGGGCAGATGGACAAGTTGAGAAGGTCCAGTACCACGTTCTCCAAGCCCATGCCGGAGCAATGAGGATCATCCGGGAACCGAACCTCCGTAACCTCGGCAGCACTTGCGGGATGACAGGGACTGGAGGAAACGCGTACAGCAGTGGCAAGGACCACTCCACCACGAACGCGTCTCCTAAGGCTCCTCTTGGAGGAAATTCCCACGAGCAGAACCTTTCGCACTTCCGGTTGACACTGGAGGTGAAGAGATCCACTTGAGGGGTCCCCCAAAGAGCGAAGATCTCCAGGAAAATCTCCTGAGCCAGCTCCCACTCGTGAGAAATCGCGCTCTGTCAGCTCAGAGCGCCCGCCGTCTCGTTTTCGTCTCTGGCCAGATGAAGTGCCGAGATTGAAATTTCCTGCTGGATGGCCCAGAACCAGAGCTGCATCACCTCCCTGCACAGAGGAAGTGACCTTGCCTCCTCCCCTTTTGTGGAGGTAGTGCATGGCCACTGTGTTGTCCGTCAGAATCAGGACATTCTTTCCTCGCACAGTTGGCAGAAAAGCCTTCATGGCAAGCTTGACGGCCCTCAGCTCTAACAGATTGATATGGAGTCTGGACTCCGACGGAGACCAACGACCGCTGACTGTCAACTCGTTGGCATGAGCTCCCCATCCCGTGAGGGATGCATCCGTCACGATCGTCACCTCCGGCCAGGGTAGCCAAAATGGAGCCCCCCTCATCAGATTGCCATCGACGGCCCACCACAGATGGTCCTGGGCGACCGAGGGCGGCACCTGAACAGGGTCCGACATCCTTCCGGAGGACTGTGACCACTGCATCTTGAGAGCCCATTGCAGAGATCTCATCCGCAACCTGGCCTCTGGTACCAGAAGAATGCAGGATGCCATGAGGCCGAGCAACCTCAAGAACTCGAACGCCGGGAGACTCTGGGCATGCTGAAACTTGTGCACCATCTGCTGAATGTGATGAGCCCTCACCTGGGGAGGAAAACACTGCCCCAGGGATGTGTTGAGCATTGCTCCGATGTACTGGAGCCGCTGCGTTGGCGTCAAGTGGGACTTCTTTAAGTTGAGGGAGAAGCCCAACTTGTGAAGACAGTGGCAGCTGCCTGACAGATGATCCAGGACTTGCTCGGGAGAGCGCCCCCTGATCAACCAATCGTCCAGGTAGAGGTAGACGTGAATCCCCCCTTTCCTGAGATACGCTGCCACCACCACCATGAGCTTGGTGAAGACCCTCGGGGCGGAGATGAAAGTACGAGTCCGCGTACCTCAGGTACTTCTTGTGCTTGGGATTGATCGGCACATGAAAATAAGCATCCTTGAGGTCGAGAGACACCAACCAGTCCTGAAGTTGAAGGGCCTGGAAGACTTGAGAAGGAGTAACCATCTTGAACTTGTCCTTCCTGAGGAGCTTGTTCAAACCGCGCAAGTCCATGATGGGTCTCAATCCCCCGTCTTTCTTCGAAATCAAAAAATAAGAGGAATACCATCCCTTGTTCCTCTCCGCTACAGGCACCAGTTCTATGGCGCCTTTCTCCAGCAGGGATTGTATTTCCTGCGCAAGGAGCGGATCCGGACTCTTCAAAGAGAGATTCCCTGGTGGATTGTCGTGAGGCCTCTGCCGGAAAGGAAGACAGTAGCCGTGGGCTATGATCTCCAGAACCCACACATCTGAAGTAATGGCACGCCACTCTACCAGATGCTGCGCCAGCCTTCCCCCCCAACCGGCGAACAATGGGACATGGCCTCATGACGGAGCAGAAGCGGTTGCGGCAGTGCCTGAGGGCAAAGAGGCAACTGCCCAAGCGGCTTTGGCACCTCGAGTACCCTGTTTTCCACCTCTGGTACTCCTACGGTGGCCCCTTTCACTTGCAGCTCCTCTCGATTTACCAAAGGATGAGTAATATCGAAAGGAATCTCCCCTCCATTGCTGTCCCCTAGGACGAAAAGGCAGAGGTTGGCGGACTACAGCGCTCAACGACTTTGCTGCAGCTTTGGAGGTCTGCAACCTCTCAAGGCTCTCGTCAGCCATGCTGCCAAAAAGATGTTCACCATCAAAGGGCATGTTGAGGAGCCGGGCTTGCACATCTGGAGCAAACCCCGACTTCCGCAACCACGCAAACCTCCGTATTACGGTGCTCGCCGCCATGGACCAGTTGACACAATCTGCCATGTCCAGATCCGACTGAGCGGACTCACACATGGCATCCTTGCCATCCTGCACAATAGCAAGAAAACCATCTCGTTCCTCCCCTCGGGAATATGTTCAGCCGCTAACGAAATAGAGTTGCACAGAGTGTGCGTGAAACGTGACAAGGCACACACGGAGTTGGCAGCCTGTAAAGCCATACGCCCTGGAGAAAACACTTTCTTCGCCCAGCCATCAAAACACTTGTCGTACCTATCAGGAGGGATGGTAGGGCACGACGCCTGCTTTGCTGGGGCCGTAGCCGCCTGCACCACCAAACTCTCCGGAGTGGGGTGCGTGGGCAAGTAGCAGGGGTCGCTACTGGCTGGGCTGTATTTTCGCGGCAAAGACTTGCTCACTGCCAGGAGACTCTCCGGAGCAGTCCAAGCTGCTGCCACCCTTCTCTGCAAGGCCATATGGAATAGCAGTACCCGGTCAGTTGGTGGACCTTGGTCAAGGATATCCGTCAGGTTATCCTGCAGAAAATCCACAGGTGGCGCCGACCACCACGTATTCCGTGACCCTCGACATAAGGCGCCAGTATGAGGACTCGGCATGGGTGCCAGGCTCAGGCCTACAAAACTCCACCTCCGGAGAGGTGTCCAGACCACTGGCGTCGTGCAACGACTGACGCAGGTCTTCAATCTGGCTATGACCAGACAAAATCTCGTCGGGCACCTCCTCAGGACCATACCTTCCTCGGACCCTTCATCCACCTCAGAAATATAATCCAGAAGCTGGAATGAGGGCACAGAAAAAGGGACAAAGACATTCTTAGCCTTGGCCAGAGCCTTTCTAGGGTGCCACGGGGTACCTCCGACAAAGCAGCCTCGAACGGAGTAAAGGCTGTTGTTGTCGATGTCGAGCGTGGTTCCGACGGCTTCGACACAGTCCTCGAGGGCAGAGCCCCAAGCGTGTCCTTCGACAGCCAGAGCGCCGATGGCATTGACGGCTTCCTCGGAGGCGGAGCCTCAAGAGAGTCCCTCGACGACTTGGGCGCTGAAGGCGTCGATGTCTTCTTCGAAGACCTCACAGGCTCCGACGGTCTCGAGGGAGTCGAGGACCGGGACCTGGAACGGGCATGTCTAGAGCGACCATCCTTGTCCGACCGAGACCTCGAAGGTGCCTGGTGATCGCGACGACCGCTCGAGCCCAAAGGAGTGCGAGCGGCGTCTCTAGCACGGTCACAGCCGGTGTCTTTCGATGGCGCGGACGGACCGGAGCTCTGCGACTGAAAAACCGCCATCATCTCCTGCCGAAATGAATCCCATTCCGCAGGAGTGGAATGCTTGTTGGGACAAGCTATCCGCCGATGGGCAGAGTCCTTGCATGAGGACTGGTAAGGCGCCCGATGCCGGCGCTTCCGTGAGTGCCTCGAAGAGGCAGAGGAATGACGGGACATACTCCTGGACCGAGACCCCCCGGACTTACGCCGACGATGCGGAGAGTCGCCCCTCAAATCGTCAGTCGAAAGCCCAGTGGATCTCGACTTCCGGGGCTTGGCATCCTTACCTACAGAAAGCTTCTTCTTACGCTCCCACAAGGCCTTCGATCTAAGAGACTGCCAGTCTACACAGTCATCCGTGTCGTGGTCCTCATCGAGGCACCCGAGGCCGGCGTTGTGTGAATCCGTCAATGACATCTTGGACCCGCAGTCCTGACACTTTTTAAAACCTGGCCACAGGGTGGAAGAAGACGAAGACATCAAGGAAATCTTCACAACAAACAGGTTCGAAGAACCGAAAGAACAGAACACAGAAGAACCGAGGCGCACCGAGATCTCCGAAGCGAACACGTTAGAGGAAAAAACGGAACTGAGGCTACGGGCGTAGTGCGTCCTACTTATAGCATCCGGTGACATCGGCTCGACGGAGGCCCTCGAGGACAGCGTATCGACGTCATCAACGCAGGACGCAGACGCCGAAAATTTTCCAAAGCAGCACAGCTGTGGTGATTACCTGTCATAGACATGGTCTACGTCGGAGGACCCAATCCCTTCGAATTGGTATTTTAATGAAGTGATGCAATAATTCTGGGTTACATGGATAGACACGACATTACATTTGGTCATTGATTATCTTTGTATTCTGATTGAAATGATTTCATGATATTTTATGATATTTTTTGGGATTGCAATTATGTTCATCATTTTGAATTGATGTTTTGTATTGTCTTGTGCAATTCAATAAATCATAGTATTATTCCTTAAGTTATTTGCATGTATATCTAGTACATAGAGATTTACTACAACACTGTACTTGATGTTTGTGGCTAATTGTTCTGTTTCGTTAAACTGTCTTCCATAAGGAATGCTAATGTTTTAGATTCAGATGGTTCAGATGATCCAGAGGGCTATGTTTTGAACGAGATTGGGTAGGTCATTTTAATGGGCTCTACTGCTCTGACGCCACTATAATTGCCGAGGATAATAACATCATAGCCTCGTTCCATTCAGGCCTTTGGAACCATTTACAATTAGACAACTCGAATTGGTCATTCAACAGCAGAGGGCATTGAAGTCGCAGGTGGCTGATTTGCTGCCAAATGTCCCTTTCTGTTCTTGTACTGAATTATAGCTCCTTTTCTTACACAGGTGTTTAATGAATTCTGGCGGCAAATCATATCTCCCAGAGCCGGAAGACAGGCAGTATAGTACGCCTATAAAAAGGCAATACATCATCTCCTCTGTCCTATCATCTGAGCACCCTGATTGATGACACATCCAAGCTATCTTATGGTCTCCTTATGGAAAGACTGGAGGAGTGGGCTATAGAGTCTAACATTCTCTCTGATACTCAGTTGGCCTTCAGACCTGGGACAGGAACTGTCAATCAATGCATGAACCTATACCTGCTTCTTGCCAGATACATATCTCTTATTGGGACTCCTGTTTGTGTGGCCTTTATGTTCCTGAGTTGAGCATTTGACCACGTGGACAGGATCCTTCTTTGGTGGGTTTGTGTGAAATGGGTATATATATACATATTATCTGTCCTGGAGAAGATTGATGTTGGTGGTCCATGATGTGGGCGAATACGGTTTCCTGTGTTATGTTATGCAGATGATGCTGCCCTTCTTGCTCAAACTCCGACATCACTACCAACCTTAGTAGAGGGTTATGTCAACTTTGACTCTTCAGGGAGTCAGGGTGAATATTGCCAAGTGTCGCGTTCTGTGTTTCTCTACTAAACCATATGAATATCCTAAGATTTTCCTTGATGGTAAAAGATTGACTAACTGTGAGAAATGTTTATGTTTGGGGATAAGTTTAAACAGATGACTCAATTGGAATAACAATATCTGCAAAGGAGGATTCAAAAGGAAACAGGTAATTGGCAGCATTTTTATGTTTTGCTCAGACCCTGAAACAACTTTAGATTGAACATATGTTAACTGCCTACAGAGTAGGCGGGGGTCGCTGTTGTTGTGTATGGTAGTGAATTTGGTCTGTGGGTAAGATTGACGACCTTAAATGTGAGGAAAACGTGTTTCTCCCACGTCTTCTTGGGGTGTCCACAATTACCTCAATGTATGTTACACACTTAGTAACCAGGCAAGTCCATATTTCAGACTAACTTCATGTACGATTTCTAAACACAGGGCCTATAAGGCACTGCCATATCTATAACCTCTGCAACTGCAACATTAATACATATGTTGCACATTCTGTGTTGCTATATGATGTATCTATTCAGTGTCAAAACTAACTACAAGTGATGTATGCGCCTCTGCTGCGCAAAACTCAACCTGTGGCACTTACTAACAGGTTTTCCTCGGCTGTGCCTGGCTGGGACGCTGTACGTGCATACCAATTTATGATTTTAATGTTTTAGAGTGTTCAATTACGTGTCAGTAGATGCTTCATAACTTTGGAGGCAGGAAAGTGAAGTCTTGTTTTGGCGGATTGGGCCTGTGCACACATTGCCCCTTATTAGGTACCTAACACACGTGGTCACTCAGTTGCCAGAATCAGGTAAGAGTGCGGGAGGTAAGTGACGATTAATGAAAGTGGAGCTCAGAACCTCAGCAGGAGGTCATGGCAATGCGATCTCCTCATCTGAACCCAGGGAAGGATTAGTGCCGATTTTATAGCGCTATATAAATATCTCGGAGGTGTGAACACTGTCAGTGGTAACGCGATCTAGCAGGCATGATGTAAACACCAAGGATGGCAAGTGCAGGCAGTGCGTGTGATTATAAGGCAATGCTTTCATCGAAAGAATGGCTTGTTTTCCTCGTTTGCCGCTCGCGACGCTTCAGCCAGTTTGGCTCACCCCGTTATTATTTCACCATCCGCGGGGCGCTGATCATGGCGCGCGTTTACACCTCACAGACAGCCGTTTTCAGGAAGCTTCACCCCGGACCCAAAGTGCTGCGAGTCCGAGAATGAGTTCAGGCATCTTTCACCACAACTTTTAGGAAAGTTGACAGGGTGTTACAATTTAAAATGCACGTATCGGGCGAGGCAGAAATACAATGTTTCCTTTGCAAGTCGTGATAATAAAGTTAGGAATCATTTTCATACAAGATATCAAAAAGAAATGGGGAATTGTAGGCGAGATTTAACCAACCTTTTTAGAAATCATAGAACCGGATTGGCCTCTTTAACTATGCAACCTTTAAGCAAGCATAGTGTACGGTTTTCCTATGGCACACATGGAACTGGGTTTGCTTGTAGCTTACACATTTGATTCCAAAATGCATGGCCTTCCATGTGTATTGCATGATTGAAAACTAGAGAAAGGTAATGCCTAAAAATATTGTATGGTAGAGTATTCCATATCAATTAAGAGTCTGCCTTCTCTGGGAAAGAGAAATGGAGACCACTGGGCATGTTTGAACTGATTGTCGTGCCATGTGAAGGCTTATAATAAGCCGGGGCATAGACTATCTGACATTGACACGTCAGGGTGTTCCCCAGTATTTTCGACTGCTGTCTATCATGTCTGGAAAGAATTTTTAAAGAAAATAAATGGTAACTAGGATTAAGAATCTTTGTATAGTATGTAATCTATTGTATTTGAGTGCACTATTTGTGTACTATTTGTGTTGTTACGTTTTATATAGCATTTTATATTTTGATTGGTTTAAGGCTTGTTCTTAGCCAAGTACACTTTAAATTAAAAACAATTGTTTGAAGTTCTAGAAAGGTCAACATCTTCTATACCGAAATATCTAGAACAGTGTAATTCACTTGACAACCCCATGCCCTTCTGCATGTTCAGGAAATACGGGGATGCTTTTCTATCCCAGGATAAAGGTTTGTTAGGGCCTGGTCACCACAGTTACTTGCCCTTTGTGGAATTTCCGCCTACATCCATGAGGTCTACTTGATGTCTTGATACAGCATCGGAAAATGATGCATAGCTCAATATGGGAGCCATCATCTTATTCAACTACACACACTGGATACATTGCAGCACTGATTGTGGAGATTCTGCCTACCCCTCGTACAAAAGGCACATGCCGACCATGCAGAATGTGTTGGAGGTTTTACGTTGAGCATACAACACGTCCTATCCCTATGAGAAAGTGATTTCCACTAAGTATATTAGCTGAGCTAGGAAAGTTAACAGGCTCCTGCAATGTATCCATGGAAACTGTTTTTCTGGAGCTTCAGAGTCCCACTGGTGCAGCTCCTGAAACCGAATATCCTAAACTCAAGGGCATTCCTCATTTCTTTTCCCCAGCTTTGCTGCTAACCTAAACTCTCTCGGTGGGATAGTAGTTGGAGATGGACGTGTTCCTGTGGGAGGCTGAATGTTTGCTGTCCACACTTGGAGTCTTCATCTACCTCGAAGCGATGCTTTATTCTTTTTGCTATAACAAGTGTATTGATTTAACAAGCAATCACAGAATTACTTTGTGGCTCTGGGCTAGATATGGACCCTGAGGTATCATGTAGTTCCTCAAGCAGGTCTTTCTCCCATTGTAACATTTTAGAGTGTTTAATGGGAACTTTCAGTCGCCTATGAATTGACACATCTGCACACAAGTATTCCAACCCGGTTAGGTCTCCAAGTTCATTCATTAACATGAGTGATGAAGCACAATGTTTTTGCTGCACATTACCAAAATCCTAGCCCTGTGGGAGCGAGAATTGCAACGGACAGACCTCCAGATCTTGAATTTTATCCCAATTAAGGTATTAGAATAGACATGTTAGGAAGACCTAAATGCCAGTGCCTGAAAGCCTCAAGGTGGCAGCCGGGAGTGAAATCAGGGGTATCTCATATCAGAGTCAGCAGAGGGAATCTTTGCTTTAATTTTTTATTTGTCTTTTGTCTCATCCCAATTAGAAAGTAGGGTCTGCGTAGCTTGGTAAATACCCTTCGGTCTGAACTGCCTTGTTCTCCAAAGAAACGACTCTGGAGGGACTGAACCATTGGGTTTCTCCAGACTTTTCCACTTCTTTTGTGTGAGAGGATAAAGCCAATACAATCCAAAACAAGGTTGTGCTGAGAGCAAGTACAAGTTTGAATCTGGAACCCCATGTCCTCTGGCAGATCTATTTGCCACGAGAGTCTTAGATGATAGTCTGGGCATACCGTTCTTACCCCATATGAAATGGAAAATCCTATGCTGCAACCTGTGGAGTTCTTTTTGCGGGAAATGTATTGTGAGAGACTGATGGCTATAACAAAGATCTAAGAATAAGGTTAATTTTAACCACTGTTACTCGGCCACACCAGGGTCCCGCCTGGGATTCCCATTGCTGTAGACCCCCGGGGAAAAAACTCTGCCATAAGGTCTGGAGTGTTAAGTTTATTTAACTTAGATGGACAGTTTGTAATGTAAACGCACAAGTATCATGTAAACGGCCAGGTATTTAAAACAGAATATCTCCCACTGAAACACATATCACTGTTGAAGTTCTTGAACTTTAGCCCATGATGCTGGTATATTATATTAGAAGGCTAGATTTGGGGTAGTTAATTTTGTATACAGAAATGTTGTAGCTCATTAATTAGTGGTGTGGGGCGGGTGTGTCTGACGGATTCCTAAAGAAACAAATGCATTGTGTGGAAATTGAGATAATTTGAGATGTGGAGAGTGGCGTAGGTGGACCACACTGTGGAGGGTAACCCATAATACTGACCCTGGCTGTTGCCCCTATTGCACATCTAACACACACCTATTGCACACCAACACACACACAGGTTGCTGGACCTGTGCGGCCCCACTCATACTCTGATCTCGCTCCATGCTCTGGGGATCGATCTAGTCATATACATCACCCTTCCTACCATGAACGGCGCCCTGCTCCTGCGCTCTCCTAAAGCTATAGACGCAACCTTGGGCTGTCATGTCTAAGGGGACGGGCAGGATACAGAGTTCGGTGAATATGTTCACCAAAGCTGCGCCAAAGCCAGCTGAGGCTCCGGGCGAATCTGATGTCCTCCCATCCACGTCAAGCGAACCCATTGAGCTTCAGAAGATGATGGCATAAAAGCGGGAAGGGTTCACAACATTGCACACTAAACTCAATGACATGAGTGGGACAATCGGCTCAATCAAGGCTCACATGGAAAGACTGATTCCTGTGTCACTGAGGTGGAGGCTAGAGTGAGCTCAACCGAGGACAAGATCACAACACTCAGGTCTGAAATTAACTCGCTGGCTAGATGAGTCCAGGCCGTAAGCAAAAAGAATGAAGATTTGGAGTGCAGGTCAAGGCGCAATAACCAGCGCATAATCGGGGTGCCGGAAGACAACATTGAGGAACCCATGGAGGTGTTTGTGGAGCGTATCCTTCCCTCCTTGCTAGATGGCCCCAAGCTGTCACCACAATTTGCGAATGAAAGGGCCCATCGATCCCTAGCTGCGTAACCTATACCTGGAGCTCCACCTCGACCCATAATAGCCCGGGTTCTTAACCACCGCAATAAGGATGCACTACTACGAGCAGCTAGAGCCCCGGAAGAACTGATGTTGGGCTCTGCCAGGACCCACCTTTACCCTGATTTCTCCGTAGCCATTCAACAGGAAGGCAAAACCTTTCTGGCAACCAAGAAATGGCTCTGTGAGCTGGGCGTTAAATACTCTGTTATACCCTGCAAGGCTCAGAGTCAAACATGCTGATAAGACCTATTTCTTTACCATCCCAAAGGCGGCCTCCAGGTTCCTCGACAACCACTTCCCGGGCTGATTGCTGAAGGCCATCATACTGTCCTGTGATCTCACCCGGCACCTGTTGGAAAGGGGCTCCTCTGTCTTCCCAAACGCAACATATATGGTCCTCGCTATGATTATTGATCGTTGAAATGTGCATTTTATTACGCTCGTTATGTTTCACGTCTATGCTGAAGTCGGCCTTGATCGCACGCGCGGACAGGGGCCTGTGACAGGTTTGCTAAATCATGGGGTGCGCTTCGCTATTATACCGCTTATTCTACTCAGAGCCATGGGGTGATGACCCTAGTGCATAAGTCCCTTAGATACGCTCACAAGGCAACACATATAGATCCCCTGGGGCCCTATGTTCTTTTACACAGAGTCTTGATGAAGCAGGAGGTGGTTCTCCTGAATATATATGATCCAAATGTTGATGAACCTGAATTTTATTCCCAGCTGTCCGCCCTATTGGCCCATTTTTCCCTAGTTCCCATATTGTGGGGGTGGGGGATTTTAATACCATAGTTGACACTGACCTTGACAGATCTAGTACTAAGGCCTGACAGCTAACCAGGGCAGCCAAGACCATTTTAGAGGCGTAGATATTGCAGAGTTTAGTCGACGCATGGAAACTGTTGCACCCTCTTTCACTGAAGTTTTCCTTCTATTCCATGGTACACGACTCGCATTCTGCCCTTCCTGGAAGCATCGAACAACGTGAAGTGTGCCTAGTCAACACATATCTCCCCAATTGCGGAGCCTCTGCGTATCTTTCCAAATTGCAACTGAAGCTAGCGCCCTACAGAGACTGCTTCTTTATATGGGGAGGCGACTTCAATTGTGTACAGCACCCCACCCTTGACAGATCTGCTCCTCCGACGCAGCCGACCAACCAGCCTTCCTCCACCCTACATAGTCATACAAGAGCTAGACCTGTCGAAGGTATGGAGGGATCTGCATCCTGAAGGTAGGGAATTCGCGTACTATTCATCCCCACACGAGGTATATACCCGTATAGACTACCTATTGATAGATAACGCACACTTACCTCAAATAGAATCTCCTAACTGGGCAGAACCATATCCGACCACTCTCCACGGTATGGAAACCAAAGGGCCCTAGACCACCCATACCGATGTGGCGGATGCCAACGGAAGCACTAACCGACGGGGCATTCAAAGAGGAGCTCTGTGACAAAATAGTGGAATACATGGACAACAATGTAGGGAGTGTGAGTAGATGGAGCTCCATTTGGGAGTCCCTGATAGTAGTAGTAAGGGGGAGGTCATAGCCAGTGCCGGTGGGATCCGAAAGACACTCAAAAAAGAAGTGGGGGCTGGCGAAGAGAAGATCAGACGACTGGAGGCCACGGCCAATAAGTCTAACGAACTCAAAGAGGAAACGTCCATAATGAGGACAGAATGTCAGGAAGCCTGGGCCAGATTGACCAAATTTGACTATATCGCAAAAGCCACCAGGGCTCATTCAGAGGGGGACAAACCAGGCAGGCTACTCTCGTGGCTGTGTAAAAAAGAGAACCCGAAACTGCCAATTCTTGAGATCATAGACCAGACAGGCGCTACACACACTACGCAACCAGGGATCAATGAGATATTCAAACACTTTTACTCCCACTTATACAGCCACGATTCCATCGTACCCTAAGACGATGTACACGATAGGCTAGAGGAAATAGGCCTCCCCACACTAGGAAAAGCCAAAAGAGACATACTAAATCAGGAACTAACAACCGAAGACATACAGGAGGCAATCAAAACATTGTCCACCTGTAAAACCCCTGGGAGCGACGGGCTACCCCCGGAGTTCTACAAAACATTCGCTGCTGAGCTAACTCCAACTTTATATGAGGTCTTCATGGAAGCCTTCGAGACTGGGGTACTACCAAGCAGTATGAACGAGACTCTAGTGATCCCCATATCCAAATTGGGAAACCTACAGCTGAATGTGGCTCTTACAGGCCAATCGCTATCCTCAACTACGATATAAAAATCCTGACGACCATACTTGCCAACAGACTATCAAAAGTCATTGGGACCCTAGTACACAGGGATCAGAATGTGTTTCTCCCGGGCCGTAGCACAACAGAAAATGGCACAAACAGGCTCGTAGGAATCCTACGCAGTAGTCTCGCTAGACGCTATTAAAGCGTTTGATTCCATATACTGGGAGTGGCTCCTAGCTACCCTGAAACAATTCGGCCTGGGCGAACACTTCGACTGGATTGAGACCCTATACAAGACACTGGTGGCCAGAGTTAAAAACCGGGAGAATGGTGTCGGCACCATGGAACATACAGAGGGGCACCAGGCAAGGATTTCCCCTTTGTCCAATGTTATACATCCTTGGGCTAGAACCACTAGCAATATACATTAGGAAACAATTTTTCGACGCAGGCATAAAAATTGGGGGCTTATACCATGTGATCTCGCTATATGCAGATAACGTCCTACTCTACTTAAGAGAGCCACAACTTAATATACCCACAATCCTGGAGGTACTAAATAATTTCGCAAGAGTATCAGGGATATCATTCAATCCAGAGAAGTCTTGCATATTCCCACTGGCGGGACTGTTTGGGACCATGAAAACAGCACTTCCAGATGTCGGGATAAGTTGGGAACCACATACATTCAGATACCTGGGCATCAATATTTGGCATACCCCCGAACAGACACACAGGGGCAATACCCTACTGGCAGTACAAAGGCTCAAGAAATCTACGAAGTTCTGGTCCAGACTTCCATTGTCTATGATAGGCCGAGTGGCCATCACCAAAATGATAGTACTACCACGCTTCCTGTACCTCTTCCAAAATATCCACTACTACATACCGGCCTCCTTCTTCCGGCTGCTAGGCACATTACTGAAGGACCTGGTGTGGGGAATCTCCAGACACAAGCTCTCCGTAGACACACTGATGCTACCATATAAGGCAGGCGGATAGATACTTCCTGGCTGCCCAGCTCACTTTCGTGGCCAAATGGCTTGCAGATGTAACCACTACAGAGACTGACCTCTTAAGCCCACTAATAGCTCTGGTGCGACTGAAAGAAATTCTTTGGGTCCGATGGAAACACTCAGCGAAGATCCCCCAACTCAGCTGGGCCGTAAAGTATGGGAATGGGCACTGAAGTTGCTGAAGACTGAGAATCCATACTCCACAGAAATGCCACTGACCGCTGACGCCTGCTCTAATATAGAGGAACTGGCGCTCATAAGACTATGGGAAAGGTACGGCATCTATACCTGGGGAGACATGCATGATGGAAACTCCTTCCGAGAGTTTGAATCCCTGGAAATGAACGAAGGACTCCCCAAAGGCCAATACCTTCGTTATCAAAAAGTCAGGGAAGTGGCAAAACAGAAATGGAGCGAGTGGCCCGAGGAACCTGAAGTTAACCCGACCCTCGCCCTAATGCACAACCTGGGAGACAGTTGGAAACCAACCTCCAGGATATATGCCCAGCTCACAGATAGACCTAACCCCCAAAGCGACACCCTAAAGAGCTCATGGGAAATAGACGTGGGAGTAAGCACAACCGAACAAGAATGGGAAAGAATCCTACAGTACCCCAGAGAAGTATCAAGAAATGCGACATTCAGACTAATCCAACTAAATGTTCTCCATAGAACATACATGACCCCCAGCAGAATCGCTAAATTCAGCAGATCCCCGGCCCCGCTATGCCCCCGGTGTAACTCGGAGGATGCAGGAATGGCACATATGTTCTGGAGTTGCTCAAAGATACAGCACTTCGAAGGGATTGTGTCCTCCGACGTATTCCTTATCTTAGATATAAATCCTTCAGCTTTGCTGGCCTCGGAAAATTTTTTCGCCAGAGGGCGCTGCGCGTCGATGATCGCCGAGTCGATGACCCTCGACGGCCTCCGTGCCGACGTCGACGTCATCCTGCCTATAAAGGCCGCGCGCAGCGTCCGTTGCTCAGTTCCGTTTTTCCGCGCTTCGTTGTGCCTCGGAACACCGTTGCTCAGTTCTCGTCAAGATAACGTATATAATAACTACTATTTACCTCGATATCGATGGCATCCTCCTCCGACCCGACGACCCCTCGGTCCGGTTTCAAAAAGTGCCGAGACTGCGGGAAGAAAATGTCGTTGACGGACCCTCACAGGGTCTGTTTGTGGTGTCTGGGAATCACGCACCAGAGTTCGGAGTGTGAGGAATGCCTTTCCATGACGGCGAAAGCCTTGAAGGAGCGTAGGGGGAAGCTCGAGAGAGGTAGGTCAACTTTAACTTCCTCGAAAGCTTCTTCGGTAGAGTCGAGACGTTCGTCTCCTCACCATAAAAAACACTCTCGATCTAGATCACGAAGTGGCTCCCACCACTCGTCGACATCGAGACACTCGAAGAAGAGACGTAGGAGATCCCCTTCGTCATCTTCGTCGAGTTCTCCTGAGAGAGTTCATTGCCCCACAAAACGCAGCTCGCAAGCTGAGTGGGAGGAATTCAGGAAAAAGATGCTAAGCGTCTTCGAGAAAGCGGCCTCGTCCCCCTCGAAGACAGCTGAGGGTGATACCCCGGGTAAAAAACCCAAAAAATCTAAACGCCGCGAGTCGCAGTACCCGGCGGAAAAGTCAACCCGAAAGCGCCTCGAGCCATCGGGAGATAAAGCATCATCGACGCCATCGTCGAAAACTCCTTCGAAACAGAGGTCGGCGCCATCGACGCCGTTGTCGAAGGATTCATCGGCGCATCAGTCGATCGAGTCGACGCCGACGTCGACGCCGATATCGACGCCGGTGAAGGAAAGAACCACGGCTACTCCACAGCCAACGGTTAGACAAAAGACCTCCGACTCGACGCCGAGAACGTCGACGTCGTTCTCGAGCAAGACTCCGATCCTTTCGAGTTCTTCGAGGCCTAGTACACATTTCTCGACGCTTTTCACGGCGCCTTCGAGTACTTTCACGTCGGTGTCGACGACATCGACGTTTTCAAGGCCTGTGATGATGGCTCCTTCTGCATTGGAAATGGGGTTTATACCATTCCAAAAACCAATGTATCCCCCTTTAACCTCGATTTTTGAGGAAAGGGAGGATTCAGACCAAGATATTGATTTACAGAGGACCACATCACCAGAGCCAGAGACTTTCGCCTCTGAGGAAGGAAGATTAAAAAATCTTCAGGATGCACTTCAGGAAGCTAGTGGCTTGGACACTTCTCCTGAAGCAGAATTTATCAAACCAGACCCAGGAGAACATGCGGAGACTCCATATAGAGCTCTGATGTCTAGAATCATAGAATTTATGGGTTGGTCTGCACCTTCTCCTGCCTTTCAGCAGGATGATCTCACTGACATACTGGACAAGGGCCCACAGGAGGATCCTGTGGTTCCATTTCACTCTGCTCTACAGAGAAGGATTTTGACAAACTGGGAAACGCCAGAAATTATCCCGGCAGTAAATAAAAAACTGTCAACAAAATACAGGGTGGCTAGTTCTGACCCTGAATATTTGTCAAAACACCCTACTCCTGAGAGCTTGGTTGTACAGGCTGCAACCTCATCAGGCAGCACATCTGCATACCCCACTGCTCCGCAGGATAGGGATGACAAAAAATATGATGCCATGGCTAAGAAGGTTTTTTCTGCCTGTAGCATGGCGTTAAAGTCTATTAACGCGACCTGTACGCTCGCTAGGTTCAGCCACACCCTTTGGGAGTGCGCTTCATCAGCGGCTGACTGCCTCCAAGAAGGAGAGGAAAGGGACGCATTTTTAAACATCATCAGGGATGGTAAAGATGCGATGTGCGAGACCCTACAAACTGGCCTAGATTCTGCTGACAGTATCAGCAGGGCCATGGCGGCAAGTACCACAATCCGCAGGCATGCGTGGTTGAGGAAGTCTGGTTTTGCCTCTGACGTGCAGACCAGGCTTTTGAATATGCCCTTTGACGGTTCTACCCTCTTTGGAAAGAAGGCGGATGACAGTTTGGAGAAACTGCAAACGTCCAAGGCAGCAGCCAAGTCATTGGGAGCTGCTATCCGTCAGAATACCTTTCGTCCTTCGGGATCATCGTGGAGAGGACGGTCCTTTCGTTACTATTCCTCATATGGAAGGGGCAGGGGACGACCGGCTCAAAGAGGCCAAGGAAGATTTACCCGTGGTGGACGGGGTAGGGGAAAGAAAGCCGCACCCGCAGGAGCAGGAGCCACTTTACCTTCGGCAACTGCATCAGCCGCTTCAAAACCACTCTGAGGTCTCCCCTCACAGAACACCAGTAGGGGGCAGGTTAACTCACCATCTGACGGAATGGCAGGCTATTACGTCAGATGCTTGGGCTCTGGAGACAGTAGCCCAAGGTTACTGCCTGCCCTTCCTACATATCCCTCAGAGTCATCCACCGGGGAACAACCCTTTGAAGCTTCCAGATCCGCTCCTCTTGCAGGAGGTTTTAGACCTGCTAGAGAAAGGTGCCATAGAACTGGTACCTGTAGCGGAAAGGAACAAGGGTTGGTACTCCCCCTACTTCATAATACCGAAGAAGGACGGAGGACTGAGACCCATCTTAGACTTACGGGAATTGAACAAATTCCTCCGAAAGGACAAGTTCAAGATGGTGACTCTCTCTCAGATCCTTCAGGCCCTCCAGCTTCAGGACTGGTTGGTATCTCTAGACCTCCAGGACGCTTATTTCCATGTGCCGATCCATCCCAGGCACAGGAGATACCTGAGGTTCGCAATTGGCAGCTCTCATTATCAATTTCGAGTTCTGCCATTTGGGCTAACCTCCGCCCCGAGGGTCTTTACCAAGCTAATGTCGGTTGTGGCTGCAAGTCTAAGGAGGGAAGGGATTCATGTCTACCCTTACCTAGACGATTGGTTGATCAGAGCTGTATCTTCGGAACAGGCTCAGAGACAACTAGATTATGTTTGCCACTTCCTTCACAAGCTGGGCTTCTCCCTCAATTTAAAGAAGTCACAGATGATACCATCACAGAGACTCCAATTCATTGGAGCAGTCCTGGACACTTCCCTGGGAAAAGCCTTGCCACCAGAGGTGAGGGCTCGAGATATTCTGCAGATGGTCATCAGATTTCAGAATGCCCAATATCTCCCAGCCTACGACTTTCTGAGGTTGCTAGGCCTCATGGCATCCTGCATATTCCTCGTGCCGGAGGCTCGCCTGAGAATGAGATCCCTCCAGTGGGCACTGAGAACTCAGTGGTCACAGTTCTCAGGAAGGATGACAGATCTCCTTCGGATCCCGGTCAAAGTAGCCCGAGACCTTCAGTGGTGGGCCTGTCGGGAGAACATCCTGAAAGGAGAAATGTTTTGGCAACCATGGCCGGAGATAACAGTAGTCACGGATGCCTCACTCACGGGGTGGGGAGCTCACGCCAACGACTTGACCATCAGCGGTCGTTGGTCTCCATCGGAGTCCAGACTACATATCAACCTGTTGGAGCTGAGAGCCATCAGACTAGCGCTGAAGGCTTTTCTGCCGTCTGTACGGGGAAGAAACGTCCTAATAATGACGGACAATACAGTGGCCATGCACTACCTCAACAAAAGAGGAGGCGTAGGCTCACTACCACTGTGCAGAGAGGCGATGCAGCTCTGGTTTTGGGCAATTCAGGAAGGAATCTCTCTATCGGCAATTCACCTAGCCGGAGAGAAGAACTTGACAGCGGACGCTCTGAGCAGGCAGAGCACAGTCTCTCACGAGTGGGAGATAGCTCAGGAAGTCCTTCAAGAGATCTTCGCCCTTTGGGGAACCCCTCAAGTGGATCTGTTCGCCACCAGTATCAACAGGAAGTGCGACAGATTTTGCTCAAGGGAATTTCCCCCGAGAGGAGCTCTAGGAGATGCGTTCGTAGTGGACTGGGAGTTCCCACTTCTGTACGCGTTCCCTCCGGTCCCTGTCATTCCTCAAATGATCAGGAGGTTGAGAAGGTTTCGGAAGACCATGATCCTAATTGCCCCGGATTGGGCCAGGAGAACGTGGTACCCGGACCTTCTAGACATGTCCATCTGCCCTCCAATTCGACTGCCATACAGAGAGGATCTTCTCTCGCAGAAGGAAGGTCAGGTTCTCCATCCAGCCATCAAGACCCTCAACCTTCACGCTTGGTGTCTGAAAGGTTGAGGTACAAGGATTGGGACCTTCCGGATGATGTTATGGAGGTGTTGCTTTCGGCCAGAAGGCCGGCAACTAAAACTCTATACCGCTGCCGTTGGAACAAATTTTGCAGCTGGTGCAGAGAAAAGAATATTGAACCCTTTTCTTGTGGTACACCTATGGTGTTGTCATTCTTACTTTACCTGGCTAATTCAGGCCTACAGGTTGGCACAATTAAGGGCTATCTCGCAGCGCTATCAATCTTTAAGCGCACTGCAGAGGAGCCTTCATACTTCAAAATTCCATTGGTAATACAATACCTAAAAGGATTAACTAATGTTTATCCCCCGAAACCTTTTCAAGTTCCCTTATGGGATTTAAACCTAATTTTAAACTTCCTAAAGGGTGCCCCTTTTGAACCACTACACTCTTGTTCATTGAAGCTTCTCACCCTCAAAACTGTTTTGCTAATAGCATTGACATCTGCTAGAAGGGTTAGCGAGTTGCAAGCCTTATCGTGTAAACCTCCACATACAATCTTTTACAAGGACAAAGTTGTTCTTCAGGTGAAGCCTAACTTCCTCCCGAAGGTAGTCTCGGAGTTTCACATCACTCAGAAGATTATATTACCTTCTTTCTACCCTCCTCCTCATCCGGGGAAGGAGGAAGAGAGACTGCACAGGCTGGACCCTAAGCGAGCCTTGAGCTTCTATATCAGCAGATTGGCTAAGATCAGACAAGCAGACCAACTCTTTGTAGGTTATGCAGGACATAAGTTGGGCCTTCCAATAACAAAACAAACCATCTCCAGATGGATTATTTTAGCCATTCTGGAATGCTACAAATTGGCAGGAAAGGAGCCTCCTCAAAATCTAAGGGCTCATTCTACCAGGGGTATCGCAACATCCTCAGCCCTTCAAAGAGGGGTGCCAATTCGAGATATATGTGCGGCTGCCACATGGTCGTCCGCACATACATTTACCAAATTCTATAGCCTGGATTCCTCCTCTAGTCAAGAAACTAGATTCGGCAAGGCTGTGTTACACTCTGTCCATTCTGGAAGGGTAACATAACTTTTATTACTCCCGCCTCCAGTCACAATACCACTGCTATGGGAGTCTATCTAAGATAAGGAATACGTCGGAGGACACAATCCCTTCGAAGAACTAGTTACTCTTACCTTGTAACGTTCTTTCGATGGGATGTTCCTCCGACGTATTCCTTATCGACCCTCCCATCCATCCCCGCAGTATGACTTCCTGTGGGTTTACAGCCTATGCTCCTTCAAGGTGATTAGTCTAATCCAAAAACATTACTGGGGACTACAAAACGGAACTGAGCAACGGACGCTGCGCGCGGCCTTTATAGGCAGGATGACGTCGACGTCGGCACGGAGGCCGTCGAGGGTCATCGACTCGGCGATCATCGACGCGCAGCGCCCTCTGGCGAAAAAATTTTCCGAGGCCAGCAAAGCTGAAGGATTTATATCTAAGATAAGGAATACGTCGGAGGAACATCCCATCGAAAGAACGTTACAAGGTAAGAGTAACTAGTTCTTCTGGGCCAAAATCGAACAAGCTTGCAAAAGAGCAGGTTTGACCCGTTACGAATGGACACCGAAGGAATGCTTGATGGGGTCCTATACACGGATAAGCAAAATCAGGCACAACGTCAAATTCATGGACATGGCCTGCATACTGACCAAAAGAGCCATCGCTATGACGTGGAAAACTCGGACCGGCCCCCGCTACGCCAAGTGGTTTAAGGAACTAGAACACTGGTCAGAGGCGGAAACTAGAATATGGGGAGAAGGAATAGCCAAGACTGGGGAAGGCCCGAGCATGACCTATGAAGCCTAAAAATCTCTGGTTTGGGACATGTTCCATCTGTCTGACGACAAACCCCCGTGAACAATGCCTACTTATCCACAAGATTGGTACATGCGTTTGGTACAAAATCCCATGATAGACCGATTTGCCCCACTCAGAAATCACAACATTCCTCCGATGCTGACCCCACACCGGTTCTACCCAGTCTCTTAACTAGCCCCAGAAGAAGACATGGGACTGCGACAACCTTTGTTGTTTGTTTAAAGTTCGGTTATTAGTTAAATGTGTTTGTTCCCCTTTTATTCTCCTTTTGCTGGCAAATATTAATTATAACTCAACTATTCTTAATGTATTTTTGAAATGCCAATTCATTTTTAAAAAAATAAATAAGGACATGGTATTGGAGATTTGTGAGGCGTTGAGGCGGGACGAGAGTAGGTGTGCAATGCCCCCACTTCTGCCAGTCAGACGACAAGGAGAGTGAATGAAGGATAGTTTAGAGTCGTGGAATTCTGCCAGAGTGGCAGTGTCAGGGGGAGAAATTAAGGTTTCAATGATAGCAAGAAGGTCTAGGGGAGGAGAGCTGGTATGAAACTAGTCAGTGATAAAGGAAGTTTTGTTGCAGACAGACTGAGCGTTCCAGAGTGCAGTGTTCAGTTGATCCGGTAAGGAAGAGTAGAGTTGTTTATTTATTGAATTTTATTGTGCATTTGTAAGGCGCTAATACATCAAATAAATTGTGTTTCAAAGCACCCACAAGGCAACCGGGAGGGAACATGGGGGTGAAGAAAAATAAAACAAGGCGGGCCTACTAGACCTGGTGAGCCTTCAGAACACGAAAGTGCAATGGAGAGAGAGGGAAGGAGGAGTGCTAATTGTATCAAGAGGGAAGTGCTTGGCATGAGGAAGTGTTGAGTCTCTGAGGAAGAGAGGCGAGGTGAATAAGGGGGCAGGGGAGGTATGGTTAACTTATCGGCTTTGTCAGAAGTAGGTGAAATAGAAATGGATTTGTGGGGGCGCTGTTGAGCAGCCAGCAAGATGGCCGCTAACCTCTAGAGCTCCGTGTCCCACAGACTACAATCTGCAATCAACGGCAAAATCCTTTTTCCTGTACCCCCAAGAAGGACGCCTGAGTGCCCCCCCCCCTCGTACACAGGGCACACACTGCGAAAAAACCACTGTCGGCGGCTCAGCGGCACCGAAGATACAGCTGGGAACGTCAGCCAGCCATACAGGCCCGCTAGGCCCGCCTCCTGGAGACGCGAAGGGCGGTGAAACCTGGGCGGCCCCCAGAATACACGCTTGAGAGGCGGTGTTGCATCCCACGGAGGAGCCCCCCCCAGACCTGCTGCCGGCTCCAGTGCTGCCGTGAGGAGAGGAGAGACGGAACCGCTGATCCGCGCCCCCGGCCGGAGCGCCTTCAACTTTGCCACCGCAGGCTCTTGCTGACGGTGGGCGGCAACGGTAGGTGGCCCCGAAGGGGAGGGCCGGGGCACTGCCGTCTGCGTTGCGGCCTCGTCTGGGCCCCACGAGCCACGCGGCTCGCCTCCCTCCACCCTCTCCTTCCCCGACATCGCTCGCTGCTTTGTCTGGGCGTGGCACTGGCTGGCGACCGCTGGCCAGAGATCCGGACTAACTGAAGAAGCACCCGCCACGGCCCGACCCCTTGCCTGTGAGGCCTGGCGCCACTATCCTCGCTCCCCCCCCCACATACTGACTGCCGGCTCCGCAGGTTAAGAATATATAAAGAACGAGTAGCGGGGGGGCAGCTGAAGAATTAAACCACGTGAAACGGACGCCTCGCACAACTGCATCCGTATCTGAAGGCTCCACACATCCAGGTGCTGCTAATCTTAATCTGAGGAGCTGTGACTGTGCAGGGTGCCGTAAAGGAGGCAATCACACCTCTATACTAGCATTCACGGATCGGAACAATACCATCTCCTCATCTTGCGGGCCCCTCCAACTGCACAGCGTCCAGCAACCCCAAACACTGTGTAAAGGGATACTGGCTACACAGAAGCCCTCCTGACTCCCCCCAGCTCTCAACATCTACTGTTCCTGCGACTACTGTGCTGCACCTGTTAAACCCACCAGCACGCAACCTCCCTTGCCGCCTCGGGCCTGACCGCCCACGGGCTGCCTACTCCCAACCAGTCAGGGCAAACATCTGCATTACTGGACCCACTTCCTGCACGCTGCAACCATGTGCCAACTACCATCCCCACTCTGGGACTCCAGACCCATGGTCCCCACCAAATCTGTCAAATTGGGCGCTGCTCCCCGCCACAGCAATGCCCAACAGATCGCGAGGAGCTAGCAAGGCAGGCGCCACGGATAGGTTTACCACGACAATGCCCAGGGCGGATCAAGCGTCGTCCTCCACAGCACAAGACGACAGAGATATCCACCCAGTCCCCCCACAGCCTGACTTGTCTGCGATGATGGAGTCCATGGCCAAGAACTTCGCAGCCTTCTACGAAAAATTGGATATCATCAATGCAAACGTTGCCTCCTTAAGAGCTAAACTCGACCAACATGGGACCAGGATCACTGAGACAGAGCAAAGAATAGGAACCAATGAGGACAATGTCCACACCCTACGAAACACTGTAGGGTGTGGACATTGAAGCAGGTCAAAGCTAAGTGTGATGACCTCGAATCAAGGTCGCGAAGAAATAACATTCGCATAGTGGGGTTGCCTGAATCTGCGCTAAAAAGGCGGATGGAACTCACGGTCGAACAAAGTCTCAAAGACCTCCTCGATAACCCTGAGTTGTCACCGTTCTTCACTGTTGAAAGAGCACATCGCTCACTGGCACCTCGGCCTAAACCAGGAGACTTCCCTAGACCAATAATTGCAAAACTGTTAAGCTACAAGGACAGTGTCATAAATCACCAAAGTATCTTATGAAAAGGATACGGTAAACCAAAAGGTTACAATTGATAGGGGTCTTCCGGATCCTTGAATTCACACAATTTGATAGTAGTGATGTCAATTTAGACCTTCCAAATGATACAACTCTCTGACTGGTAAAAAAGGCAGAGAGAAGGATCACTGGAAAGGGCGTGGGAGAGTAATAGGAAGGCAGCCTAGGAAAAATAAAGCAGCATGAAAAACTCAACTAACCTCTCTGATAGAATGGCAATAACGCTAATTCCAACACTAACCTGTAGGCTTGGAACTGGAGAATCCACCAAAGTCTATGAAGAAATCCAGGAAAAGAACCAACGACAAAGGAAGGAAGGTTAGTAAGGGAGACTTATCCTGAACGGCACGAGGCTCACGCTAGATACCGGGTTGGTGCACCAGAGGATAGCGTTCATAGTTCTTTAGTTCTTTGAACGTTTTTGAAGGTGCACGGTCACCTTCAAAGAAAATTTGTAAAAAAACCTTCCTTTCCCACAAAGAACAGAACAAAATTGAAATGAGTCCACCTGTTATTTCCTCACAGGTTCAAACCAACCGCGTGCTGGATACACGCGACAAGAGTATACGCCGCCAGGACAGCTGCGCTCGAGAGTTCCAACGTCCACAGCTGCGCTTGAAAACTTCAGCATCCACGTGGGATTTTACACGCGAACCAAGTACACTCAGCCATGCCAGCCGCGCTTGAAGAGTTCCAGCGTCCGCGTGAGAGTGAAAGTGGAAACTTACACGCGAACAGGAAAACAGCATGCAAATGGAACAGGAACCCGCGTGTGAGAAGACACGCTAACGAAACCTGCTGTACACAGATACAGGAGATCGCGTGTAAAGGAAACATGTCGATGAAGATCAAGGAAGCAACTGACGGGATGCGAAGACGCAGATGAAGAGTTCAACTACCAAGATGCCAAAATGTTCAATCAGAAGCAGCGAGCCTCGTATCCACGCTGCTTATGAACGTTCTGCCGTAACACACGTGACTATCCTGAATCACGTGAATTTCGCGACGTGAATAATGCAGACGTCGTTTTCCCGGTAGTACATCAAACAACCTCCATCTCAAATAAAACGGTCTAGCAGTTCTATGAGCATAACTCGTTCTGCGTACACACAGAGAGTTCCAGATCCAGAGGTAAAATGTCCAGCATGCATGACAGACAGAGACCACATACTCCGTCTAGCCAGAGAGAAAGGGGAGCTAAGGCTGGACTCACAAATCATTAGGATTTTCCCTGACTTCTCAGTGGGGGTGCAGGCGGAGCGATGCCAATTTGGAGGTGTGAAAAAAATGCTGAGAGACAGGAAAATCGAATACGCGATGCTCTTCCCTGCCCGCTTAAAATTCACCCATCGAAACAAGCTGTACTTTTTCACGGTCCCGGATGAGGCAGTCAAATTCATCGAGGCGTAAATCCCACTGGTGGATCCTCCCGTAGGACTGATGGACGACTACTAGGATCGGGGCTCCCGTGGCCCAGCTGTGGCTCTGACTGGCCATACCCAACCTATAATCTGTCCCCCCAGTGGGTTAACTTGTCCCCCCGTCACCGCCCTATTCCGGGCCTACCATAGCTCCAGCATCAACATCTTAAGAACAATACCTGTGGAAGGGGATACATCCCCAATAAGCCTGTACATAACGGCACACACTGGGCCCGAACCTTGAAAACCTAGCATTACTGTTTAACACCGGCCTACGGCTATATCTGCATTGATCTCGCTACCTAACAATATGTTTGCTTCATTGTAACCTAAGTTCTATCAGCCGTTCGAAAGAATTATCGCATAATATGCATTAACAAATGTGGGTCTAATTGCAGCGGCAGCCCCCACTGCAGCTGCAATGCCTTTTAAGGGAGAGTATTTATGTTTCAGCCCCTGTTAGGCTATTGGTCAAGCGTCTCCAAGTTGCGGAAGGCGCGCAGTTGGTCACTCCGGGGGTGGGTACAATCACACTGCTAGTTTGGACTGGGCGGTGAGGGTGTGGGGTGGTGAAGTTGGGGAACGTTTTACTAAAAGCGCCAGCGAGGTAACTGTAGGGAGAATTCTCTGTTAAGGCTAATTTCCCAAACCTAGTGAGTCCCCAGCAGCTTTGCTGGATTTTTTGGGGTTCATTTTTTTCTCCTGCTAAGAGTGAGACTCTTTTTTTCCCACTCTTAGACATAATTTGAGGTGTTCCTTTGACTTATGTGTTCTATGGGCTATGGGGTCCTTTACCCCATAGGCTTTCATGCGTTTTTGATATGTGAGTTACACAGCACCCTCCGTGCAGTAACCCAGGGGTGTCGTAGCGACCCCCAAACATGGACTCCATACCCTGGGACTGACTACTGTCTCCCAGGGCATGTAAAGTCACCATTGGCTTTACTAGTCTTAAATTGTGAACAGAACCAGTACAAACCATCATATTGTGGACGTACTGGTCGGGGCAATTCGATTGCCCCGGGGTCTGTTGTTCGAGGGGGCACTGTCCAGTCCCGACCGACCGAGTTTTGGCTGGTGGCAGTGGATACTACTTTTTATATTCGACCATGAATATATCCCTATGGGATTTTCCCATTGTTCGAGGCTACCACTTTTTAATATAGCCTCGAACATACCGCCGGTTTATTAAATTAATATAAATTCGGGGGGCGCTGTTGAGCAGCCTGCAAGATGGCTGCCTAGTGTAAGAGCTCCGTGCCTAGCCGCCTCTTATCCGTTGACATCTGCGGTTCTGCTTTGGATCCTGTGTCCCTGCTACGATCCCTGCACTGCGGCCAACGAGCTCTATCCGCACGTCGAGTTCTGGGAGAAATCGGACTCTCGGAACTGGAGATTCTTGTCCCGCCGTACCTCGCCACCATTGGGCCTTCGCTGGGCCCTGTTCTCATCGTGACCTGACCGGGTGCCTCCCGTCGGACTCGCTGCTGGCTGCTCTGCCCCTGGCACCCAGGGGCACACACTACACTCGTGGGCTGGCTCGCTCCTGCCCCTGCCCCACCAGACAATCCTTTCCGCTGGGGGCCTAGGCCGCTGACGACCGAGGCGTGCCGGCGGCCCATCTGCAGCCGCGAGGGGCCTGGGCTGGGCTGCCTGGCGCGAGCCGGCGGGGACGGTGGTCGTGCCCTCACGGGATCTCTTCAATACCCCACTCACTGGCTGAACCGACTGAGCTTTATCGTGCCCGCGGCAGCCCGGTACGCCGCCAGAGCCCGCTCCCTTCATCTTGCTACCTCCCCCTCTGGTTCCGGCCATGTCGAGTCGCTCCAAAGGATCTGCTAAAGGGGGTGCCATGGACAAATTCACTAAGACGGTCCCTGGACCGGAGGTGGGCCACACGTCGCCTCCGCAGGAAGAACTTGACAACGAACCTAATCCGGGGGTGGCGGCGCCGGACCTCACTGCCATGATGGAATCAATGGCTAAAAACTTTGCCTCCTTTCATGAGAAGCTTGACGACATTAATGCGAATGTCGCCTCGCTCAAGACCCGTGTAGACCAGGCTGGATCTAGAATCACTAAGGCCGAAAACGGATCTCCACTAATGAAGATGCAATACACGTACTTCAGGACACTGTGGCCACCTTATCGCGCGACATGAAGAGTGTTAAAGCAAAATGCGATGACTTGGAGTCCCGCTCCCGCAGAAACAACCTTCCCATCATTGGGGTCCCTGAAACTGCCCTGAAGGGGCGCATGGAAGACGCAGTCGAACAACTAATCAAGGACTTGCTGGGGGGCCCGGACCTCTCCCCTTATTTCACGGTGGAGCGGGCTCACCGGGCCCTTTCCCCGCGACCAAGACCTGGCGACAGCCCCAGACCCATTATAGCCAAGATTCTTAATTATCGTGACAGGGATCTCATTCTTCGCCTGTCACGGGAGAAAGGGGAGCTGCGACTGGAGTCTCACATCATCAGGATCTTCCCAGACTTTTCGGTGACGGTGCAGCAGGAGAGACATCAATTCCTTGGCGTCAAGAAAATTCTCAGGGATAACAATGTACCATATGCCATCTTATTCCCGGCTCGTCTCAAACTCACTCATAAGGGCAAACTGTACTTTTTCACAGTCCCAGACGAGGCGGTGAAATTCATCGAGATGCAAATGCCGCTGCAGGGCTCTGGAGAAGGCTGAGTGGACGCTAATCAACTGTGAATGGCACGGACTGTGGACACTTATTGAACTTGTTTACTTAATCTGCACTGTGGTACTGGTAAGGCTGCTCTGTTTATTGTAACGTTCTTCGCCGGCGATGACTCACGCTCCTGCAGTCCTTACGAGCTGCAGCGTTTGTGTACACATCCTTACTACGCACTCCACAGAGCTGGTCTCGCTTTGTTCTGTTGTCCTACCTCAATTTCTGTCTTCCTATTGTTCAGGTCCTTAATCTTTCAGTTATATACCACGCCCCCAGCATATGAGATGCAGGGATGTACGATATTTGACTGTCGAAACTGTTTTGGTTTATTTTGGAACCGTAGGGGCTCGTGTGCTGTCCCCGATTACCTGCTTCGCGGGCGGGGCCTGCGCCGCGAGTCCGCCATCACTGTTCGTTAAAGCAACTGAGCCATTTGGTTCTAAGCGTGCTGGTGCACGGCAACGGGGCACCCCATTGCGATTGCACTGTTTTTTCTCAAATCTTTGGTGTGTGTTGGCCCCAGTTGGGCCTCGGGGCAGATTGGGCCAGGTTGAGGACGGCCCAACTGCGCGCTGTTAAGGGTGGGTGATGTTGACACTGCTGATCCATGGTTAGTGGTGAGGGTGGGGGGTGGGAAAGGGGTTGTTTTACAAAAAGGCACACAAGGTTTCGCGGCGCGCATGCTGAAGGGCCCCATGCCCACTTGCTGTTCCAACTCTGGGAGCTCATACCATCACGGGAGCTGGGATGTTCACTGATTTGTGGGTACTGTGTCTGTAGATACCTACCTCTGAAATGGCTACTGTCATAATGTCCTGGAACATTCGGGGGTTGAGCAACCACACTAAGGCCCGCAGGATCGTTGCATATGCTAACAGACACAATTGCAAGATATTGCTTCTACAAGAGACACACTCCGATGGCCTCATTCCGAGGGCTGTTGCCCCATCATGGGGTTCTGCCAGGTTCTTTACCTCTTACTCCACACAATCTAGGGGCGTTCTCACAATGATCCACAAATCAATCAAGTTTGTGCTGCATAAAAGCTATGTTGATCCTGAGGGTCGTTATGTTATAATACACTGCACACTGGTCAATAAAGAGTACTTGCTGGTTAACACTTACTGTCCCAACGTAGATTCTCCGGAATTCTTTGACACTGTAACTACCATACGGCTGGGCTTCATGGGGGTGCAGATCATAGGGAGGGGGACCTGAACCTTATACTGTACACTGCCCTGGACAGAACTGCCACGGCACCCAGAGCTCTGTCTGGTGCGGCGCGCAGGCTGCATGGCCACATGCAGTCGCTCAACATTTGTGACGCCTGGAGAACACTTCACCCCCAGCAGCGGGATTACACCTATTACTCTTCTGTACATGATAGTTCGTCCAGGATAGATCTGTTTTTGGTCTGTAGAGAGGTCATGGGTAGGGTGGAGGATACACGCATTTTGCCCCGCACATTCTCGGATCACGCTCCAATCACACTGTCCTTAGGGCTGGGAATTCCCATCCCAACACTCTGCACCTGGCGCTTTAAGTCCGAAGCTCTAAAAGACATTCGGCCCCATTACGACCCAGGCGGTCCGGAAATAACGGTGGCGGTAAACCCGCCGCCACCGTTGTTTCCGGACCGCCTGAGTCCGACCCCTGCAGGCGGGAGGTGATGTTCCCGCCAGGTCTGACCTGGCGGGTTTAACACCGCCCGCCTGCAGGCGGACGAGGAAACACCGGCAGCATTACGAGATGCTGCCGGTGTTTCCATGATCCCCATTCCCATCGAGTCCCATAGGACTCGATGGGAATGGGGATTAACACCATTCCGCCTCCGTGATTCCCGGAAAACCGGGGTTGTAATGCCCCGGTAATTCCGGGAATCACGGAGGCGGAATGGTAATACGAGTCCTGCGGTAACCAGGCGGTTTTACCGCTGCGGTTACCGCCGCGGTTACCGCCGGACTCGTAATGAGGCCCATTGTGTTTAAATCTGAGATACTAGCTGACATTGAGTCCTTCTTTGAGCTCAACTCTCTTCAAGACACGACCGCGGCGGTCAGATGGGAGGCCTTTAAGGCTTACATTAGGGGTATGTCTAGTTCCCAGGAGGCGGGGGTGTTGAAAGCTATTAGAGCCGCTCTTGGGCGATCTGAGGCCAAACTGAAAAGGTTGGAGCAATGTTGCTCCTCCGGGACTGACCCCACCACTCTGCCCAAATCTCTGACGAGCTCCAGGTGTTTAACACTCTAGCAACCAGCGAAGTTCATTATTTCAGCCGCCCGCAGGCCACTAGGAAATATGGGGAGGGGGACAGGCCCGGTAAGACACTTGCGACACTTGTGAGGGGGGAACTGGGCCGTACGCAGATCACTTCCATAAAAGATCAGAATGGTGACGCTCAATGGGCAGACCATCGAATACTGGATATATTTACCGAGTTCTATAGATCCCTTTACGCCCAGCCCGTAGAGCATACTGAACAACATATGCGAGAACTCCTTGACCAGATCCCCACCACGGAAATTTCCCCACAGACCCGGGACCAGTTGGATGCCCCGTTTCCGCTAGACAAGATAGTATCGGCTATCTCAGACTTACCTATAGGCAAGGCGCCGGGACCTGACCGCCTCACGGCGGACTTCTATCGAGAACACGTGGCTATTCTGGCCCCCCGGGTGTTGGAGGTATGGAATGAGGCACTCCGAGCCGCTATCCTTCCCCCTTCCATGTGGGAAGCGGCCATCACGGTACTGCTCAAACCAGGTACACCTAAGGACGAGTGCGGGTCATATAGACCTCTCTCCCTCATGAACCTAGACACAAAGATCTTTGCTAAGATCATTGCTAACTGCTTTCTGCTCATTATGACGCACTTGGTACAAGAGGACCAAGCAGGATTTTCACCGGCAGGTCCACCTCCCATAACATCAGGAGATTATTCAATGTCATGTCCTGTATAGATCAAGATGTCCAGGCCGTAGCGGTTACGCTGGACACTCAGAAGGCCTTCGACATGGTCTCTTGGAAATATATGTGGCTGGTCCTCGAAATAATGGGCATTGGCCCTAACATGATAGGGTTCATTAAACTATTATACACTTCCCCCGTTGCGCGGGTACGAGTCAACTCACTAACATCCGAGATGTTCACTCTATTCAGAGGCACCAGACAGGGCTGCCCCTTCTCCCCGATCCTTTTTGCATTGGTGATAGAACAGATGGCGGACTTTATCCGAGCACAGCACTCGCGAAAGGAGTACGACTGGTTGACGATCCTGAAATAATATCTCTATATGCTGACGATGTCCTACTATACGTCAGAGATCCCACAACCCATCTTGATCCCATACTGAGAGACATCACCCGGATCGGCACCCACTCCGGATTTAGGATTAACTATTCCAAATCGGAGATTTTCCCGCTCACTAAGGCTACCCTGCAGCCCACCACCGAGTATCCCCTGCACTGGGCCCCTGAGGGTGTGAGATACCTTGGGGTGCAGATGTCCCTCACTAAGCCCACCTTGCTTGCCGATAACTACTCAGCTGTAGCACAAACAGTTGAGACCAAAATTTCATGATAGCGCACTCTCCCGTTGTCCGTTGCTGGCTGTCTATCCCTTATTAAAATGATCTTGCTGCCCAAGCTCTTATACACCTTTTGCAACATTCCTATATGGCCTGGGAGGGCTTACTTCACTAAATTGCATACGCTCTGTGCACAATTTCTCTGGCACTCCGGTGCGGTGCGCAAGAAGTGGACTGACATGGCACTTTCATACAAACGGGGTGGTATTGCTTCTCCGGACCTAGAACTATTTTGGATCGCGGCCCAGGTCCAGCATGCTACTCATTGGTACCCGGGTTCCCGAGTGCGCCCACATGTCAAACTGGAACAGCTTGCCTCCGCTGGTATTAAATTGTTGTCCCTGATACTACATCAACACTACACATCTGATTCCCCCGTTGACCCCATTGCTGCGACTCTGTATGCCTGGTCACGTCTGCTACACTCGACAAGTGGGCCCTCCCCATATTACAAATGGCTTCCCGTGTGGGCCTTTCCGGGCCTGGAGCCCACACTTTATACCGCTTTGGCAAATTCATAGGCCCCCAAACCTGGAGACCGGGGTACACCAGATCCCCCCTAGAGACTCTTCAATACTACAGGCTTCGCGCCGCGTTCCGCACCATGTGGCCCTCCTTTCCGGATGAGCCCCCAGATAACCCGGCGATAGCCTACATCGCCAACTCGGGCGGTGCACGTGGCGTCGTCTCTTCACTGTATCAAATCCTACAGGACATCATCCCCACTCCGGCTCTTGGGGCGCGCGACGGATGGTCGGCTGAACTGGCTCTAGAAATACCTGATGAATTGTGGGAGGACATGTGCTGCCACACACAAAAAGTTTCCCTCAATTTCCGTTTTCGTGCCATGCAATACAAGCTCCTCAATAGGCTTTACTATACACCAAGCAGGACATCGGGGTTTACTCGCTCTGAGGTGCACCTCTGCCCGCGCTGTAGGGCAGTGGATGCTGATCACTTGCATATGTTCTGGACCTGTAACAAATTGTCCGGTTTCTGGGACAGTGTCCTTCATACACTAAGTGCAGTAACTGAAACTGTAATTGATCCCGATTCTTTGGCAGTTCTGTTTGGGGTCTGGAGGTCTGACGAAACTAAGCGCTTGAAAAGGTTTTTGAATATAAGCTGCATGATTGCCAAAAAATGTATACTTCAGAACTGGAAGCGCTCCTCCCCACCGGCCTCTCAGAAATGGCTGGGTATGCTCACATGGTTGCGGAACTGTGAGGAGGAATACCTGACAATGCTGCCCGCCCAATCTCGCCCCAGGAACATCTGGAGCAAATTTAATACATATCTCAACAATCAAAGTGAGAACACACCCAGATCTCGCTTGTCTCCGGTCTCCATCCATGCACCGTGATTTCTGCTGTGTACTTCTGTACTGTTGATGCTCTATAACCACTGTTGGAACTATATTCTGTAACCATTACGATGTTTTATGCTATGCTTGATTTAATTTTTTGTTGCCTTGACGTATGTGCCTTGTGAACCACTGCTGACAAAAATAAAAGTTTTAAAAAAAAATTAATATAAATTCACCAGTTGGTATTTTTTGCCGAAACTTGGTTCCAAAATGTCGTTTGTGTTCACTTCTGTGACTCCAACCCAAGTCGATTCCTTTGTTCCACTTTTTGGCAGGCTTCTCTACAGAAGCCTCCAAAAGTGGTGCCACTCTGTCTGGGTACCACAGGGGGTTGGGATGGGGTTTAGGCACCTTGGATCGAGTTGCCTCGGCAACTCAAGTCACACTCTTGTGTGATTGGCCCAAGTGGTGAGCCGCCCGGCTCACCACTTAGCATGTTTGAGTGACAGCTAGGCTGAATGAATGGGGGTTTTCTGCATAAAAGCAGGGCTTTGGGGACTGGAACTTCAGAAGTCGCCACAGGACCTAAAGAATCCGAGGAGGGAGAATCCAAGCCGACCTGCAACGACGACATCACCAGTGGCGTCATGGCGAAACCGTCTCACCACTTTTCCCGACGACAGAGGAGATCTCCAGTCCGGAGAGTCTTCTTCCTTTGACTGGTGGGGATAACCAGTTTGCGCGTCTTTTCGCCTTTCTGACCATGTAGTGGCAGCCTTGCCTGTGCCAAGCACCCCGGCAACTGGAACACCACGCTTTACCACTACCGCGAAGAAAAGGGTAGTACCTTGTAACCGGAGAACTCCGCGGCTGGTTTCTACCCTGGCAGTGCAACAACCTTCATCTTTCCTCCACGTCGAGACCTCCTCTTCCTCTGGACGAAAACACCGACTTGCAACCGCTGCCAGGAACAACTGCCCCCGCTGGAGCGTTCTTCCCATTTCAGGTACTGTGTCCCGCCTGGCTTCCCTTGCGATAGATTGTTCGGGGTGACAGTAAATCCTCGACTTTCTAAACTGAGTTAGCCTGGGGCCTGTTAACTAACTTTTCCTGACTTGATCTCAATCTTTTATGAACTATCTACGAAGACTCTTTGGGCATAACCCCACTGTGTGATCCTGGACACATTTCGCTTGCTCTCTCTAAGAGTGGGCCTGGCATTTGAACTTCCTTGCTCTCCATTAGACTCTGACTAACCTGCCTCACTGTGGTTCTTTGAAAAGTATTGAAATTGTGTGCTTTCATAACTTTGCCTTTTCCCATCCTTTTTCTATAACTTATTAGAGTGCCATCTTATGTTAAGCGCTTACCTCTGTCTGAAAATAAGTGGTGTTTCTCATTAAGACTTGTCTAATAAGTAATCAGGGTTGTATATATATAATAGTGACTGTGTGTTGAATTTACTTACCTCTTTTTGTGCTAGTGTAATTTACAAGTGTGTCTTTAAATAATTATATACTTTTACACCAAGCTCTGGTCAGTGTTTGCTTGTGCTACTGTATCTCTGTACCTATTGTGTATACTCTGTATACTGCCTAACTCATCTTGAGAGAAGTCGGACTGCTCAGCCACAGCTACCAGGTAAATCTGAGTGGTACAGACTGCTACCAATTGGGTTTACTGCCAACCAGCTGTAGACCTAAATCTTTTGCAGTGGTCCCTAAGGGAACTGCACAGGTTTCTGCCTAACAGTAACGACTGTTATCGAAGAGTGGCATGTTCACGCCACCGCAGCACATATGGTTACAGACAGAGACAGATCCTTTCCTTGGATGCCCCATAAATTGTCACCATGGCTATTAAAATGATGACATGGAACGTCCAGGGATTAACAAATTTCACGAAGTCACGTAGGATTACAGCATATGCACAAAGACCCGGAATCAAGGTTCTCCTATTGCAGGAAACACACCCCCTGAAACTCCTATCATCAAACCTATCACTGACTTGAGGCCCCAACAGATTTTATACCCAGTACTCTACCCAGTCCACGGGAGTCTTGACTCTTACCCACAAATCGGTGAAGTTCACACTCCACACAGCTCACATTGACACGGAAGGCAGATATGTGATCCTCCACTGCACCCTAGCTAAGGAGGAATGCTTGATTGCAAACTCATACGGTCCTAACACTGATTCCCCCGAATTCATAGATGCAGTAACCTCTATCCTCATGAGATATGTTGAAGTCCCCATCATATGGGTGGGAGACATGAATATTATAGTGGACAATGTCCTAGATAGAACAACCACTACACGCAGGTTCACGTCTCGAGCAGCCAAGCAACTTCACACACACATGGGTTCCCTAAATCTACACGATGTATGGAGAACGCTCCATCCCCAAGAGAGAGAATATACCTTCCACTCAACAGTACATAACAGCTCTTCGGGAATTGACATGTTCCTACTGTCTGGGTCTCAGGTAGGCAGGGTAACTGATGTCAAGATCCTCGCACGCACGCTCTCTGATCACTCCCCTGTGTTGTTGCAGATTCAACTGGGTAGGACCCTGGCCGCTTGACCCCCGTGGCACTTTAAATCTGATGCCCTAGCTGACATCTTTAAAGCTGAGATCATATCGGATATAAACATTATTTTTGAAAATAACGACACACAGGACACAACCGAGGGGACTCGCTGGGAAGCAATTAGGGGGATGTGCATCTCAAGGGAGGCTGGGGTTCTCAAAGCCATAAGGCAGGCCCTAAACAACTCTGAAACTAAGCTCAAAACTCTAGAACGAGAGCATGCTTCTGCACCACCTCCGGCAACCCTAGCAAAGATCAGAACAGAGCTAGAACTATTTGAGGCTTACGCCCTAAGCAAGGTGTGGTACTATGCTCGCCCAGTGGCTGCCCGAAGGTATGGTGAGGGAGACCGACCTGGAAGAACCGTGGCTAAACTTGTGCGCGCAGATGGTGGTAGCGCCCGGATAAATAGCATTCTAGATGAACAAGGCTCACGACATTGGTCCGACCAAGCCATCATCGACACCTTTGCTAGCTTCTATGCCAGCCCATACGGCCCCCAGCCGGAGCATACACCCCGGGACCTGGACGACCTACCAGAAAGCATCCCGATGACTCTCATCTCCCAAAGCACCAGGAAACAACTCGATGCCCCGTTCACCTTGGATGAGATGGTCCGGGTAATTTCAGACCTTCCAAAAAACAAGGCCCCAGGCCCCGACGGGCTCACGTCCGAGTTCTACCAAGAGCATGTTGCCATTTTGGCTTCCATACTACATGGGGTCTGGTCCGAATCACTACGCTTAGCCACCCTCCGTCCCTCCTTAAGAGAAGCCCTGATTACCGTCTTCCCCAAACCGGGTAAACACCCAGAAGAATGTGGTTCCTATAGGCCCTTATCACTTATCAACACGGACATGAACATTTTTGCTAAAATTATAATGAATAGGTTCCTTCCGGTCATGCCCCACCTAGTGCACGCAGACCAAAGTGGATTTGTCCCTGGCCGCTCTACGGCACTTAATATCCGCCGTCTGTTTAATGTGATGTCCAGAATTGACCCGAAGGCAGATGCAGTGGCGGTCACACTGGACGCCCAGAAGGCATTCGACATGGTCTCATGGCAATACTTGTGGGCTGTGCTGGAAAAAATGGGAATTGGACTAAATATGATCTCCTATATAAAACTCCTGTATGCAGGACCATTGGCCAGGGTGCTGGTCAACGCCAATGTCTCCTCTCCCTTCGCGCTACATAGGGGTACCCGTCAGGGATACCCATTCTCCCCCATCCTTGAGCCCATGGCGGATCATGTCAGAGATCGGCACACCCGTAAAGGTATTCGCCTACAGGACACACCGGAAATCATCTCGCTGTATGCTGACGATGTACTTCTATATGGCAGAAACCCCTACACATATCTAGACCCGATCATCCGAGATATAACTAAAATAGGCACCTACTCTGGCTTCACCATTAACTATTCAAAATCAGAAATATTCACTGCGGCAACCCAGCAACCATCATGCGAATTCCCCCTACACTGGTCCCCAGGTGGCATCAGATACCTCGGGGTGCAAGTATCACTAACCAAAGCTTTGTTACTGGCAGATAACTACGAGACAACGGCACAGCTCATTGAATCCAAAATGCTCAAATGGCGCAATCTCCCACTGTCCCTTGCGGGTAGGCTGTCCCTAATAAAAATGATTGCTGTCCCCAAGCTCCTCTATATTTTTGCCAACGTGCCAGTGTGGCCCGGGAAGCAATATTTCAAGAGGCTCCAGTCGGCGTGCGCCCAATTTCTCTGGCATTTTGGAGCTTCCGTAAGAAGTGGCAACATATGACACTCACCCTACGTGAAACGAGGTTTCTCAACCCCAGACCTAACACTGTATTGGATCACGGCACAGGCCCAACATGCCACACACTGGTACGCACACTTGAACCCGCCCCCTCATGTCAAATTAGAGAAACTGGCTGGCGACGGGAACAATATCATGACCCTATTACTAGACCGCACGTTCCAGTCAGATGCCCTGTCAGACCCCGTTGCCGCCACTATCGGAGCATGGAATAGTATACTAGATTCTGAGCAAGAGCATCACCCATATTATAAATGGCTTCCCATATGGCAATTCCCTGGTCTCTCCCCCACACACGACCAGCACTTCATGCGGCACTGGGAAAATCTGGGCTATCGAGCGCTGACTGATCTATACCCCGATGGTAAATTTATTACCCCACAAACATGGCGGCCCGAACACTCCAACTCAGCGCTTGAGCTATTACAGTACTTCAGTCTAAGAGTGGCGGTCCACGAAATGTGGCCCTCATACCCAGACGAGCCCCCAGACTCACCAGAACTCCAATACATATCAAATTCCGCAGGAGGCAAGGGCATAATATCCTCCCTGTACAAAATGCAGCTGGGGAAAGTAGTGGATGCATTCCCCAAATCACGGGAAGCTTGGGCCAGGGAGCTAGAAATGGAAATCCCATTAGGAATGTGGAACAAAATGTGTGTCCATACGCGCAAAGTCTCCCTTCGTGCTAGATTCCGCTGCATACAATACAAACTCCTCAACAGACTTTATTATACACCGATCAGAGTTGCGAAATTCACATACACCCCGACCCACACATTCCCAAGGTGCAAGGCTGAAGAAGCAGATCACATACATATGTTTTGGTCCTGTGCTGCACTGCGTGGGTTCTGGAGGGAGGTGACAGAAGCACTCTCAGAGATAATTGGGTCCCCGGTAGACCTTGATCCATTGGCCTTGTTGTTCGGAATTTGGTCTGGAGAAAGTGTTAAAAAAAATGTCAAGATTTTTAAACATAAGCACTATTGTGGCTAAAAGATGTATACTGCAATGCTCGAAGCGCCTCTCTCCCCCCACCCTGGAGATGTGGCTGAAAGCCCTTACTTGGGTACAAATGTGTGAAGAAGAGTATATCGGATCACTACCCATGCCATCTCGTCCCAAAAACGTGTGGACCGAATTCTGCAGTTATCTAAACAACAAAGACGCGGTTGAGTGGAGCTCCACACCACCGCCGGGTTCGTCCAACCCAACTTAAGTACTGAGCACTTAATGATCCCTTGTGATACCACTCCTCCCCTCCCCCAACTCCGAGCTGCTAGCAATAGTGCATGATGTAATACCTAAATGCAATATTGTGATTCTTGTTTATCTCTGTGTAAAATGTGCTGTACCTGTCCTAACTTTCTGCCAATAAACAAAAGTAAAAAAAAAAAAAAAAGAAATGGATTTGTAAGAGTTTTGAGATGAGTTTTATAATAGGCATAGGAAAGTAAGAAGTTCTAGCGTGCTTGGTGAAAGGGCAGGGAGAGGTGAGTAGGAGGGGCAGCAGGAGAGAATGCATTATAGGTGAGTACTGCAGTGTGAAGAGACAGCACAGTAAGTAGGAAGCTAGGGGCTCTCACTGGCACAGCAGGGAGGAAGGCAAAGATTAATAGGCAAATAGACTGGTCCTCACCTTTCACTTACCGCCCTTGACGCCCGTAGGGAGTTCAGAAGTGCTGACACACGCTCCCATCACTGTCATGATTCCTGACCCTCATGTCCCCAGCCCTCCAAGATGTCAGCTTGGAGCTAGGCCACGATCACCTACATGGCCCTCAAGGGCATCCCCATCCCGCCAAAGACCCACTTGGAGTCAGACTTGGCGCTTGTGGCACCAGACTCACTCACTCCCATAGGATAACATTGGGGATTGGACTTCTAGTGCATTGATGGGGACAAGATGGATGTCCCCACATATTCTGGTTCCCAGAACCGCATGTGCAGTCTAGTCTTTTGGGTGTGGTTCAGCCCAGAGACACCTGGGATACCCAGAGACTATTTAAGCCACGCCCAGGCTGAGAAACATGCTTTGTGTTTTCTGCACCTGCAGCGTGACACTCACCGTGTTTGGATAGGTCTCCAGTAGGCCTGCATCTTTCTTCTGCGCTCAGCTCCTGCAAGAACAAGAAAACTGTTAGGAACAGCCTTACCTTGCAGCGCCTCTGCCCATCATTCATCGCTCCTTCTTTTCTGCGGGCATCTTCGGTGGTGTCATTCCCATCCCGGCACGCCGCTTCCTAAGGAAAAGAAAAAAGAACAGAAAAAAAAGGCATTAGTAAGCATTCTGCAAATCTTCGCTTATTTTTAAATACTGTACAAGCTTCAAACGCTTACCTGAATCCCAGCCGCTCTGGGGGAACTCTGTCTCCGGAACTTCTCATCCACCTGCAAGAGGGAAAAGACACTCCAGGTTAGCGTGGAAACATCTAGAGGCGCCGCATACTGCACTTACTCACCGCATTTGTTCTTCATAACCGGCATCCACGCTGAAAACGTTGCGGCACCTAAAAAACACAGAAAAAGAACTCAGTTCAATACAAATACGAAAGGGGTGCATTGCGCATCGCGCTCTCACTCACCTTCAGCGCTACTCATCTCAGCAACACGCCGCCATGCCCGGACGCCGGCCATCATCTAAGGAAGGAAAGGAACGAAGTTAGAGAACTGTTCAAAAGACTCATTATACTTACCTGTCGGAATCTTGCCAGTGAAGTAACTAGGTAGCAACGTGCCCGCATCAATCAACGCGCCCCTGCGCTGAAAGCAGGACAGAGAGCACACTATCCAAGAAAATAAGGCCCAGTCTCCAGTCAAATAGCCTCCAGGGAAGGGTTCGAGGTCATAAGAGGTCAGGACAGGCTGAGTGACGTCCGTGACGTCCCCGTGGATACCAGGTGAGCGTTACAATCACCTGATCTCCTGGTCCATCAATGGTTGGTCTGATTTTGTCCCTGCTGTTGCTGGGATGAGGTGATTATTTCATGATTGGTGTTCCCAGAGAAGTCTCTTGTGGCCTTCAACTGGAGAGTTGGCTGATCCAAGATGGCAGCAGGAAGTGATGTCACCGATCCAAGATGGCCACTTCTTCCTTAATATCTTTTTATTCCTCTTCTCCCCGTGGTGTCTAACCATTGTATTTATGTATATATTAACTTAATTGCGCATTCTCCATTTTTATCTTCCATTATCTTTGTTTTTCTTTTCTTTCATAGATGTACCTTGATCCCCTGAACCCCCGCTACCTGTATGGCCATCAGTACCCCAGTCTCAGTAAGAATGCCCATCTCCATGTCAGGTTGAGGGAGTTGCCAGATTCAGCGTTGTAGTGAGGGTATCAGGGAATTCTGCAACTGTTGGAGGATCAGCTCTTCTTTGGCCTCTGCAACACACTCTTTCTCAGCTATTCATCCATCAGGAACCTGATCCTGTAGTATTACTGTCTCAAAGTTTTTTCAGGTTTCTGACAATATTCGCTTAGTCATTGTCAATAATATTCACTATCTATGCCCATCTTTCATGGATCCCTGGGTGGAGGTCATCAAATCCGGTTTGGCGATTGATGTTCAAAACCTGGTAGGCTGTGGGCTGATGTCTGTTGATATGTCACTCTTTTCACTAAGTGGCAATCCCTAATATAACACTCTGTAGCATACAATCCCACCATACAATTCTGGGACAAGAAACAGGCTGTGTTTGGAGTTAAAATGCCAAACGTATTTACAAAAAGAAAATCAAAGGTGAACCCCTTACTTTATTATGGGGAAATCAGCACAATATGATTTATTAACATTATGTATTTATTATTTATTTCATTGTGTAAAGCCCTGGCCTAGCTCCAGAGCAGCAGAGTTATGTACAAAGTGTTAGAAGCCAGCAATTGGGCTGGCATTTGTTTAACAGTAGCGCAGTGCTGTGTGTTGAGGTCTGTGCGTCGGTATGTGCGTCCATTGGAATTAGTCCTTGGTCAGGTGTTCTTCAAAAAGCCATGTAAAATTGAAGACTTGTGGGGGCATTCTGAGCCGATACCGGGATCGAGTGCCAGAGGTTGGGTACATGACAAGAGAAGGATTGTTTGCAGGCCCTCTCTTTGCGGACGAGTTGTATTCCATGCCGGTTGATCGTTTTGCTGCGTGAGGAACATGTGGCATCAGATATGTGAAGCTTAGCCGCCAGGTGCGCTGGTTTGATGCTCGTGACTGCTTTGTACATGATACATGCAGTCTTCAACAGTATCCTGGCGTGGAGGGGAAGCCATTGTAGTTTGCGTAGTGTGAAAACCCAGAGGGTGTTTCACAACCTAGTTCCCGGGGATCCTTTACTCAGGTGGCCAAGGAAAGGTCGTCGCTTTTAGATCTGAATCCTGGGGGTGGACAAGCGAGGGAGAATCACCTGGGAAGGGGGTCCTCGCGGAGTGGGAGAGAAACACCCAATGATGAGACATGGTATCCCACTTTTTCCAGAACCCATCTAACCCGTAACCCTGTTTATTTTATGGGAAACTATAACTCCCATGATTCCTCTCCACCTTGTCTTGACAAAAGTACTGCACCAAGGAAGATGAGGAATGAGAACCAAAGGATTACCTCCCCTGACTTGCATTGGCCCTGTCCCTGTAATGAGGCCAGGCAGAGTCAGGCACGTAGTGCTAATAATGTACACCTGCCACCTATTAAAACTCCCTGTGAAAATAAATGGTGGCGCGCACTGACACACTTTGAACGAGGCTGGGTATGAGAAGGAACAGCTCTTCTGAGGCTAATGCGAACAAGGCTGCGGGAGTTGGAAGGACAACGGGCTGATCAGCAAGTGAAAGGATCAGGAGAAAGCCAGGCAAGATTTCCAAGTTTTCGGAAAGCCGTGAGTGTTCGAAAGGCTGAGTTGAGCGAGTGGAGGAAAGAAACCTTCAAGGTGCTTGGAAACAGCCTGCAACCCTCCAGGTGAACGGCAGAGATGAGGAGGAGCAGAGGAGGCAATGGTAACAGCCTTTAGCTGTGAGGAAAAGATGAAAGACATTAATTTAACAAAACCAGTGAGTTATCGAGCACAACAAAAGTCTGGTTGATGTTAAAGGGAAAGTGACTGATTTGAAAGTTGAAGGTTGCACGTGTGCTGATAAAACACAAATGAATAGAGCAATTGTTAAAAGAAAAGGATACATAGTAGCAGAGTGGTCCTGCGAGAGGGAGTCGCATATTCGAAAGTCTCTGTGAAATGTTATGAACTTTTGAAAGTATTACAAGCAGAGATTAAAGGAATGAAAGTGAAATAAGAGGAAAATGAAATATGTGAAATGTGAAGTAAGCCAAGCGGACACAAGTAAAATATAAAGCATTTTGGAAAAGGTCAAGAAGGCAAGTGAAAGAATATAAGAACTACATATACCAAGAGGCATTGGTGCTTCAAGAGAAGATTGTGAATTTAAGGAATATGGAAAGAGAGGTCGAAGTGGTCATGCAGAGGTCTATGTAAAATCATTGCCGTTACAAAAGTCTTCGACAATGTAAGAGATCTGAGATAAAAACGTGGGGAAGGGAACCCCTACGAAGAACAAGACTGGCTTGAGCCCGGCAAAGGGAAGCCTGTACGAACTGTGAGAAATTGGGAGCATATGAACTGAGTATTGATGATAAGGTGTGTGAAGCCTAAGGAACTGATTGAACTACCAGAAAATGAAAGCCTAAAGATTGACGCCAGTAAGCCAAAGTGTGCAAGACTGGTAGAACAGTGCTATCCACCTATCTTTCATTTGAGAGACTCTCGGGCAGCACTATGCCAGGGTACCCTCTCTTCTAGGCGATACTGAGCAGCTCAGCTTCCAGAATTCACAAACACTCCTCCAGATCCTGGGTGACACAGATGGACTTCTTAGCTTAAAGATATCCAGGCACTCCTCATCTGGACCCACGAAGAACCGTTCTCCGGACGGCAGGCACACAGGACTGGCTTCCATGAAACTTCGGGTGAAGAGCAACAGTTGCCCGATGTTTCCTCATAGCTATGTAAAGAGTTTGCCTATCCAGGTCCTCTCTGGTGCAGTCCTGGAATCAGCATGGCAGCTTTCGGATTAGATGAAGTATGCAGCCGCAGACATCTTCCTACAGCCGGATTCTAGAATGCAAGCATAAGCTGACTTCAGCTATCTTGTTACAGCTTCTGACAAGGTGAGTGTGAGGGCCTTGTTAAACAAAAAGCTCCCCATTCACTCACGCTGAGACAAGTTCAACCAGCCAATCACACACAAGTGCATTCATGCAGGAAGCACCCGATCAGGCTCACATGAATGCAGGCTATATACCAGAAACCTGACATCCAGAACACAGGATGTAGATTTGGGCTACTCCCCAGCCTTTCAGTGCACCACACAGCATTCATTCCAGTTTCAGCCAGGGCTTGCTTAGGCGTTGTATCACAAAACCAAAACCAGACACCCACAACACAAAATTCACATTGACTACTCACTCCAGTCATGCAGGCTACCCCAAGGGTGTACCCACAACAAGCGCCCCATGGGAAGGCTCCAGCCAGTCTAACAGGAGGCAGCCCCCGAGCCATATATGGTCCTTCCACCCAAGAGTGATTCAGGGGAATGGAACATAGCCAGGGCTTCTCAAGACTTTGAGAAACAAAGGGGTAAGGCAAAGGAAACCAAGAGGCCACCAGGGGCCACTTTGCCCTTGTGTAGGAATACATTGATTCCTATGGCAGGGCCCGGGTCAAGTAAGCATGGTAGCTGCCACCAGACCATACCCTGTTCTGTGGGCAACACACATGTGCCAAAGAACACACAATATGGGTACAAGGGTGTATGCCTACTAATGGGTGCCCTAACGATGTTTCATGGGTACTAGTCACCAAAAGAACAATTATAAAGGTTAGAATAAAGAGCTGCCCTGCCAGGGGTGTACACTGGACTATTGTGCTGAACAAAACACAGAAACACCAACAGAAATGTTTTAGGACAAGTACGAGGAGGCCCTGTCCCTCCAAAAGCATGTCCAGCATTACAGTTGCCCACTGACCCCAAGACTGGGCTTAGTGTGAACTAATCTCCCACGAGATTGTCTCCCTCATCCAAACAAACAATATACCTTTTGGAAAGGCTATCTGCATTGTCATGACTTCTCTGGTCTATGCACAATGGTGATGTCTAGCCCTTGTAGGCAAATGGACCACCTGATCAGTTTGGGGTTAAAACTCTTCATCTGCATAAACTACAGAAGAAACATTTAGTACAATAGGTTTCTCTGCGTAGGGGACATCAGATAACCTGTAATTATTTGTGGACATCACCAGTATTCCCCTTGGTGTCCATTCTGATCATGCATCAGTAAGGGCCAAAGTAGATTTTCTGCCTGTATTGTGTCATTCTGTAGACATGATATATTGCATTTGTTGTATTCTACCCCTCAATCCAATTTTGCTTGGCCCTTCAGACAATGCCAATAATCCACGATAAACTGCTGTGTGTGCGGTACCAGCTTTTCATTGTCCAATAATGTGTGACTTCTTGCCTTACTAATTTGTCTCTCTTTGTCCACTATTATACTGAGCACTTCAGTTAATGCATCATAATCCTGAAACACAAATTCCAGTGACTTTTGTTCTACCAGGACATCCATTATGTGATCCTCCCCCAGTGCCTACCCATGGTTGTATATTATTGCAGGGGTGCTTAATTTGAATTGAATGCCTATCAATCTGTGGCTTTGGATATGTTTTCCTCTAAGTCTAAACGGAGGGTTGGGGGGAATGAACAAAGTGTTTACCATGGTGGCTGAGGTCAACAGGCCCCTGCATACAGTTACTCCCATCTAATTATTTGGACTTTTCTGGTCCCTTGCCTTGATTTGTTCAAAATACAATGATCAGTACTATCCACCACATCATGCTGGCACGTGCAATTGTCTACGTTACTCCTTTGTTCTAGAAAGAAAATCTTGTCGCAAATTAGTTCTTATCTTTAATGTTTACATTTGTTTTAGTGCTGACACGTCTGGGCATACACTTGTAGTAGGTACCCCGGCCCCATTGAATGTGTCATCATTTGGTTTAGTATCTTGTCTTGCCTTTTTCAATTGTTTTAGATGTGCTTTGTTTTATTGTGAAGACCTGTGCTGTCCCACATTGTCATATGATATGATATGATACCATATCCCTATTCATCAGAAATAATTCTGCTACCTGCGCTTCATGGTGGCAGAGCACCATTACTAGTTCAATGTGCTGCCCTTTGTGCTCCGATCAGCCCCAAAGGTATTCACCAAGTGCCTGGCCCCGGTGGTGGCATTCCTTCGTCGCTCAGTTGCACATATCTACCTGTACATGGACGACTGGCTTGTATGAGCAGAGTCTTGGCTACTCGTCATAAAACACAGACTATCCATGCCTACAATCATTAGGATTCTCTGTGAACGTTCGAAAATCCTGCCTGACCCCAGCTCAGTAGGCTCTCTATTCGGGCGCTGAACTGGACTCATGTTCTTGCATGGCCACTCCCTCGTAAGAAAGGGTGAGATCCCTTCTTGCCTAAGTCCTACTACTCTCCCAGTAGTTGCAGGCCTCAGTCCACCTCCTGAGGTCCCTGTTAGGGATGATATCTTTGTGCTATCTTCTGCTTCCACACTTCCAGCTCTGCATGGGGTCCCTCCAGGAATTCCCAGATGCACGCTGGTGACAAGCCTCAGGTTTCTGGGAGGACAAGATCCTGCTGACACAGCAGTTCAAGGTTGCCCTGCCCTGGTGTTCAATCCGGACACCTCATCCAAGGCACTCCCTTTCGTCCCCCCTCCACATCAACTCGCTGTCACTACAGACGCCTCCCTGGAAGGCTGAGGCATGCATACAGGGAATCTACATTACATGTGTCTCTGGACAGACAAGGTGAAGAGACTCCATATCAGTCTTCTGGAGCTGCGTGCTGTGTTTTGGGCCCTCTAGTCATCCTTCCTCAGCTCAGTGTTCAGGTGGTCAGGATCTTCACAGACAACACCACCACAATAAGTTATGTCCGCAATATCTCTCTCTTTCTCTCTGTCTCTGTCTCTCTCTCTCTCTCTCTCTGTGCCTCTCTCTCTCTCGGCTCCTGTCACAAATGGGAACTACAGGAGGATCCAGTCTGCCGGAACCTCCGTCTATGGGGCACCCCAGAAATCGACCTCTTTGACACCCACTCCACCAAGAGATGCATGACTTTTGCCAGCAGGTTCCCTCATCCGGAGAGCCTGGGGAATGCTTTTAGGTTACCCTGTGTGGGGAAGTTCCTCAACACTTTCCCCCTGACCACCTGGTGGTTTGGTGTTAAATATCTTCAGACAGCATCAGTGTGGGCTTATCTTCAAGGCCTTTGCCTGGCCATGACAGTTCTGGTACTCAGACCTCCTCGCCCTTACCTCTGCTCTGCCGATGAAGCTGCCTCCTCTTTGCGATCTTCTGTCCAGGATCGACGGCGCTGTGCTACACTACATCCTGGCTACCCTGAACCAGACTACCTGGCTCCTACACTCTTTGAATTTGGCAGTATACCACTGCCACGAAGCTGAAAGGACATTCTAGCTAGAACATGCGCTTCTTCCATGATTGCCTCTTGCAGGAGTAAATGGACATGGTTTTCGCCTTGATGCACAGAACAGGACCTTGACTCCATATATTATTATAGTTAAGTGAAATGGAGAACATTTGCAACCATCAACCTAGCAGATTTTAGACCATATAACTTCAAATTCGTTATCGGCTCAATTGTTTGTGGGTCGTGTACGATTGAACTGCCTTTATCTCTAATATGTCAGACATTTTAAAGTTACAAACCAACAGTGATGCCTCAGGGAACAATATTTTTCACTCAATGTTGCCCTAATGGGAAAGAAGGACCATCAATCATGTGGGAATTCAGCGAACGGGGGATCGGTGTAGGTTAATCATATAAATGACATAAAATAGTATCAAAATTCTTTATTAAATGACTACATATATCCTTTTAAAATCAAGCACATATACACATAACATCATTTAAACATTTCGATGTATCTAAATTCAAGCTCTTAATCTCATTCAATTTCAACATACATCAAAGTAATCTAACACACGACAAATGGACTTTAATCTAATGCAAAATTTACATGTGCATAAACGCAACTAGTGAGCAAGGCACCATCTCTTTAATTACCTAATAATTATGTCAAAATTGAAGACCTCTATACCTCACCAGAGGTAATTATTTCACTAAAAACCGGATCATTTAGGTAATACCCACCTATAGGTGTTTGAGGAGGGCATAGCCGACATTCCTCCTATTGTAATTTACAAACTTCCCTTGTTAATAGTTTCGACGCAATATTATCTAGATGCCCAATAATGGGTACTGATGCTCGTCATCTTCAGGACTTGTAAAGAGGGTAGCCAATATTCTTCCCAATGTATTGCTTGAAAGTTGCTAAAAACAAATAAGAACAACTACCATTTAAAAAAAGAAAAAAAACCACAGATGCACTGTCCTTTGACCTCCCAAATGCATAATATAATTGCTGTTGCTTAACATAATGAACAATTTACCCGTTTATGTTCAACTCAGCAGCAATACGGATCTTTATTCCTTTTGATCCATTGCCAGTATTGCAGAAATCTCTGCAAATCAAAAAACGAAAGGTGGGATTCAGTCATTCCTTTCTCAAAACCATGGAGACAGGTTTCATAATGTTCCTCATTATGTTAAGCAATAGGAATCATATTATGCGTTTGGGAGGTCTAAGGACGGTGCATCAGTGTTTTTTTTTTTAATGGTAGTTGTTGTTCTTATTTGTTTTTAGCAACTTTCAAGCAATACCTTTGGGAAGAATATTGGCTACCCTCTTTACAAGTCCTAAAGAAGACGAGCATCAGTACCCATTAATGGACATCTAGATAATATAGCGTTGAAACTATTGACAAGGGAAGTTAGTAAATTACAATAGGAGGAATGTCGACTATGCCCTCCTCAACCTATAGTTGGCTATTACTTGAATGATATGGTTTTTAGTGAAATAACTCTCTCTAGGTCTTTAATTTTGACATCATTATTAAGTAATTATAGTGCTGGTGTCTTGCTCACTAGTTGCGTTTTTGCACATGCAAATTTTGCATTAGATTAAAGTCAGTTTTTCGTGTGTTAGATTACTTTGATGTATGTTGAAATTGAATGAGATTAAGAGCTTGAATTTAGATACATCCAAATGTTTAAATTATGTTATGTGTATATGTGCTTGATTTTAAAAGAATATATGTATTCATTTAATAGAGAATTTTGATACGATTGTATGTCATTTATATGATTAACCTTCGCCGATCCCCTGTTCTCTGGATTCCCATATGATTGATGGTCCTTCTTTCCCATTGGGGCAAAATTAAGTGAACATTATTGTTCCGTGAGGCGTCACTGTTGGTTTGTTTCTAATAGTTCTGTCCCCAGATGGCCATGAAGGAAGGGGAACCCCACCCTATCGTTTCTAGACTTGTTTAAGTTGCCTCAGACTTCAGGGGCATCAATTCGACCTCTGGAATCGACTTTCGTGAAGTCCCAGAATTCTTCAGTATTTCGATAACATCTGATATTGTAGATGTAAGTTAAAGAAGATGAAATCTTACTTGTCAAAGAAATAAAATGGCTGAATTGAAAACACATCGAGCAAGATTTTGTTGCTCTGTTGGTTTGTAATGGTACCTGTAATAAAATGTATTCATAAATGAGCTGCATGCCGTATGCTCGCCCTAAGATCGGCACCATTCTATTACTCCTTGTTTTATTTTGATGTTTTTGACCACAAATTGGAAATGCCTCTAGCGCTCCTTTACTGACCTAGTGTATTTCCTTCCCACTTCAGGAAAACCGATCCAGATCAAGCCAAGACTGTGAACAGAAAGTTCAGAATCTCCAAGGCCTTGCTGCACATTAGCCAGGAGCCAATATGCTGCAGAATGGCGGACAACCTCAGGAAATTCATCGGCTAGGACTAACCCGGCTCTACCTCAGTTCACCTGATGCTTGATTCTTATGCATAATTGTGTGTGTGTGTGTGTGTGCGTTTGCTTGCATGCGTGCCTGTGTGTGCGACTGTATGTGTGAGAAGAAATGTGGATTACATTTTTTTCCGTTCTAAGCATAGGTGGAGTGACAGAACAGTGTGAAAGCTGATAGCAGCACAATGATCTTTATGTTTTTTAACAATTTTAAAGTTTTGAATAGCTTACTTTATCTGTACCAATGCAGACTATGTTACTATTTTTACAATTGCACTCCCTACTCTCCTGTCGACATGCTAGTTGTCCTTAGTTGTGTTTCTTCCTACCTGCGTCCCAGCCGGTTAAGCTATATCTGATGTTAGCAAGGACAGGCTGTGGGCACACTTCTTTAACCTGGGCTCTTCGTGATTATCTGCTCTTGACATATTTTCAGCCTTTGTAAGTGAAGGAACAACCTGAGACAGTCTATATTCAATATTTAGATACCCTCATACTATATTGATTTCTACGTACTACATAATGATTTTGCACTAGATTTTGGCAGATGGAAGTTTATAATTGCACATTTCTTACTGGGGGTTCACCTAGAATGCCATATTCTTCTAGTCAAATTCTGAAAGTTTTCTCGAAAATGTCTCTGTGTTTTGAAAAGATTTTCCTGAACATACATGTGTCCACTTTGCAATAAAGCTGTGTAGAGTAAGCTTTCTCTTCAGCATTCTGCCCATTTTCTTTAGAGCCTGGTTTCCGAACTTGTTTTTCTATTCACATAATGGACTTTACAACCCACTTAAGTAGTGAAATAGAAGTGGAACTGAAAATGATTCAGGTAGTCTGCACAATACATAAATCCAGATCTCTGTGATAAAAACCTTGAAGGGCTTCTTATCTCCACGTTCTGCTTGTTGCTTTGGAATTGTGTCGTACCTCGATGCCAAAGCTTTATTGGGCCTGGGACGCAAAGCAGTGAGGCACCGAAAGATTGCCGTTTTCATCTCTTTGTTTCCTTGTAATATTCATTGATGGTAGATGCATGTGGCCAGGCGGACTCAAGAGTTGTGAGGCATGTCATTGACTCGCATATACATGATTCCACATGACAGGTGCTGAATTCTGTCTAGTGCTGAGGAGGTGGTGTGCTTATTCATGAGTCCACATGTCTGACGCTGAAGAGGTAGTCTGCTTATCCATGAGTCCACATGACTTGTGCGGAGGAAGTGGCGTGCTTATTCATGAATCCACATGACTGGTGCTGATTTTCCATGATTCCACATGTATGGTGGTGAGGAAGAAGTGTGCTTATCCATGATTCCACATGTCTGGTGCCAAGAAGGTAGTGTGCTTATCCATGAATCCACATGTCTGGTGCCAAGAAGGTAGTGTGCTTATCCATGATTGCACATGTCTTGTTCTGAGAAGGTGGTTGTGCTTATACATGTTTCCACATGTCTAGTACTGAGCAGGTGGTGTGCTCATCCATGATTCCACATGTCTGGTGCCAAGAAGGTAGTGTGCTTATCCATGATTGCACATGTCTGGTGCTGAGAAGGTGGTTGTGCTTATACATGTTTCCACATGTCTAGTGCTGAGGAGGTGGTGTGCTTATCCATGAATCTACATGTCTAGTGCTGAGGAGGTGATGTGCTTATCCATGAATCTACATGTCTGGTGCTGTGGAAGTGGTGTGCTTATCCTTGATTCCACGTGTCTGGTGCTGTGGAAGTGGTGTGCTTATCCTTGATTCCACATGTCTGCTGCAGAGAAGGTAGTCTGCTTGTCCATGAATCTACATGTCCAGTGCTGAGGAAGTGGTGTGCTTATCCATGAATCTACATGTCTGGTGCTGAGGAGGTGGTGTTCTTATCCATGAATGCATATGTCTGCAGCCGAGAAGGTAGTCTGCTTGTCCATTTTTCCACATGACTGGTGCTGTGGGGGTGGTGTGCTTATCCATGAATCTACATGTCTTGTGCTGAGGAGGTGGTGTGCTTATCCATGAATCTACATGGCTGGTGCTGAGGAGGTAGTGTGCTTATCTATGAATCTACATGTCTACTGCTGAGGAGGTGGTGTGCTTATACATGAATCTACATGTCTGGTGCTGAGGAGGTGCTGTGCCTATCCATGAATCTACATGTCTAGTGCTGCGGAGGTGCTGCGCTTATCCATTATTCCACACTTTGAACCTATGGCTACTACTGAACCTAAGTACCTATCCTGGAAGGTGGCTTTTTTGATTGCGGTAACAACTAATTCTAAAACTAATGAACTCAAATCCCAACTCCCGACCTGACCTGGCCTCCTGCCTCCTCGACATAGAACTCTGGATGACCCAAAGCCACCTCTTGATAAACTCCAAAACGGAAATCATGGTATGTGGCAACTCCGAGCTTCTTCCGTATCCACTACCCTGGTCATCTGCCATGGGCAGCTCACCAACCCCCTGCAACTCAGTGAAAAATCTTGGATGCACCCTTGACTATGATCTAGCACTCTCGCGCCATGTCAACAACATCTCAAAATCCTGCCACTACCACCTTAAAACCCATAGGCATATCTTTCCATATCTCTCCTTTCCTAACAGACTCTCAGCGGTCCAATCAATCGTTATATCAAGACTGGACTATGCAAACCCCCTATACCTCGGAATCCACGCGTACCAACTGAATAAACTCCAAAGGGCACAAAACGCAGCAGCCAAAATGCTACTTGCGCTCGGCCCAAGAGACCACATCTCACCAGCCCTTAAGGCGCTGCACTGGCTTGCAGTAGCCCGAAGGGTGACTTTCAAAACCATATGCATCTCCCATCGAGCACTGCATAAAACAGGACCTTAATATCTTCAAGACAAACTAAAACCCTACCATCCCCCTCGCACCCTAAAATCAAGCTCAGCCAGCCTCCTAGTCATACCTAAGACAAACTCAGTCAGATTAGGCGGATTATCATTCTCAGCCTTGACCCCCACCATGTAGAACTCACTCCCACCCCACATCCACCAAACTGAGGATTTAATATCTTTCCGCAAACTGCTGAAAACCTGGCTCTTCCCCTAAAACCAACCGGTACCAAACTAACCCAAACAGACAAACAGCATCTCAACGACACCAACCCAACAAACTACCTGATGCGAGAAATTGACAGCTAATAACCCCGAATATACACTAGAAAGATAAATAAAATTAAACGAGTAAAGTAGATCAAAATAGTGAAGTGGATAATAAGAATAAATCATAGGGAAACAGTAAGGAGATGTAAACTGCTGAAAGGCACATAATGCATGAGGAGGGAACGAAGTGAATGGCGTGGATGAAATAGTTAGAATGGATGAAGCGTGTTGAACAGATGAATGCACTGAGTGAAAGAATGCATGAGTGGACGAACAGATGACTATATAGATTGAGTGTGTAAATCGAATGAGTATGTACATCGGATAAGTGTTTAGAATGGATGAACATGTTAAGCGGTTGAGTGTGTAGAGTGGTTGAGTGTAAACAGTTGAATGCACTGAGTGGAAGAATGCATGAGTGGAAGAACAGCTGACTACATAGATCGAATGAGTGTGTAAATCGAATGACTATGTAGATCGGATGAGGGTATAGAATGGATGAACATGTTATGGGGATGAGCTTGTAGAGTGGTTGAGTGTGTAGAGCGGATGAGCGTGTATGGCGGATGAGTGCATAAATACAGAGAAGCGAATAGAACGCAGGAGCGTGTATAACTGATGAATGCACAGAACGTATGAGCGTGTAGATTGGAGGAACGTATAAAGTGGAGGAGCGTGTAAAGTGGAAAGGCATGTAGAATGGATGATCATGTAGAGCGGATGAGCATGGAAGTGCGGATGAGTGTATAGAGCGGACGAGTGTAGAGAGCAAATGAATTTAAAGAACAGGATTACTGCGTATTAGCGAATGACTCTAAGGGCCTGATAAGTGCATATTAATGTTGAATGCGGAGAAAGCGCGAATGAATAGAGCGGATGAGTGTGCGGAGCGGATGAGTGTGCGGAGCGGATGAGTGTGGGGAGCGGATGAGTTGAATGCGTGGAAAGCACAAGTGCATTGAGCGGATGAGTACGGGGAGCGGATGAGTACGGGGAGAGGATGAGTAAAGCGAGCGAATGAGTGCGGGGAGCCGATGAGTTGAATGCATGGAAAGCACGAGTGCATAGAGCGGGTGAATGCGGGGAATGGGTGACTGCGTAAGGTGGGTGAATGCGAAATACAGGGGCAGACAGGAATGCTTGCGTGGGGCAGACTGGAGTGTGCGGGGCAGACTGGAGCGTGCGGGGCGGACTGGAGTGCATGAGTGCGTCGAGCAGACCGGAGTGTGTAGCAGACGGGGATGCATGGAATAAATAAAAGTCCATAGAACGGACTGGAGCGCATAGAACTGCACAACGTAAATAGTATGGTCTGGAATGCAGGGAACATATCACACCCCACGCTTACTCTCTTCTTTACACCACCACTCAACTAGAACACATAGATACTATGACACCATTCGGTATAACTGTCTCATACCAACATCTCCCGCTCACTCCCCATCATTCTAAGTAAACACTGCTGGTTACACCCCCCCCATCCAGGCGTCCTCCTCAGGCACTAACGCAGCCACAGTCGGTCTGGATAAATCCTGCCAGGATAAACACATACCCGTGATCTCAACCACCACACCAGCTGCACACATAACCGGTGCGCACACGTGCCGTTGAATCTCCCTACTCTCTCTACTGACCTGAACTTCGGTTCCCAAGGGCGTTCAACCTACCAGCGCCTTCAGACCATACCAATGGTATATAAGGCGCTATATAAGTACAAAATAACATAACATAACATGTCTAGTGCTGAGGAGGTGGTGTGCTTATCCTTAAATCCATATGTCTGCTGCCGAGAAGGTAGTCTGCTTGTCCATTATTCCACATGACTGGTGCTGTGGAGATGGTGTGCCTATCCATGAATCTACATGTCTGGTGCTGAGAAGGTAGTCTGCTTGTCCATTAGTCCACATGTCTACTGCTGAGGAGGTGGTGTGCTTGTACATGAATCTACATGTCTGGTGCTGAGGAGGTACTGTGCTTATCCATGAATCTACATGTCTGGTGGTGAGGAGGTGTTGTGCTCATCCATTATTCCACATGTCTAGTGCTGAGGAGGTGGTGTGATTATCCATGAATCTACATGCCTAGTGCTGAGAAAGTGGTGTGCGTATCCTTGAATCCACATGTCTGCTGCCGAGAAGGTAGTCTGCTTGTCCATTATTCCACATGTCTAGTGCTGAGGAGGAGATGTGCTTATCCATGAATCTACATGTCTGGTGCTATGGACGTGGTGTGCTTATCCTTGAATCCACATGTCTAGTGCTGAAGAGGTGGTGTGCTTATCGATTATTCCACATGTCTAGTGCTGAGGAGGTGGTGTACTTATCCATTATTCCACATGTCTAGTACTGAGGAGGAGAGGTGCTTATCCATGAATCTACATGACTGGTGCTGTGGAGGTGGTGTGCTTTTCCTTGATTCCACATATCTAGTGCTGAGGAGGTGGTGTGCTTATCCATGAATCTACATGTCTAGTGCTGTGGAGGTGGTGTGCTTATCCATGAATCTGCATGTCTGGTGCTGAGGGGGAGATGTGCTTATCCATGAATCTGCATGTCTAGTGCTGTGGAGGTGGTGTGCTTATCCATGAATCTACATGTCTAGTGCTGAGGAGGTGGTGTGCTTATCCATGAATCTACATGTCTAGTGCTGTGGAGTTGGTGAGATTATTTTGAATCTACTTGTCTGGTGCCGAGAAGGTAGTCTGCTTGTCCATTATTCCACATGTCTAGTGCTGAGGAAGTGTTGTGCTTATCCATTATTCCACATGTCTAGTGCTGTGGAGGTGGTGTGCTTATCCATTATTGCACATGTCTAGTACTGAGGAGGAGATGTGCTTATCCATGAATCTACATGACTGGTGCTATGGAGGTGGTGTGCTTATCCATGAATCTACATGTCTAGTGCTGTGGAGGTGGTGTGCTTATCCATGAATCTACATGTCTAGTGCTGTGGAGGTGGTGTGCTTATCCATGAATCTACATGTCTAGTGCTGAGGAGGTGGTGTGCTTATCCATCAATCTACATGTCTAGTGCTGAGGAGGTGGTGTGCGTATCCATGAATCTACATGTCTAGTGCTGTGGAGTTGGTGAGATTATTTTGAATCTACTTGTCTGGTGCCGAGAAGGTAGTCTGCTTGTCCATTATTCCACATGTCTAGTGCTGAGGAGGTGTTGTGCTTATCCATTATTCCACATGTCTAGTGCTGTGGAGGTGGTGTGCTTATCCATTATTCCACATGTCTAGTACTGAGGAGGAGATGTGCTTATCCATGAATCTACATGACTGGTGCTATGGAGGTGGTGTGCTTATCCATGAATCTACATGTCTAGTGCTGTGGAGGTGGTGTGCTTATCCATGAATCTACATGTCTAGTGCTGTGGAGGTGGTGTGCTTATCCATGAATCTACATGTCTAGTGCTGAGGAGGTGGTGTGCTTATCCATCAATCTACATGTCTAGTGCTGAGGAGGTGGTGTGCGTATCCATGAATCTACATGTCTAGTGCTGAGGAGGTGCTGTGCTTATCCATGAATCTACATGTCTAGTGCTGAGGAGGTGGTGTGCTTATCCATCAATCTACATGTCTAGTGCTGAGGAAGTGGTGTGCGTATCCTTGAATCTCCATGTCTAGTGCTGAGGAGGTTGTGTGCTTGTCCATTATTCCACATGTCTAGTGCTGAGGAGGAGATGTGCTTATCCATGAATCTACATGTCTGGTGCTATGGACGTGGTGTGCTTATCCTTGAATCCACATGTCTAGTGCTGAGGAGGTGGTGTGCTTATCGATTATTCCACATGTCGAGTGCTGAGGAGGTGGTGTGCTTATCCATTATTCCACATGTCTAGTACTGAGGAGGAGAGGTGCTTATCCATGAACCTACATGACTGGTGCTGTATAGGTGGTGTGCTTTTCCTTGATTCCACATGTCTAGTGCTGAGGAGGTGGTGTGCTTATCCATGAATCTACATGTCTAGTGCTGTGGAGGTGGTGTGCTTATCCATGAATCTACATGTCTGGTGCTGTGGAGGTGGTGTGCTTATCCATGAATCTGCATGTCTAGTGCTGTGGAGGTGGTGTGATTATCCATAATCTACATGTCTGGTGCTGAGGGGGAGATGTGCTTATCCATGAATCTGCATGTCTAGTGCTGTGGAGGTGGTGTGCTTATCCATGAATCTACATGTCTAGTGCTGAGGAGGTGGTGTGCTTATCCATGAATCTACATGTCTTGTGCTGTGGAGGTGGTGAGATTATTTTGAATCTACTTGTCTGGTGCCGAGAAGGTAGTCTGCTTGTCCATTATTCCACATGTCTACTGCTGAGGAGGTGTTGTGCTTATCCATTATTCCACATGTCTAGTACTGTGGAGGTGGTGTGCTTATCCATTATTCCACATGTCTAGTACTGAGGAGGAGATGTGCTTATCCATGAATCTACATGACTGGTGCTGTGGAGGTGGTGTGCTTATCCATGAATCTACATGTCTAGTGCTGAGGAGGTGGTGTGCTTATCCATCAATCTACATGTCTAGTGCTGAGGAGGTGGTGTGTTTATCCATGAATCTACATGTCTAGTGCTGAGGAGGTGGTGTGCGTATCCATGAATCTACATGTCTAATGCTGAGGAGGTGGTGTGCTTATCCATGAATCTACATGTCTAGTGCTGAGGAGGTGGTGTGCTTATCCATTAATCTACATGTCTATTGCTGAGGAGGTGGTGTGCTTATCCATTATTCCACATGTCTAGTGCTGAGGAGGTGGTGTGCGTATCCATGAATCTACATGTCTAATGCTTAGGAGGTGGTGTGCTTATCCATCAATATACATGTCTAGTGCTGAGGAGGTGGTGTGCTTATCCATTAATCTACATGTCTAGTGCTGAGGAAGTGGTGTGCTTATCCATGAATCTGCATGTCTAGTGCTGTGGAGGTGGTGTGCTTATCCATGAATCTACATGTCTAGTGCTGAGGAGGTGGTGTGCTTATCCATGAATCTACATGTCTAGTGCTGAGGAGGTGGTGTGCTTATCCATGAATCTACATGTCTTCTGGTGCTGAGGAAGTGGTGTGCTTGTCCATGAATCTACATGCCTGCTGCAGAGAAGGTAGTCTGCTTGTCCATGAATCTACATGTCTCGTGCTGAGGAGGTGGTGTGCTTATCCATGAATCTACATGTCTAGTGCTGAGGAGGTGGTGTGCTTATCCATGAATCTACATGTCTAGTGCTGAGGAGGTGGTGTGCTTATCCATTATTCCACATGTCTAGTGCTGAGGAAGTGGTGTGTGTATCCATGAATCTACATGTATAGTGCTGAGGAGGTGGTGTGCTTATCCATGAATCTACATGTCTAGTGCTGTGGAGGTGGTGTGCTTATCCATGAATCTACATGTCTAGTGCTGAGGAGGTGGTGTGCTTATCCATCAATCTACATGTCTAGTGCTGAGGAGGTGGTGTGCGTATCCATGAATCTACATGTCTAGTGCTGAGGAGGTGGTGTGCTTATC